>NC_135766.1:26178571-26388571 GCF_052425735.1 Oculina patagonica | reverse complement strand
CAAGTTCATGTAACATTGAGTCATGGTGAGCAGTTTTCACGTGTTCACTCGCCTGCTGCTGTGTGGGTTGAATCAGTCAGTACACGTGGGTTCAAGGTGTGTGCACGTGAGTCAGGCATTGGAGCAAATGGAACTGGAGTCCTTAACTGGCTGGCTTTCCAAGATCAACCACAATTGACACATGGAAGCGTCAGTTTTAATGGCATTTGGACAACAGAGACTAAATGCGAGAAAGTCACATTCTCTCAGGTAAGATGGCTTGATTTGTTATAGATATTAATCACACAAATGTCTCTAAATTAATTATCACTCATTTTATTTCTATGAAAACATTGCAGAGCTTTGGTGCGAGACCTTCTGTGTTTGTCTCGGCTAAGTACACACGTGACACAAAGCCTGATGACGCGATGTACGTCTGGCTGGAGAATATCAAACCCGACAGCTTTGAGGTCTGCGTCCGAGAGTTCTTGGCGTTTGACGGCAAGCACCAAGATACTGTTGTGGTGGGTACAGTTGTAAAATTTTCGTATCACTCAAGTTAAACTTTTTAAGTATACTTTTTAATTTCATCTTGACTAATTCTTTCTTCCCAGGACTGGTTCGCATTCACTGGCAATGGGTCCGAGCTAAATTTTACGAGGACAGGGGAAGTTTACTTCCCCAACAGCGGCAGTCCCACGGCGGAAAATAATTATGGCTTCTGTCAAGTAAGTGACTTTGATAAGCTTCAATAACATCATCCCAAAACTGAAATTGAGGCCTTTTGGATATTACCCACTAAAGACGCTTTAGCCTTTTTTCAAATTAAGTTAAAACAGATTAACCCAAATCATGTGGTTTCTTACCGCAGTAAAATTCTGAAAAATAACACTGGGTTTAGATTTGCTAAACGTCCCTTTCAGGAGCGCTTATATTCCGGAAGGCTTACATACAAAATGCTTTTTTATGCAAATTTAGCTTTCAAAATGTTTTGGGTTTCAATGTTTACGGGATACTGCGACTGACTATTCAATAATGTACCTTTCTAAACATATCTTTTTTTTTTATTTTAATGAAAATTTTACTGACACTGCATACATTTTTACTGACACTGCATACATTTTTACTGACACTGCATACATTTTTACTGACACTGCATACATTTTTACTGACACTGCATACATTTTTACTGACACTGCATACATTTTTGCTACTTTACTTTACACTATAAAGGACGAAGGATAACCCGAATAAGTTCATTGTGTCCAACAATTCAGACAACAATGAGGATCTTGATAAATAGATTGTTATATTTCGGTATAAAGGACGAAGGATAACCTGAATAAGTTCATTGTGTCCAACAATTCAGACAACAATGAGGATCTTGATAAATAGATTGTTATATTTCGGTATAAAGGACGAAGATAACCCGAATAATTCATTGTGTCCAACAATTCAACAACAATAGGATCTTGATAAATAGATTGTTATATTCGGTATAAAGGACGAAGGATAACCCAAATAATTCATTTTCCAACATTCAACAACAATAGGATCTTGATAAAAGTTATATCGGTATAAAACAAGTACGAATAATTCATTGTTCCAACATTAACAACATAGGATCTTGTAATATGTTATATTCGGTATAAAGGACGAAGGATAACCCGAATAAGTTCATTGTGCCCAACAATTCAAACAACAATGAGGATCTTGATAAATAGATTGTTATATTTCGGTATAAAGGACGAAGCCGATAACCCGAATAAGTTCATTGTGTCCAACAATTCAGACAACAATGAGGATCTTGATAAATAGATTGTTATATTTCGGTATAAGCTATACCATCATCAGACTAATAAAATTAACATACAAGCTAGATTTTAAATACTGTGAGTGAGGAGACGGAAACAATAAGTTTACTCAGGAGAATAGATAGAGTTCTCTGCTGGATTTTAGTCCATTGTTCAGGGAAGGTGCTAGGCGTTTGATATAATAAGCCTCTTTCTATAGAAGAAGATTCCAGTTGTGATCACAGTCTAATACCGTTGTATTATCACGGACAACATGGGTGAAATATTCTTTGTCATTACTGATAGAAGGTGGAGCAATTTCAGTGTTTAAATTATCCGGTAAATTACACAAATCACGAATGAAAAGTTAATGGTTACACGTTCGTAGATGTTTGTAAATTGCGCTCTCTTTGTCAGAGATTGCGTGTTCATGTGTTCGGACGAAAAGAGTTCTGTCCGTTTTGCCGATGTACGCTGATTGGCAGCCAGGGCATTTAAATTTGTAAACAGCATGTGACTTATTCGGAAGTGGAACTCGATCTTTATTGTTCGTATAGAAACATAGTTTCGTTGTTTTCTCGCGTACTTTTATCTCGATGTTAGAGTTTGTAAGACATCTGCGAAGCTTTCTTTTGAAGGATCTTAAGAGTTGGGATGTTTTGTCTCCGATGTACGGGACAGAAAGCCAGATGGTTATGGAGTCTTCCTTGTCTTTGTTCGCTGCTGTACGGATCTTATTCAGGGCATCGTAAGAGAACCGTCGAATTAGCGCGTTTGCAATGCGCGAGGGGAAATTGTTCCAAGATATGATCGTTTTGAGCCGTTTAAGTTCAGATTTAAGCATATTAGGTGAACAGATACTGTGGATACGGTTGACTAGGGCTTTAATCCAAGAACTTTTCTGGCGCCATGGAACGAAACTATCAAAGTTCGTGTATTGGCCTGTAAAGGTGTCCTTACGGTAGATTCCGATGCCGTTGGTTAAAATGTTGATATCCAGAAAGTGCGGAGTGGTATTTTCAAAGAGATCGTAAGTAAAGCGGATGTTCTTGTCAAACTTGTGGAAAAGTTCTAGAATGAGACAGGGTATGCAAATGTTGTCATATTTTCATGATTGTCTTGATTGTGAGCTCACTAGGTTGGGTAAATAAGCTAGTTAGTATAAATAGAGGAGATCCTGATGCGAGCATACACTGATCAATTCATCCACGCAGCTCACACCAGTGCAGGAAAGGAACTGCAGGCAAGCTCTGGCTACTATTGAAGAACGGGAAGATGCCCTGCTCGTGTCCGCTTCGTTGAGTGTTGAAAGGGAGCAAGAAGAGAAGAGCAGACGACAAAAAATAATTAATATTAAAAGACTACGTGCGCTTACTAACAGACTCCGTGCTCAAATTCAAAAGCTCGAGAAAGAAATTGAGAAAGAACTCAAAGAATTAATGTAAAAATTAATGTAGAAAATTGTATTTTTATTTTTTCTCATCCTGTCAGGAATTTTTATCTATTTCCCTTTCAATTTGTAAAAATATTTGGTTAAAAATTTTTCTTAGTTCCATTCAGAGAGGTTTTTTAAAAGAGAAGTTGTAAAATTAAACACAAATTGTTTATGCTTTTATTACACAATTAAAAAGTTAGAATCTCTACAATTTTTAAATTTCAAATGCATTTGTAACAATCAAAACATATAGATCTATTTTTTAGATATGTCCATTTTTAACCCAAGTTTTAAAAGCACCAATTTTTAACCCGTGCCTGAAAAGTTCCAAGTGTAATTGTATTGCCTTCACGAAACAACTCTTTGTTCTGTACACAATAGCAGGAATTATTTCTTTTTTCTTGTTAGTTGCTGAGATCTTTCAGGTTTGCATTCCCATCCTGAAATAAAAAAAAAAAAAAAGAATAATTAAGACAAAAAAATAAGAATTTTTAAAAAACCTACTCTCTCATTTAACTCCTATGTGGTTTTCTAATTTCTAAATTTTTATACATTTTTAAAAAAAAAAAAAAAAAATTAATTTTAATTTTTATACAACAAATAAAAATCTAATTTTATATTTTTCATCCCCTCAACACACTGTAAAGATATAAATCAAGTCCCTGGTAATTATTTCTCCCCGGTGGAGATCTTGTTTACCTGGTCAGAAATCAACTAAATCAACAAAACGCACGGCAAGAAATCGATAATTTAATAATTGTCTATAACTTGATGTAAATAGAAAAATTAATTGTTAACTTTTTTCTATTGTTTTCGTCGCTTGTTCTGATGTCATAACTCACTCAGAAAAAAATATTTGCGGCCGGAAATGCGTCTTCGCTCGCAGGCTACAGTGCGCGCAGCTTACACATTCGGCGATCACCGATAGCATCTTTCAGATCTTTGGCGCTCTGTAGAACTGTCATTTTTAAATCCTGTCTACAGGCCTGCTAAGAACTGGAAAAGTAACATGCATCCGAATCGAAGGAAGTTTAATCATTTTAAGGTGAGGACGTCAGTCCATCGCCTTATATCATTAGGCGGTCGGCGGAATTTGTTCCTCTGTATGTCATCGCTTCTGCATGCATTGCGTGCCGTTTATGATCCTCTGACTTGACTTGCGAGAATTTCAGAGGATTTCAGGAATATAACCCATTGCAGATCTTCTGGCGGTAATGCACTGTACGATACAAAGAACGTACGGGGATCGCAAAATCGATTCTGTTTCTCTCTTGCAACTTTTCTTCGTGTAAGAGAGTATACAAAGAGTACATTACTTCAGTTGTTTACAAACAATGCGAAAAAAACGACGGTGTCATCTACAGCCGACATCGGTGCGCTAAGTTGTGCACGATTATCCCGCTAAGTTTATTGTATATTGGGTCACAGAGTTTTGCATGTATAATACATACATGGTTAGATTTAATAAATCATCGACCTCCGCGGTGAAAAAATAACCGACCTGGTGGAATTTTTACTTCCCTGGTCGATTTTGTGTTGAAAACCTGGTGGAAAACCAGGTGTCACCAGGTCTGTTACAGAGGGGTGTCACTACGCCCGTCGCGTTGCACCAAGCTTTGCATTTCGTTAAACGATGAACACTTTAATAGCAAAATGTAATTATGGCTACACATTGATTTATGATACCAATGAGTATCAGATGGTTTAGAGTTGAACAAGAAGACCAACCATTCAGCACACCATACAAAATTTCATTCTTGGAAAGGCTGAGATTTGTTTTGGATACAGACTGATACCAATTGAGAAAGTCGGACCAGAAAGAACTAGCGATGGGACACGATAAAAATAAATGAGTAACTGTTTGTTCTATGTTTGTGCAATAGGAACAAACATATCGGATAAAATCCAAAAATGCCATTCAGTCTTTTTAAAACATTCTCTAATCTGAAAGTTGAAAAAAGTTTAATCTAAAAGTAAGCCAATTTGCTTATATTTGGAAGGGCTTATTTAAGAAATGATATTTGGGGATGAGATTTAAACGACAGGGAAGGGGAGGGGATTTTATTTTCGAGAAGGGGTTATTTAAGGAATTCAACGTTCTTTCTTTTTTTATTTTTCAGGAAGTTC
This sequence comes from Oculina patagonica, assembly GCF_052425735.1. Lineage (NCBI taxonomy): Eukaryota > Metazoa > Cnidaria > Anthozoa > Scleractinia > Oculinidae > Oculina > Oculina patagonica. The sequence continues at coordinate 26,383,237 of NC_135766.1, read as the reverse complement.
AGTATAACACTACTTTCTATGAGACTCCAGCTGTGCTTGTTTCTGTCGGTCATCAATATGACGGACAAGTGAAAAGCCACATTCCGCCGGAGAATAACATTATAACAGCCTGGGTTGAGGTACGTTTTTCGAGTTTTAAGTCCAACACTTACATGACTTTCATAGAAATAAGGTTAAAACATTCTTTCTTTTTAGTAGTAGTAGTAGCCCTTCACTCCTTCTCAGGAGCATAGGCCATCAACAGTCTCTCGCCATAGCCTCCTGTCCTGTGCATCCCTCTCTAGCTGGTCCCATCTCTTGCCCATCGATTTGATCTCTGCTTCTAGTGAACCTCTCCAGGTGTTCCGTGGTCGACCTCTCTTTCGACTCCCTTGAGGATTCCAGGTCAAAGCTTGCCTTGTGATGGTACGGGCAGGCTTCCGTAAGGTGTGACCTAGCGATTTCCATTTCCTTCTCCGGATAGCTTCCTCCACTGAAGTTTGCCCAGATCTCTTCCAGAGTTCGATGTTACTAACTCTATCTGACCATACTAACTGTAAAATCCTGCGCAGGCACTTGTTAATGAAAACTTGGAGCTTCTTCGTTGATGCCTTTGTCGATCTCCAAGTCTCTGAGCCATAAAGTAAAACAGACTTAATGTTGGAATTAAAGAGCCTCAGTTTGGTTTGTGTGGTGATATTCCTTGAGCTCCAGATATTTCTCATGGCAGCAAAGGTGGTACGTGCCTTTTGGATTCTACTTTTGATGTCCGCGTCTGTGCCTCCTAACTTGTCAATGGCACTACCCAGGTAACTAAAAGATTTCACGTCCTCAAGTGGCTCCCCCCTAAGGGTGACTGGATGTTCAGTTGTTGTGTTCAGTCTTAAGATCTTAGTCTTGTGTCTGTGGATGTTCAGCCCCAGCTGTGCAGAGTTGCTGTCCAGGTCTGATGTTTTCTCCTAAATTTGTCGTAAGCTGTGCGAAGGGAGAGCCAGGTCATCAGCATAGCCGAGGTCGTCCAATTGTGTCAACAGTGTCCACTGGATTCCATTTCTCTTGTTTGCTGTAGTCTTTCTTGTAATCCAATCAATAGCCAGCAGGAACAGGAATGGTGATAGAAGACATCCCTGCCTGACTCCAGTAAGAACCTCAAAGCCAGCTGAGATCTTGCCCGCATGTGTGACCTTGCATGTCATGCCCTCATAGGTGTTGCGAATCAGGGTGACAACTTCTCAGGAATCGCATAGTGCCTCATAAGCTCCCAAAGGGACTCTCTGTCCAAGCTGTCGAAAGCTTTCTCGTAATCCACAAAGTTGGCATACAAGGAAGAGTTCGATTCGATGGACTGCTCTACGATAATTCGTAGCGTTGCGATCTGGTCCGTACAAGATCTTTCTCTACGGAAGCCAGCTTGGTTGTCTCTAAGCTTATCATCAACAGCAGTCCTGAGTCCCTCTAAAATGATTCTACAAAGAACCTTTCCTGGCACTGATAGGAGCATTATTCCTCGATAGTTCCCGCAATCACGCCGGTCGCCTTTCTTTGGAAGCTTGACCAGGTATCCCATCTTCCAATCAGTTGGCACAACCTCCTTCTGTCAGATCTTACCAAGCAAGTTATACAGAATGTCTGTTGAGGTGTCTATGTCTGCCTTAATCTTCCGGGTATTCCATCTGGGCCCGCGGCTTTTCCGTTCTTTAGAAGATTAATAGCTCTTTTAATATCTCCCCTGCTTGGTCTGTCACAACTGATCTCAAGATCTACCTCTGCCGCTGGGATATTTCGCCTCTTTGGAGGAGCGGGACGGTTAAGGAGTCCCTGAAAGTGTTCAGCCCATCTCTTCAGCTGATCACCCGAGTTCGTAAGTAAATCCCCCTCCTTGTTCTTGATTGGACCTGCTGATTGTTGGTACTTTGCAATGAGCTTTTTTTGCTGTATCGTACAGCTGCTTCATGTCTCCTTTGGCCGCTGCTCTCTCAGCTTCCTCGGCTAGGCCTTCTACAAATCTCCTCTTGTCTTCTCTAATACTTTTCTTCACAGCCTTATGCGGCTTTCTGTACTTTTCCTTTGCCGCCATTTTACCTTCGCGGGTGCGACTGTTGTTTAGAACACCTTTTCTTTTCCGTCTTTCCTGCACTTTCTGTAATGTCTCGTGTGAGATCCACTCCCGCTGCTGCCACTTTCTCCTTCCTAGTACATCCTCACATGGGTTGATCCAAGTCTCCTTTGTTAGTTGCTACTGGTTCTGTAGGTCGGTGTTTTCATCTTCCGAGAAGTTTTGAAGTACTTGGTTCCTATTATTAAGGGATAGGCAGAACCTATCCAAAACATCTCTGTCCTTCAAGAAGCCGCATTGTAATAAGGTCTTGTGCTCCGAGTTACCCAGACACTCTTCAGTTTCATCTTTATCTTAGCCAGTACAAGATGGTGATCTAAGGCTGCGTCAGCTCCCCGGTAGACCCGGACATCCAACAGTGACCGTCTAGTTATCTGCCCAATGCATATGTGGTCTATCTGGTTCTCTGACCTACGGTCTGGAGATATCCAAGTAGCCTTATGATTCCTTTTATGTGGGAAGACACTCCCTCCTATGACCAGTCTGTTCGAAGCACAAAAGTCTGCGAACATTTCTCCATTTTCGTTCATTTCGCCAAGTCCGTGGCGTCCCATTACTTCCTCGTAACCCCAGTTATCAGCCCCTATCTTTGCATTGAGGTCCCCCATAAGTATGGTCATGTCCTTCTCTTCCAACTTATCCAGAATACTCTGCAGCCTAATGTAGAACTGATCTTTGACTTTCTCATCATGGTCATTCGTGGGAGAATAACACTGAACAATGTTCAGCGCTATCTTCCTCATTTTGGTTCTAAAGGAGGCAATGATGATCCTTGGGCCTGCAGCCTCCCACGTAATGAGAGCTTTTTGTGCTTCCCGCGAGAGCATGAAGGCTACACCCTCAGTGTGTGGGGCGTTCATCTCCTCGTGACCTGAGTAAAGAACCATCTCTCCAGTTGTTAGCCTCATCTGAACTGACTGCGTCCATCTGGTCTCGGACAGATCTAGCACGGTGATGTTGTAATTCCTAATCTCAGAAGCCACCTGAGCCGTTTTGCCTGCAGCATATAATGTCCTTACGTTCCAAGTTCCTATCTTGGAGATCGTTCTAGGAGATAGAAAGGGCGTTGGCCCTGCGGTATCCTTGCGGCTTTCACCACATAGCGTCCTATTCCTCCCCGAAGGGGGCCTTCCCCCTCCCAGAACTGATTGGCTTAAGAGATTAGTTGATGTTTCTGTAGCAAATCAGAGTTCCACGGCCCCACGCCTAACCTCCAACCTGGAGGGCCAGGGTGCTTGTTTTGTCTGACCCCTCTCCCGCAGATCAATCCGGCATGGTTGAACCTGCCAGCCGAGCGTGAGGCTCCCGCCGGCACAGCTCTAGGGTTCGCAAGGGCACGCAAGCTTCCCCGCTACGTCAAGGCAAAGCACCAGGGGAAGTTCTTTCTTTTTAATTTACTAAAATTGTCTTTTTTTAAAGGAAGTTCGTCTGACATCCATGAGAATTTGTGTAAGGGACATCGCCGGATCAGGAAGTCAACACGACCCCATGACTGTCAGTTATGTTGTGATTGGAGGTTGGTATTTAACTGAATTGCATATGTTTTTCATCATCATTATTTATTTGCCACTTTTGAAATGAATTTTCTAGATTCAGCATGATATATTTTATTTGAAAAGTTTCCAATGTTGAGAATAAAGAACGAGGGCAGATTGAGTTTCCGTGCAGCAGTCACCTATTGTAGTTCCCTTTTATTGATTTTTAAGCAAGCTCAAAATGAATATTCCTTAATTTTCTATTTACAGACTTGAATCCATGTTTGGGCGTAGTCTGTGAATCGTTTGGTGTCTGTAAAACCTACAATGCACATCAAGCTCGCTGCGTGTGTAACGAAGACTGTCCTTCCTATCAGGATCCAGTGTGTACCGCCAATGGTACAACATACGACAACAAATGTTTTTACGAGCTTAGCTTCTGTAAGGGACATGACAATAATACCATTTATCACCCAGGAAGCTGTGAGGGTAAGTGAACAGTTATCACGATATAGCTTACGGGTTCTAAACTCTTAAAGAAGAACACTTTAACCTTTTATCAAAGGTAAAATCTTCACGCGAGTGTGAATTGCATATAGAGTCTTGCCAGTGATCAAATTCTCAACGACCTGGTATATCGTCTTATTTATGACTGTAGTAGGACCGAAGTATAAAAGCAATACAATTCAGCTGCGAAATGGTGCTATGTGTAGTGAAACGGCTGTGATAAATTATAAATGGTTGTGATAAGGTTTGTAGTTTAATTAAAACTTTTCCATTCAAAAACAGGCTTTCCAATTGCGTATGGCCGTGTAAAGCTTCTTCGAGTTCCCAAATGGTCTGACTCAAGCTGCAAGACAGTGGCATTCCCGCCATACCGGTTCTACCCGGATAAACAAGTTCATGTTCAAATAACACTGAATCACATGAACTTGAATGACTCGGTAACAGTTCACCACGCTATTACCTCATGGACAGAAAATGTGAATACGCGGAATTTTACAGTCTGCACCATGCAATCTGGAAGGAATGGAAACAACTTTAATCCATTCGCAACTGTGGACTGGATGGCGTATCAAGGAGCAACGCCCGAAGTATTGACGGGAATAATCAACGTTAAAAAATGGTGGTCTGGAACAAACTGCGAAGATGTGACGTTTCCAAAGGTAAGCTTTATTAGAATCGCAACAAACCGCGGTTTACAGCTAACTGCATACAATGTGGTGTAATTCCCTTATAAGCAGACATGTCATCTTGATGATTAATTTCTCTGTTGATCGTTGCAGGACAAGTTTAAAGAGGCGCCTGTAGTTCTGGTGACGTCAGAGCACCTTAGGACTGGCAAAGAGTACGATTCCGCGCTGATCTGGACAGAGGATGTAACCAAGGACTCATTTAAAGTCTGTCTCCGAGAATTACAAAACTTTGATGGAAAACATGAAGATATTAATGTGGTATGTGATCAAATATTTCATTTATTATTCAAAACGTTTTGGAACAAAAAGTTGAAACGCTTGCTTTGGCGTCTTAGGCTTATTACCTTAAGGTTACTATTTTGAGCGGCTATTAATTTTAACGATTTTGTCAGAGCAAGATTTAGCGCTTATTTAATTAGGCGTTTTTCCGAAAAAAAAACGAAAGGTTGGTAATGTCGTGTAAACCAGTTTTTAATGAACATATAGCTAAGTTGGAAATAAATGGGCAGTAAATGAACAAACTCAAACTCACTAGAAATTAAGCGAACATTTGCATTGCCAGAAAGAACAAAGTTACCAAATTTTAGAGAGCACTAAAATCGCTAAGGTGCCATTTCCACATTTTATTTGCAGAATTGGTTGGCGTTTTCTAAACTACACAAGCCACTCTTCACTGAACATGGCTCTATCAAGTTTCCAAACACAAACCCACCAACAGATGAAAACAACAACGCTTACTGTGAGGTAAAATTACCAATGCACTTTGTGTAACAAGAGTCTTCTAGATACAGAAACATTTATATTTCATCCTTTTAGGAGCGATTTGAAATCAAGATAACCGTTCAGACGACTATATTATAACTGCATGCAGAAAACAGTTCAATTCTCAAGCTCCCCCGGAATTATTTCTGTCATACACCTTTTCCCCGGGGTTTCAAAACAATTATTTTTCTGTTGAATAGGCTGTTGTAGCTTACCTTAGAATGGGGAGGTCTGAGAGGTTAAATAGAATAGTGAGGGGGTTATAAGAGAAGGCGGTGCATGGGGGGGGGGGGGGGCCCCCCCTTACCCCCCCCCCCCCCCCTGTATCCGCACATTGCGCAGGCGGAGCTAGGGCTAAAGAGAGGTGCGGAGAGGGTTAAAAGAAGTGGTTGCATGAAGGTTTAATAGAGTACTTATGGTATTTTGTTCTGCTCTACAGTTTGTGCAGTTTACACGAGGTTATAACATAACACCATCAGTCCTGATATCAGCCAATCACAGCACAACGGCCAGCGGAAACTCGGCAACAGTTCACAACAGTATTACTACGTGGATCGAGGTAAGTTGGTCACATTAAAGAAAATCACTTCAATTTCTCCTACTGAAAAACATAATGTAACTTAACGCAAAACAAAAAAAAAAAAAATATATAAAAATACGAGTTTAAGAGAATTACAGGGTAATAACGGCTATTCTAAAGTTCTAAATAAGGTTGTAGATTTTGGAAACTACGCTTTACAGACTAAGAACAGATTTACTGTTGTTATTTCCGTAATTGCAGAAACCATGGTTTTGCTTATATAGTATGGCATTTGATTTGCAGAACATGAACGCCTCTGGATTTAGAGCCTGTATCAAAGAGTTGTACGAGACCAGATATGACCCTGTGTCAGTGAATTATGCGGTCCTTACAGGTTAGTAAACACTATCTAACACGTGACGTGGATTTCAAATACTGGTACTTTCGGGGGCAAGTTTTTGAAGAACGAAACCAAGGAAAATCGAAGTACATGTAAAAGGTGGAAAAGGCTAGCAGACGAACATTATGGAGATCTGTGGACTCTCCCCGATAGACTGCTGCAGTCAAGATTGACATAAGATGAGTGTAATGCAAGTGAGATACATATATAACACAAAATGGCAAAACCTAAACAATGCACAGATTACCAATAGTTTGTTGCACAGTTTACCGATGTGAACTGTTTTAAGGAAATGACACAACCTGATTTTTTCCGCTTTTGTTAATATACTGATAGCTCAAAAGTGCAAATACGAACTTTCGAAATACAACGAAAAAATTTAAGCAGAACTACTAGTACACTCATTCAGAAAAAAAGTGCTAACCACATTTGTTACTTGCGCAGATATTTGTGAACCTGGATGGAGTTATTTTAACGGCTTCTGCTATTTCACGAGCGAAACCTGCACAAACTGGACAAATGCGCTATCAAAATGTCAACACGAAAACTCCGTTCTTGTTGATGTAAACAGCAATGAGGAAAATGTTTACATCCAACACAGACATAATGGTGAGAAATCGTGGCTGGGATTGAACGACAGATCAACAGAAGGTGACTTTACTTGGGCGGATGTTGGACGGGCGAATTATACAGCTTGGGCGAGGAACCAGCCTAATAATTTCAGAGAAGAAGATTGTGTTCACACCCTTGGTTTGAAGTTGAACTACGAGTGGAATGACGTGAAGTGTAGCGACTGTCATCAGTATACTTGTAAGAAAGGTAGGGAACAAACAAATAAATAAACAAAAAACACAAGTAAAAGGTAAATGAATAAACTACCAATGAGACGAACAAGTGGAGGAGTGATTAAGCAAAAGTTGGAATGAAAAATTAAGCGAGGGAGAAAGTCAGAATAATTGAACGAGGGAACAGTGACAAGCGAGAAACTCAAACTTCTTTTCACGACAGTGTTCCTTACTCTGCTTACTTATTTAGGCTCAGTCTGAAAGTTGGTCCAAAAAAAAAAATAAGCGAGCGAGAGAGTCAGAATATTTGAACGGAGGAAAAGTGATAAGCGAACAAGCGAGAGACTCCAACTTCCTTTCACAACAGTGTTTCTTACTCTGCTTTTATTAAGGCTCAGTCTAAAAAATAGACCCAAAATGAATGATCAGAGATAAAGAATGTTTGCAGATACTTCATGTACTTTGGAAATTTGTGTATAGCTACCATAAAACTGTGTTGTTTTTTATGTTTTTCTTTTGTTAACTCAACAGACCTAAATGAGTGCGACAGAGAGATTTATTTCTGTCATCAGTTGGCCACCTGTGCGAATTCGCGTGGTTCATTCTCGTGCACATGTAACCAAGGTTACACTGGAAGTGGATTTGAGTGTGGTAAAAAGTATCCATATGCAAGTCAGTAACACCATATTTGTAACATTACATAATTGATTAAAAAAGCCTGCAACTTTTTACGTTTCTCCGAAATCACTTGAGGAAGATAATGAATAAAGACCTTAACAAAACGGTCGTTGTCAGGTCGTTGTTGTTGGTAAAAACGTTGTTGTTGTTTTGCTTTCAACATGAACATCATTTCTAACTGTGCTGGTCAATAATAAATTTGTTGTTATAATTTATTATAACTTATAACTTATACTTAAATTAGTTACAAATAAATTATTCTTTACCATGTAAAACGTCAATTGTATGTTAGCGGAAGTTACAGTTCACTAGTTACTGATCAATATTCTTTTTCAAAATTCTTCTTCATGATCAGGGGGATTATCAGACTCGGCCATTGTTGGAAATAACAACAAATACTTGTCCTTGTTAAGCGACTGGTTAAAACCTGTCGCTCAAAGCGTATCTTCTCAGTGGAAGCGATGTTGGCGAGCGTCGGTGGATGGCTGGGCTGGAGCAACTTTTCATGGACTGTGTGATAACAAGGGACCGACTGTGACAATTGTCCGTGTCGGCGGTCGGTATATCTTTGGCGGGTACACCAGCCTCTCATGGACTAGTAAGTGACATGATTCTGTTGTTGCATAGATTCGCATACTCAAAAACAAATATAGCTACAGAAAATTGCCCCAATCTTTAGCATGCTTCATGAAAACGGAATTTTTTTAAAGCAAGATTAGTGTGGAGTGACTTCGCCCTTTAGAGGAGGGTGCTAATGGGGTTAACAGTTAACTGACATTTGGCCAAAAAAAATAGTAGTTAACTGATATTTGGCAAAAAAATTAGTAGTTAACTGATAAATGAAACGTTAACAGTTAAGTGACATTCTATTAATTATACTGAATACGATTGTCGCTGTTAATAAAAACAACAAGTTTTTTCCTAACAGCAAAGCTGTTTCTTGGCATTTACCTTCCCCGCTGCGTGGCCAGGTGACATAATAAATGATATTATACTTATGCGAGAGGTACCAGGGTCGTACCAGGCACATGTTGATCTCAGGGATGGCGTCAAGTGGGGCGTGGTCAAGGTTATTTTAAGTTTTTATCGAGATGATGACGAAGGATCAACATTCAAACGAAAACAAAGGTCACGAACCGTTTGACATGGCCAAGCACAATTCAATTGACATAGCTTGTAAACATTTGATCGATTTCATGGAAATCAGTCAAAGGACAAGCGGAAAAGTTTGGACTCGGTGCATTCGACTTAAAATTGTTATCTACAAACTCACGGAACTGCCATGGGCACTTGAATGCTTGAAATACCCACCCATTACAAAGCCCACTGAAACATTTCAGTACACTTATTACTCCTCGTGTCCCCCACGAGAAGTAAGGAAAGGTTTTATCAATGGGGACGCCTGAGACAGCTTAGAACAAATTCCTCTCAAACAAAGTTTGATGAGAAAATTCGACCAAGAGAAAAGCCCTGGGAACGAGATTGGAAAAAATCAAGCACTTCCAATCACATTTTATCGAGAGAGGTTACCCAGAAAGCCTGTTCTTAAGAACTTCTGCGCGCGGAAGTTAATTTTGAAAACCAGAAGTAGGCCCTCCAACCAAAACTCAAATCTTTCCTTTTGTAACGCAGTACCAACCAGGAGTATCAAACACAGTCCAAATTAAACTTGAAGCAAATACTCGTGAAAATTTGCATTTTATAGAACAACAACAACAACAACCAATGCACTGGAAAATATGCAAAGAACCTTCCCTAATAATTATTATACAAAAGGGGTAGGTCTTTCAAAGATATACTCTTGAGATCGAAACTATGAAAATGGCTAATACACGTGCGTGAGAGTCGTGCATGCCTGTCTTTTTATTTTTTTATCGTGCTGAAGCAAAGAAAATTGAGGTTATGAAGCATTAATTTTCGCTGTAAGAAAAGGAAAGTTAATAGAAAACTAAAATTAGTAGTTAACTGACAATTGGTCAAAAAAATAGCAGTTAACTTACAATTGGCCTTAAAATTAGTTGTTAACTGACAATTGGGTACCCCCATTAGCACCCTCTTAGAGAGATAGATAATTCTATTTAAACACGATAAAATTTTCTTCAGCCCTTTTACAACGGTGAGGGTAAAAGGCGGAATGAGTTTGCGGAATGGCATGTGGCATGACTTGCGGAATGGCATAATTATGCGGAATGTAATTTTCGCGGGATGACTCAATGACATAAATTATACTGAAAAGCGCGCCAGTTTTTCAAGAGAAGCCGCCTTGTTAAATACTGCGGGCTCAAACCGTCAAGGAGGAAACTTACATAGAACGTCGTGGTAATTAAATGATCATTTCACCGTTGAAATCACCGAATTACGCCGCATAGAACCAGAGAAAATATTTTCGCTACTTGCCGTGATGGTTCCGACTTCCGAGGACTTGAATTTTCGACTTGCTGGTGTTCCTAAAATAAGCGGCTGGATCTTGGCTGAGTAGATATGTAATTTCCAGAGCTTTATTCCAGTAACCCTTAAAGATTTCAAATTTTCGTTTGTTCGTCTCATGTCAACAATAATAATTAACCACCAGTAGTTCTGTTAACATGAATAAAAATTCCTTGACACTATTCGCAAAGGTTGTTAGTAATCGGCGTAACGAGAATCCGTGTTACGAGATTTTTTAGGATTCTTTTTCTGTTTTTTTTTTTCCTTTTTTTAAGGATTTATCTATTTCTGCAAAACTAATTCAAAATCTCACTCTTCTGAACCGCAAATATATCTCACAAACTGATTAAGGGTTCTTATATCTTCTTTATCCTTCGAGGTCGATCTCGAACCCGGCTTACGAATTTAGGATTTCGAGTTACAATTTCGTCAATTTACAGAAAAGCGACTGCCCTAGGGCCTAGTAGCTGCCGCATGCAGACTCTTTCACCCCACTTGGGACAATAAAACATACAAAGCCAAAGTCAACGAAGCCGTTAGAAAGAAAATATAACGGCCTGAAAATTTACGTTGCTCGAAGAAAAAAAAAAGAAAACCCACAACAACGGGCAATTCCAGTTGGTCACCCATCCAAGTACTATCCCCGCCCAACAGGACTTAACTTGGGCGATCGGACTAGAATTCGAACTGTTACTTTCCATCGGTTCTTGTCCGATCGCCGAAGTTAAGCCCTGTTGGGCGGGGATAGTACTTGGATGGGTGACTAACTGAAAATACCCGTTGTGGGTTTTCTTTTTTTCAAACTCAGTAAATTTTCAGGCACTTAATTCGTTTACTTTGGGTGAGACAGTCTGCATGCGGCAACTGGGGAGTCGCTCTTCTGTATTAAAATTGACGAAATTTTCACTCGAAATCCTAACTCGTAATCCCGGCTCGAGATCGGCATGACTGTAAATAAACCACAAATTAAACGATATCGCCGCCTAAAAAAGGGTTCCAGTTACCAGTGGCTGCAGTTTAGCAAAGTGAGAATATAATTTAGTTCATAGCAGAAATAATTATCGTTCTGAATTTCGAGGCAAATAGACGAGAGTTTTCGTTCACGTTTAATGAAAGAACTACTCAGCCACTCATTTTAGCAACGCCAGCAAGTCGATAATTCAAGTCCTCGGAAGCATCAAGGCAAGTAGCGAAAATATTTTCTCTGGTTCTATGCGGCGTAAATCGGTGATGAGGTGATTTCAACGGTGAAATGATCCTTTAAATATTACCACGACGTTCTATGTAAGTTTCCTCCTTGATGGTTTGAGTCCGCAGTATTCAACAAGGCGGCTTCTCTTGAAAAACTGGCGCGCTTTTCAGTATAATTTATGTCATTGAGTCATCCCGCGAAAATTACATTCCGCATAATTATGCCATTCCGCAAGTCATGCCACATGCCATTCCGCAAACTCATTCCGCCTTTTACCCTCACCGCTTTTACAATGTTTTTTAAAATTTTTTTGAAAGTTGTATTTTCGTCAGTCACACACTATTGGACTCCATCCAAAGAAGAGGGGTGGGGTGGGGGAGGGTGGGCTCTAAATGGCACTTCGCATGACGTTCGGGGTGTGATCCTTACCCTTAATAGTAATACAATAGTACGGGTGAAAAAAAAGAACCTGAATTGAGCCAAGCCTCAAATATCGATTCAAACTTTCATCCCGTGATTTTTAGGTGAGTCCCTGTGCGTATTTCATTTGCCGATTTGACAACAACTTGACTCTTCAAGCATAATCAAGGCTAAACTACACTGCGTGAAGTCGATCGTTTTTCCCGAGGTTTTCCGCGAAAGAAAAAAAAAAGAAGAGACAGCTTCCTGAGGCTAAACATTTAAATTATTTGACATCAGACTTTAGACTGTATCTGATAAAATCCGGAATTTCAGAACCCCGTTACACTGAATATAACATTTTTGGATAAGAAGGACTCAAAATTGCTTTTATATATACTCTTTAAAAAGTTTAATATAAAGAGTAACGTAACTAACACTGATGTAAGCTAATACTCACGGAGGCACGGAAGTAGGATGGACTGAAATAGAATATGTATTGTGCTTTCTGTAATTGAGTAATAAAGCCGTTTTTCTTACTAGAAACTATTTATTTTCCGTAAATAACGTGTAAATTGGAATTCTCTTCGAATGTTTAAGCAAACAGAAATTACCATTCCTGAATATCAGACACGTGTATTAATTGTAGATGAATTTTCTTAGTTCCTAAACAATTTGTTGAGCAAAAAAAATAAGATGATTATCAACTAGAAGTTGTTAAAGGTAAATTGCCGTTTTGAGTGTTAGCCTCGTCGGAGCAAAGTTCCAAAGAACCTGTTAATCGGACGGTTAACCTGAATTCAAACCTTGAGACGATTTTCAGGGAAGCAAGATACCGTACGAAGTTTAGGAATTATAGTGAAATGTGTTCCACCAATCTAATTAATCTTATATAATACGTTCGACGTGAAGCGGTCCAAAGTGTTATTAAGCATCATTTAAATATGTGACCATTTGTTGCATTATGGTGACATTTTGTTCCAATGTGTTTTTGTATTTAGGCTCCAGTTGCGGATTTCGGTACGATTCAGCAGCCTTCCTGTTCTCTTTGGTTAACAAGCCTGGTTGGCAACCACTGAAACTAGATCAAACAGGACAATATAGTTATCGGAAAAGATATTCCATATACAGTTGCTCTTCTTATGGACCAACATTTGGAGGAGGACACGATATTTACATTGCCAGCTACGCCTCAACCAGCACAAGTTCCTACTCAAACCTTGGTGAAGAATACAGCCCGCCATCTGGTTACAGCTATGGATCCTCCTTCGCCCGGTCATTCCTGGCGGGTACTAATTACAACTTTCAGCCTGATGAAGTGGAAGTCTTTTATGAATCAACCTAAAGGAACTGAATCGTGGAGTTCGAAGACTTAGCTTTACACGCCCTGCACAATAAAAAAATTAACTTTTAAAAATTTATTAGTAAAATCAGTAATACATTGAGCGACAAGCAAAATACCAAAAAGAAAACAAATTACATAACTTTCGACTGAACCTCATTACCAAGTTTTAAATTGAATTCATGGAAACCAAGATTCTAATTTTAACATCATGCCATGAATGTAACGCGTAGGTTTTAAGCTGATTTTGCTGTTTTCTAATATGCAAAAAGGGCTAGACAGATTATAATAGTTGTTGCGTAGTTGGGTGTCATCAGCATTTTTTCTTTAAATTGTGCTGTCTCAAAATAATTACTTGCAGTTGTGAGTCACAACGTTGTAAAAGTGAAAAAAAAAATAAAATAGAGCAGGGTGCAGATATCGTGTTATTTTATCTTTTTGCGTGTTCTTATCCCGTTCTTATCTCTGCTATGTCCCTGATTTAGAGTTACTGCACGATTTAACAGGGTTGCCACAGGTCAGAAAATGGCCAGGGAAAAATTAAATTCTTGATGGTTAGGGAAAGTCAGGGAATTTCAACATTTCGAATTAAGAAAACTCCAGAACTACAATTTTAACAACTCTGATTTTATACCATTGGAGGCTGTAGGCTTAGGACCACTGCTGTATTTGTCAGTTTGTTTTAATTTAGTCAGGGAATTTTTTTGTTGGGAAAAGTCAAGGAATTTTAAAAACTGATGTCTGTGGTAGCCATGTATAAATTAGAACGATGCGATGTAAGGGAACGCCAACTATCACCGTGACGAAAACATGCTCCTGCCTTTTTTAATTGACCGTCAACAAATTGTTGCTGTTCGAGCACCAACTTATCCTGGTCTCATGTGACTTCGGGTGTTCCCCAAGGCACAATCTTAGGTCAACTTCTATTCCTAATTTAAGTTAATTTAACTGTCAAACATAACTATAGAAAGTAAAGCCCTTCAATCTGACATGGATCAGTTCGCAAACTGGACATCACAATGGCAACTGCGCTTTAATTAATCCCGTGTGAAGTATTTCGTATAACGCACAAACGTGATCTATCCGCACCGAAATATACAATGGGTACAATTCTTAATGCCGTGAAATGTGTCAAGAATTTGGGCATCATGGTCTCCTCAGATCCATACTGGAGCGATCATGACAACACTTCGGTTGACAACTAATAACTTTTTGGGTTTAATTTTCAGAACTATAGGCTCGTCAAATCTGGTAGCGTTCTCTAGATTATAAAAATCCCTAGTTTGCCAAATACGCAGCTCCGGTATGCTCCGGTATGCTCCGGTAAGCTCCGGTATGGAATCCGTACTAGTCTAAGGACATCCAATCGCTAGAAAAAAGTTTAACGAAGAGCCTCCCGTCTTGCCCTCGGTCAGAAACGCGGCGAGATGGATTATGAAGATTAAAATAAATAAAAAATAAATATATGTTTATAGTGGTCATGCACTTAGCTTCATATCTCAAGAGATAGCTAGCTTACAGGCATGCCACTAAAACAGAGGAAACAAATATTTTTAAATAAACATAACAAGGTTAAAAATCCCAACTGGCAGGAGGCAGACCAGTTGGCTATATACAAAGCGTGGTCGAGGATTTGAACTCGGGACAACCGTGAAACAAATCCAGCTAGTGGCAAGGGCAGGTCTTGAACCGGGGACCTCCAAAATTACAACACCAGCGCCCTTAACCACTCGGCCACGCTCGGAACCACTCGGCAACGCTCGGAACCACTCGGCAACGCTCGGAACCCCTCGGCCACGGAAAATTGTTTTAAAAAGTTGAAGTGGCCGACATTGGAAGCACGTATCGTTTCGTAGTAGAATGCTACAAAACTATCTTCGGTATAAACAAACTAGACTTTGACGACTTTTTCGAGATTACCAAAAGTAGCTCTGCCCGCGCTAACCACCCTTATAAATTATTTGCTAAGTCCGTATTAAGTTCTCGTGTTTTATTCGAATCGTTCGTGACTGGAATAACATGCCAGGGTCTGTTGTTGAAGCTGGTAGCCCGGACCGATTCAAAAGAAGGCTAAGGCGTTTTCTCTGCATGGCTTAGTCCTCCTTTCCCCATCTCCCTTTCCATCCTATAGTTTTCAAATAGTTTAAAGTGCTTTGTACATAGTTTTTTAATAGTTGTTTAATATTTTAAAATATTTTGTACATAGTTTTCGTTATTTTTTATTACCGTACCCAAATTTGCGAGTAGCCAATCAGAAGCGCGATCTACTGTTCTGATATCCTACGATATCAAGTCACTGACCTGATATGCCACCATATCACGGTCATTTTGATGTAAAGTAGTTTTTCTGAACGATGAATTGAAAAGACGTTTTACCAATAAAACAGAAATTCGTAATTTAAATTTAGCGGTGTTTAGCGGTCGTAAAAAGAGAAAAACTTTCCCGCCAAAACTAAAATTGAGCGCGCTCGCCAATTGCGCGATGAGTCTGAATTTCCAAATTTTTCGCTTAAGTTGGATTTTGAAAATTTAGAGAATGAAACTCTAAACAAAAGAGCAGAAAAAAGGCAGAAGAGGAACTTGGCAAAAGTGTTGGAGATCAGTTCAACACAATTTGTGGTGCGTATCTTGCAAGCATCGCTTCAACAGAGCGATAAATATAACCGAATTTTTGGCTGAATTTGGGTACGGTAAATACCTAATCGTACCTTTTTGGTACGCTTCGGCTGCATATCAGGCTCGTTTGGTCTCGCCATGGGTATTTTGGCTCGACTGCGTCTCGCCAAAATACGAACCATGGCTCGACCAAACTCGCCTGATATGCCGCCGAAGCGTACCAAAAAGGTACGATTAGGTATAATTAGTGTATATAGTATATCATAGTTTTTATTTCTTTATTTAGGGAAACGTTGTAGGGTTATCCTCATGTTTCCCTTTTCAAGATGTATTTATAATATTGTAATTTTTTTCTTTCATCTTGAATAAATCCACGGTCAGAAAATCCGGACACGCCGACTGCGCACGCGCGAGTTTCACTGGAAATATGGCCGTCAAACATCTAAAGGCTTTGTATGGGATAAAAACGACAATGTAAAATAGAATGACTTCTGGTTTACCTGGATCAAGTGTCGAAATGCCGACGAGTTCCTGAACGTTTCTTCAGCTGATTCCTACAGTTGCATTTCACAAAAAAAGAGAGCAGACGGGCGCTTACTGATTTCTTTTGTTATTTGTTATTTCCTCCATCCTCAAATTCTTCATTAGCAAACTTGCAAACTAAATCCTGACCTCTCCAGTACGGAACCAGCGTGCCGAGGTTTTAAAATTTTGGCCTGAGTTCGTATTAAAACGCAGACAAAAGCCATGTCTTACAGAATTTTCTTTGTATTTGATTGAGGAGTAACGCCTGTATGGTATGGTATTGGTAGTGGTTGCCCAATCTCCCGAGCCAGGGGCTCATGTTAAAAACGCAAGACAACCTTATTGTTAAGGTTACTTATTTTCGCGGGAATTTAATTTCGCGGAAATGGAGCGGGCAAATTGCGCGGAACTTAATTTTCGCGATTTGACCAAAAATACGTAATTAACATAAAAAAATACAATAGAAAACGTTTGAAATAAATTTTCGCGGCTCTTTAATTTCGCGATTTGTTGAAAATTGCGAAAATTAAGTCCCGCAAAAATAAGTAATAAAAAGGTATTTGCCTGTTGGTTTATGTTCGTTCCAACTTTCCCAATAACAAATATTAGAAAAGGGAAGCAGCCCCCAAAAATGAAGCGGGCGGAGACGAGGAACATTTGTTTTTACTTGGCCTAATATTTAGTTCTGCTGTGTTAGCTGAGAACAATGCAATTTTTTTTCTTCCGCCCCCCACTACAGAACAACATAATCTTCTCTTGTGTGGCAAACTGCTGACAGATCAGCCAAGACACTGCAGGCATTTACAAACTGTATTCGCTAAAGAGATATAACTCGCTCAATGGACACCGGCTGTAATGGCTGCATCCTATGCTGCACATAATGCCTCTCAAGTCAAGTCATATTTTTTTAGTCATAATTTACAATTAGTTAAAGATTTTAACATTTTTCTATATCATAGATTACAATAAAATTTTTATATGATTTATATATATTTTTATTGTATTTATATAAGTATTAGTGTAGTTTTTAGATTTTAGCAGTGTCCCCTAATAGGCCATTTCCGATATATGAATATTCTAACTTTGCTCCGAGGCTTTGGGGAATAAAACAAAAGAAATGATTTATTCATTAATCGACCTCGACGTGATATCTTTTGTTTTATTCCCCCAAGCCTCGGAGCCAAGTTAGAATTTTAATACATCGGAAATGGCCTATTCGTATGGTGTTACTCCCAGGCTATAAGGTTTTTGACACTTAAAAAAGTATCTATCTTATCTTATCTTGTTTCTCTCATACAAAAATTAGAATAACAAGATCGGCTCTTGGATCGGCTAATTTGCATTTTGCGGCCTGGCGTAAAATAGAAAAGGCAGTTTTGGTTTTCCTTGTGTCATAATTTACGAATCATGGCTTCTTTGCAATGCGTCAAACGTCTGACCGTTCAACGTTTTGTTCTTCGATGTCTGTTTCCCTTAATATTTCTTCTTTGTGTTTGGTGATGATTAACCTTCACAAATCGCTGTCTTTGGAGACAAAAATACAAGATATAGCCTTTTCAGCATCGGAAACCACTAGCATTAACACGATTTTATTAACGACTGAAGATTTGAAAAACGCCTTCATTAAATCAAATGGCTTCCTTGCTGTTTGTGTTGTGGATCCTGCGATTACAGATTGTCAAAACATTGGCTTTGCGGCTTTTCTCCTTTATACTTTAGATTATATCATCCTCTGTCGTGCTTTGTGGATTAACCGAGCAACTGTGTTTTGGAGAAATTGTAATTCAGTTTGCTCAAGGGATCCCACAGTGAATTCGTGGGACTGGTATTTTGAACCTGTTAATCACGGATTGGAGTCGAAAGTCGAAAACGTTTTTTGTCCTTTGAGGCTTGACGGCCCCACTTCCGTCGATGTGGGAGCAATTATAGACAACAGTTTTAGGAACCGAACTGATGTGGATGGATTTGAAAATGCCAGAATAATAAACACACAGGAACGGATGAGGGTAAATAAACTGATTCAACAGTACGTTAAACCTAACTCTAGAATAAAGGAAAAAGTAAGGATGTTTTACCAGCGATATTTGGCAGGGTTCACTGTTTTAGGAGTTCACGTTCGAGGTACAGATCATTGGAGTGAAACAAGCGAGAAAAGGCTGCCATCTTTGATGAGTTGGGTTAAGAGATCACGGTCAATTCTAGAGACGTTGCCGCGACCAAGAAAGATTTTCATTGCTAGTGACAACAATGAAGTTATAAAGAAATTTGTGACTTATTTTGGGAAGAAATCGGTGAGTTTTGTCTTTAGTTTTGATACTTTATGTAATACAGTGTTTTTTGAAAGAGTTTTAGAGTTTTATTGATTTTTGCAAGCAGTTTCTTCTATTCAATTGAAACAAAAAGAAAAAAAAGGAAAAGAATCCAAACAACAGACCAGTCAATACGCTTAACGAACAAAACAGTAACGTTTTTCACTTTAAACACCTATTTTCTTTTTGTTTAATTAGTGTCATTTGTTGTGGTTTCTTGATTCTAAAAGATAGTCGGGCCAACATGACTTCCACCTGAGTCAGATGGACGAGTTTTGTAAAGCAATTTCACTTGTAAATCAGGCTAACTGAAGAAATTAACAACTCGCATCGTCAATACAATTAGTCAGTGATTGTTTCTATTTTTAACTAAGCTATAGCCAAACTTTTCCAATCCGGCGACTCGTTTGCGCGTTGTGTTTCAGAATTCAGATTTGAAATAGTCTGTGAATCAACCACCTTTTTATATCTGCGGTTTGCTCTCTTCCACAAGCTAGATTCGAGATCTGAGAAAATCTACTGTATTTAGTTACAAAACGTTTCTAGGACGGTTTTAAGTCATTAGTGTTGGCCTTACTTATGCCGGTCCATGTTTGCAACTGATTTTTTTTTGGTACCCAGGTTGTTTACACGGAGGCTGTCAGAGCAAAAGGATATCACGATCAAATTGCCCCGCATGCTCCTGAGTTCAGGCATAAAACCGCTGACTCGAGCTCATACGAGCGAGAAATTGGCACTCAAGTTTTGATGGATATTCTGCTGTTAGCCAAGTGTGATCACTTCTTACACACCGAGTCCAGCGTAGCCTCTCTTGCCAGCTACTTCAACCCACATATGACCAGCTACTTTCTGCAGGATGAAAAACATACCAAGGTTTGTTTGATTCTTAAAAGATAACCACTGCCAAGAACCAGAACTTTAGTTTAGTTTGGAGCATTTTTGGGCGCCCACCTTATTTTCAGGCCAAACTAAGGCCCGCAGCGCTGAGGAAAATTATTTTCGAGAGCGAGCTCCCCCCCCTTATTCTTGGAGTTTGGACGATCGCCCCCCTCCCCCCCCCCCCCCCCCCCACTCTTTCCTAAAGAGTCCGCCACGTGCACTGGATATTCTATTGGGACAAAACCCCGGTAATACGAGCGCCCATTACCGTTCAGCTCTGATTTTTCACTAAAAATGAAAAAAATCAAAGCTACGTGAAAATATTATAATATTCCGTTGTGCTGTAATATATTGTTTTATATTTTTCACTTCCTTAAGTTATTTTACCAAAATTATTACTTTGCAGGAGCTAAAAAAGTTTCGTGAAAGAAAAACAACTCCAAAAGCGGAAATAAGAAAAAATGAACCAGAATGGCTTGGTGGAAGTGAAGATTTTGTTGAAATGGTGGAGTGTTTTCAGAGAAATTCTGCGGAGAGTGCTTGTTCAAATACTGCTAAGGGAATATTCGTTAGCTTTGAAGAGGCACGTGGTATGTTTAAACTACAACGATAATTTTTCGTTACGTTATTTTTGACATGTTTAATAAAATAACATTTCAACCAATGCTGTGACTTTTCATTTACTATTTTCTCACAAAATTGATTAATAGGCGGTTGCTAACATGTTATAAGAAGAACAGGCTCCTGGAACGAAAACATGTTTGTATAATGAAATTCGCCGTGTCCAGGGTTCAGTGAAAAAGCAGTTCAACGAAACTAAATATGGAGCACTGCTGTCCTAGCTTGTCAGCGGTCCATAAAATCCGTAAAGGGACAGTATCCTGGGTAATTATCGAATTATTTTCAACCCAAAAAAATACGTCGGACCTCCCCGTCATGTATACTGCCAGTACCCCCTGGGGGTTCCCCCTTCTCCTCGTTGGTCCCGACGAAAACCTCATACATTTCCTCTTAAATTAACCCGCTTATGACGGACACCCGTTAATACGGACAACGGACACTTTTCCGTGTCCCGAGTGACAAACTCTTATACATTGTCAACCCCGCATTACGGACACTGTTTATCTGTGCACGGTCAATATCCATTGTCGCGATTATTTGTTAACCTCAAAACATTGGACCCTGGTCAAATAATGACAGAATTCAACGTGTTAAAACGATTTTATTACAAAAAGAAGCTTAAAAGCGACATTTTCAAGTAATCCACTGCTGAGTTTATTAAAGTTTGGTCCGAGTGTTCGACGAGATCGCAAGGTTTTCGTAAAAACTATTAATTTTTATAGTCGGAGAGTTTACAGTTGGTATTTGTTACAGTTACAGCACAGGCGGCCCAAGCTCTCTATCAGATTACCTTTGGACGTGACTCTTGCTTACGAGCGGTGTTGTGTTACAAAGATTCGATTTATAAGGGTTTGTATGGGAAACAACGGTTTTGCTTTAAAAGTAAAAAACATTATATTTTGTGAATAAAGTTGACTTACCCTGATTCGTTGTTTCATTCTTTGTTGTTTTCCAGTGTCCACTGCTAGCAGTGGACACCTAAATAACGATAACTCGCCGTAAACGCGTTGTATCGACCTGAGAAGCTGGAAAACAACAAAGAATGAAACAACGAAACTTTCTTTGCCACAGCGACTTCGAACATTTCGTGCTTATGCGAGTAAGTAAGCTCATTTGCATAATGTGTATGAAATACTCGCATAAGCACGAAATATTCGAAGTCGCTGTGGCAAAGAAAGATAAAAAGTGCAAGGTATTTTTATATTTCTATGCTTCTGTTTAGTAGGATTCAGTTGATTTAGAATGGTCTAGTCTGGACTCGTGAAATAAAGGCCGGCGAAGACACTATACTTTTGCATGTTTACAAAAAGCGATCTAACGGTTGCTGATATTTAAATTTTTACGGACCCGTAAATCAAAATGTATCAAAATTAACATGCGTTTCCAACCTTTGAAGGACCACTTAACTTAGGAATAATAATAATAATTTGGTGCGTTTGGTTGTTTTTGAGCGGCGAGCTCGTCAACTTATGAAATTTCTCGTTCTGGCCAAGCTCAAAATTAGGCCTTTTGCAGCCTTCACTGTTGAGAGCTCTAAAAAATATATTTTAACGTATTTCCAAAAACTAAAGTCGTTGCATTTACTTACAACCTAAGATAGTTAACTGGGCAAAGTTTGAGGGAAAACTTTTTTCCGAACCCGAAATGCGATGGACCGCTCTAAGAGAAACTGCCACTTAAGCCGTTCAATAAATTCGCAGTTCGTGTTTTATCAAGTCTAAAAAACTCGGCTGCGCCCCGTATTTTAAACTTGATAAAATACTGCCGCTCATTTATTAAACATTACATAAAGATGTCTTTTATCTTAGAAAAATACTTAATTGAAGTGGAAATATATTTAGTTCTGTTGTATTAATTGCTGGAGGACATTGTAACCTGACCAAAAGGTAGAATGGCTATTGATGTTTTTTAAGACTACGTCACAAACCACACATTTATGAAATACGGCCATGTTTGTAAGTTTCAAGTTCGAAAATTTCAATTTTTCTCACTAGTGACCATCTTGGCTTATATTTCAGTGGTTTTTTGTTATTTCTTTAGTATTTTAGTTGTATAGCGTAACAAAGCGCCATTACGTAAGTGACTACTGTTTATGTCTTTATAACAAGCCTTTAAATGATGTGGCTTTTTCCGACTCCCCAGCGCTTTTACCATATAATTATGTTCTCTTGTCAAAACTCAAAAAGAAAATAGAATCATGAGTTCCGGCAATTTACATTTTGCAGCTTGTGTTAAAATATTAAAAGGCAATGTGGGATTTCGTTATGCCATAAGACACGGCTGGCAAACATGGCTGCTTTGCGATGCGTCAAATGTATGAACGTTCAACATTTTGTTCTTCGATATCTCGTACCCTTAATATTCCTTCTTTCTGTTTGGTTCATGTTCAACTGTCACAAATCGCTGTCTTTGGAGACAAAAATACAAGACATGGCCTTTTCAGCATCGGAAACGATTTTATTAAAGACTGAAGATTTAAAAAACGCCTACATTAAAACAAATGGCTTCCTTGCGGCAACGAGGAAAAACCGCGGTAAAACTACTGGCTCTGCAGTTTGTGTTGTGGATCCTGTGATAGCAGAGTGCGGAGGCAGCGGCTTTGCGTCTTTTCTCCTTTACACGTTGGATCATATCATCTTTTGTCGGGCTTTGGGGATCAATCGAGCAACTGTGTTTTGGAGAGCTTGTAATTCAGTTTGCTCGAGGGATCCCACAGTGAATTCGTGGGACTGGTATTTTGAACCTGTTAATCACGGATTGGAGTCGAAAGTCGAAAACGTTTTTTGTCCTTTGAGGTTAGACGGCCCCGCTTACGTCGATGTGGGAACAATTATAGACAACAGTTTTAGGAACCGAACTGATGTGGATGGATTTGAAGATGGAAAAATAATAATCACACAGGAACGAATGAGAGTAAATAAACTGATTCAACAGTACGTTAAACCTAATTCTAGAATAAAGGAGAAAGTAAGGATGTTTTACCAGCGATATCTGGCAGGGTTCACTGTTTTAGGAGTTCACGTTCGAGGTACAGATCACTGGGAGGAAACAAGCGAGAGAAGGCTGCCATCTTTGATGAGTTGGGTTAAGAGAGCACGGTCAATTCTTCAGACGTTGCCGCAACCAAGAAAGATTTTCATTGCTAGTGACAACCATGAAGTTATAAAGAAATTTCTTGCTTATTTTGGAAAAGAAACGGTGAGTTTTACATTTACATCTTTGTCATTAATACTTTCTGCAATATCATGCCAGTTGTTTATACTAGTTTTAGTGTTTCATTAGTTTTCCTTCGGAAAAGGCCGAAACAAAAGACCATTTAATGAATTTACAAAACAGTCACCGTTGACTTGTTCATCACTTTTGACAGCTATTTCTTGCTGTTTAATTAGCGTCATTTGTTTCAATATTATGTTTTTGGACGATGATTCCAAATTTCACAGTGCTTTTCACGTTACCAGATGAGAAGCACAGATGTTCCTCATCAAACGTGTCCGTATTTTATTGTCAATTTACACATAGATACAGGTGTCTTCCAAAATATGAATCGTACTTCCAAATATTTATACAAATTTAAAGACACTCCCTCAGCAAAGTAACTTTTTCAGAAAAGTCTTGCGGCTAGTAGAAAATAAAAATGAAATAAAATTAAAAAACTGCCGGTTTTTTTTTTAATTTTTATAGCAAGGCATAAACGTTTCTATTGAAAATCGATGAAGATGACAAAGAGAGAGCTTAGAAAGGAAGCCGCCTGTTTATTACATACAGGCTGTCATGCTGTTATCCACACCTTCAAAATATTTCTGCAATTAATTTGAAACTTTTTTCTAAGTTTTTTTAATATAAATATCGCTTTAATTTACTAAATATATAATCAGTTTACTGGCCCGATTGCTTTTTGTTTGATTTTGGTTTTAATTCAGGGTGAAATGTAAATCCACTACATGCTTCAGTAACAAAACACAGACTCGAACTTCATTCGTTAATGAAGTAAATCCGGCGTAGTTATTTGTGTTCTCATTTTAAAGAAATACCAGTGAAATACTATCGTGCAAATTAACGTTTCTCGATGATTTTACTGTCTTTGGTGAAACTGTTGTGTATTTTTCTCATACCCAGGTTGTTTTCACGGAGGCTGTCAGAGCAAAAGGATATCACGATCAAATCCCACCGCATAATTTTGAATTCAAGCACAATGCCGCTGACCCATATGAGCGAGAAATTGGCTCTCAAGTGTTGATGGATATTCTGCTGTTAGCCAAGTGTGATCACTTCTTACACACCGAGTCCAGCGTAGCCTCTCTTGCCAGCTACTTCAACCCACATATGACCAGCTACTTCCTGCAGGATGAAAAACATACCAAGGTTTGTTTAAAATGCCGAGTCCCGAGTCATGAAGACTGATAATGATCAACCTAGCCTTATCGATAGAGCAGTTTTCAATTGAGTGTCGTAAAAGCAAAAGTAAAGTCATTACTCTGGCCAATCACAAAGGACACAGATAATCCAGTAAACCAATCAAAACTCGAAGCAAGCAAATGTAGCCGGCACGAAGCGCGGGACAACGTGCATGAGCAATTATATTTATGATTAGCATAACCACACTGACCTACTATTGGTAATCGCGCGATCTGATTGGCTAAACAGGTGCCTACTATTGATCCGTAGAAGGCTCTCGGAGCGCGCGCTTAGTCTTCGCTGAATTTTATCAATCAAAACCTTCAATAAATCAACTCTAGCTATATTTTGTGTTTAATAGATCGGTCAGTGGGTTATGCTAACACAATTAGACGGCTCGCTCTCGGTTTCTACCGGCTTTTGATAGTTGACTCGGGGCTTCGCCCCTCGCCAACTATCAGCCGATAGAAACCTCGAGCTCGCCGTCTAATTGTTAATTAGTTAATTAGTTTTACTTCTAATTGGTTGAGAAAGTGGCGCATGATTTTTAAACCAATCATAAGCGCAATAATGCAAAACCAAAGCAAACCGACCGCAAACTACTTTCGCCACTCAAGTGAAAACCGTTCTATGCATAATTCTGTTGACCTGTCATATTTTAGAAGTTCATTCTTCACTTTCGTATCTTAACTAACGGAATTATTTTGCAGGAGCCAAAAGATCTTCGTAAAAGAAAAAGAACTGAAGGAACAAGAGGACCAGAACTGGAAAACCTTGATAAAAGTGAAGATTTTGTTCAATTTGCTGAGTGTTTTCAGAGCAATTCTGCGAAAAGTGCTTGTCCAAATACTGCAAAAGGAATATTTGTTAGTTTTCAAGAGGCATTTGATACTTTTAGACCGCTCTGAGAACCATTTTAAACAAAAAATATCCTTTATTGTTACGTTATTCGATTCCGGCAACGTAAAGTTTCAATAAAATACCATTTTAGTCATTGCTGTGTCTTTCTTTTTACCGTTGTTTCATAAAATCGATTTTGCAGCTGCTAAAGAAAATTAAAACAGCCAGTTTTTTGCTTGATGTAAGAGAATATTCATTCAGCGTTTTGATGTGACGATCCACTGATTATCAAGAACCTTTTACATGTAATGATCTGCGAAACAGAACTTTAAAGGGAACTTTCACTCTCATGACATGATGACGTTGAATTGTGCGAAATAAAACTTAAATCCAAATTTTACGGGATAAGGAAGAAATAACATTTATTCTAATAACAAAATGGAAAAATTACTGTTTTAAAATTTCCCGAGCGCCGCTTTTTTGGATTTTATGGCGTGTAACGGTTGCTCAATTGTTTCACACAAAAGATCATCTGCTTCCAAAGATCTCCAAACCATAGCGGCAACCATTACACGTCATAAAATCCAAAATGGCGGCGTGCGGGAAATTTAAAAGCGAAAATCTTTTCCTTTTTCTGTTACTATTAAATGTTATTTCTCCCTTGTCTCTTAAAATTTGGAATCTAGACATGATTACGTATTATTCCAAATAATTCAACATCAGCTTGTCACAAGAGTGGAGGTTTAGTTTAAAAAATAGCTAAGAAACGTTATTCAGCATCTGCCCAGGTAAAGATGGGAGTTTTTAACGTTTAATCGACCTGTTAATTATCCCTTGTTCTCCAAAAATGATCCAACGGCTTCCTTTCATATCAGAGGGTCTCAATGGGGTGGTGGCTTTTACCATTAACGGTTAAAATTTTGACTTTTTACGGCTAACGGTTAATTTATTTCCATAACGGTTAACAGAAGTTAAAAGGTAATTTTCATTGTTTTAAAAAGTTAAAAATTAATTTCCATTATTGAAAAACATATTTTAGGTCTCAGGGCCATTCTGGGACGATGAAGTGAACTAGCTTGGTTTATTTATAATTACTGACCGAATTTTACCGTTAATCTATTTTACGGCTAACGGTTAAAATTTTCCAAGTTTTACGCCTTACTGCTAAATTTTTGGCCGTTTCGGCTAACGGTTAACCCCATTGAGACTCTCATATCAGTGTAGAGATACGTTTGTGTCCAGCCGACCTCGAACTTGTAAAATAATCTCTTTTTTAAAAAATCTTGCTTTGTTCCTTGGACCATGGGTTGACAATCATTTTGTAGTTCTTCCTTAATTAAGAAATAATCAGTGCAATATACACGGTCAAAAAGTGCCTCTTTTTTCTCTAACTAGGGGGCACTTATTGCATTTTAACCTGAAGTCTCAGTAGCTTATTCGATTCTCAGGCCCTGCTAAAAGGCGACATATACATGTAATTAATTATGTCCCATTGTCTACGATCAAACACCTAAAGAAATCAACGTGATCCGGCAATTTTACATTCTGGGGGCTTTGATTATAATAAAAAGGTAGTTTTAGTTGTCCGTATGTCATAATATAAGAAAGTATCATGAGGCGTTCTCGATACGTCAAACCTCTGAACGTTGAACGTTTTGTTGCTCGATATTTCGTGCCCTTAACGTTTGCCTTTGCTCTTTGTGTCCTGTACACATATCAGTACGAGTTTTCGTATTTGGAGACAAACCTACAAGACAGCGTATCAAAAACGGAAACCACTGAAGATTTGAAAAGATTTGGAGAAGAAGATTTGAAAAACGCCTTCATTAAATTAAATGGCTTCCTTGCTGCAACGAGGAAAAATCACGGTAAAACTACTGGCTCTGCAGTTTGTGTTGTGGATCCTGCGATTACAGATTGTAAAACCATGGGAATCGCGGCATTTCTACTTCACACTTTAGATCATATCATTTTTTGTCATGCTTTGGGGATTGACCAACCAACTGTGTTTTGGAGAGCTTGTAATTCAGTTTGCTCGAGGGATCCCACAGTGAATTCGTGGAACTGGTATTTTGAACCTGTTAATCACGGGTTGGAGTCGAAAGTTGAAAACGTATTTTGTCCTTTGAGGATAGACGATGTCAATGGATTAATAACAGACAACAGTTTTAGGAATCGTACTGATGTTGCTGGATTTGAGGATGGCAGAATAATAACAACACAGGAACGAATGAGAGTAAATAAACTGATTCAACAGTACGTTAAGCCTAATTCTAGAATCAAGGAGAAAGTAAGGATGTTTTACCAGCGATATCTGGCAGGGTTCACTGTTTTAGGAGTTCACGTTCGAGGTACAGATCATTGGAGTGAAACAAGTGAAAAAAGGCTGCCATCTTTGATGAGTTGGGTTAAGAGAGCACGGTCAATTCTTGAGACGTTGCCGCGACCGAGAAAGATTTTCATTGCTAGTGACAACCATGAAGTTGTAGAAAATTTTGTGATTTCTTTTGGAAAAGAGACGGTAAGTCAAAGTTTACCATGTTTTTGTTCCAAAGGCTTTCTTGATACAAACTTTACGCAATTCAGTGTTTTTGAAACTAGTTTTTATGCCACAGTCGTATTTCCAAGAAAGATTCTTCTCTCTATCGAGTTGTTTAGTTCTTTGGTCCTTTGTAGCCGGTACATCTGACGAACCGAAACAAAAGACCAGTCACACTTAACGAATCAAACAGTAACGTAAGTTTCTCACCTTTGACAACTATTTCGTTTCGTTTAATTAGCGTCATTTGTTCGTGCGGTTTCTTGATAATTTTTATAAACAATAGCCGGAGCAACATAACTAGTAAAGCAAATTCTCATGCAAATCACAATTATCTACCTGGAAATCAATTGCCGAAATTTTCAGTGATTATTTTTAACAATTGTTTTTAAGATTGAAAAAAGTTCGGTGATTCTAATACTTTTTAACTACTTAACCCATTTTTAATTCAGTGACTTGTTTGCGCGTTGTTTTTGATGTCGTATTAAATTTAGATTTCGAATAGACCCTCTCATCTCTTTCGGAAAGTTTGATTTTCTCTCTCGCGCGCGAAACGCTAGACCTGCCGCGAGTGATGCAAGGTGGTAGATTCGAAATCGGAAAAAAAATCCACTAGAAAGAGAGCTTTACCTCATCGGCACGCGCGTTAAACGTTCGGGTCCTCATGCAATTCAGTCAGGGGGAATAAGTGCCAGTTTCAGCAAATCTTCGTTGCAGCACTCGAAGAGTTAACGAGTTTCCGAATTATCTTATCCAATCAAAAACTAGCGCGAGCGCTCACGAGTACAAGTACATCATGTTGCTTAGCAACTTCTGGGACGAAAACCGCCGGCTCAGTCACTTCTCGGAGAATTGATCGCGCCATCAACTGGCACTTGTTCCCCCGACTGAATTTAATGTTTGCTGCTATTTTACCCTGACTGTCTCTGTAGAAAATGTTTTTAAAGTCGAAGCTCTCGTAAGCGGACACCCTCGGGACGCGAAAAAAGTGTCCGTAACTGGAGCTGGACGCTTACGAGAATGGTTCTCGTAAGCGGCCACTAGAGGTGTAGGGGATAGATGTCCGCTTACGGGAGCTTGCCCAGCTAACAATAACTGGACGGACGTAGATGACGACAAAACAAACACTGATATATGGTACTGCAGTTACTGTAAAATTATTGTGACGAACGGCGATGTAAAGTTGATTGATAAAAACAAGATAGACAGAGGTTTTTTTAGGATTTTCTTGGAAAAAGTCTAAGTTGTAATCTGTGAAAGTGTCCGCGGCCGCTTACGGGAATGTCCGCTTACGCTGAGAATGTAAAAATACAGTGTTTGTATGGGAGTTAAAACGGGGTTTCAGACAAGGCGGCCGTAAGTAGAGCTAGCTGTCCGCTTACGAGAGTGTCCGTTAAGAGAACTTCGACTGTATTTATTTTTGCAACTCAGATTTTTGTTTTGGGTGGAAGTGAAACATATTTTTCTCATACCCAGGTTGTTTTTACGGAGGCTGTCAGAGCAAAAGGATATCACGATCAAATCCCACCGCATAATTTTGAATTCAAGCACAATGCCGCTGACCCATATGAGCGAGAAATTGGCTCTCAAGTGTTGATGGATATTCTGCTGTTAGCCAAGTGTGATCACTTCTTACACACCGAGTCCAGCGT
This sequence comes from Oculina patagonica, assembly GCF_052425735.1. Lineage (NCBI taxonomy): Eukaryota > Metazoa > Cnidaria > Anthozoa > Scleractinia > Oculinidae > Oculina > Oculina patagonica. Next base: position 26,353,590 of record NC_135766.1, on the reverse strand, counting down.
AGCCTCTCTTGCCAGCTACTTCAACCCACATATGACCAGCTACTTCCTGCAGGATGAAACTGAACCTGTCAAGGTTTGTTTGAATCACCAAATGACATAATATAGACAATATTAAGTTTTTTATATGACTAGAGACATAACGCGCATTGTGAATGGCTAAAACTTCAAAAAGTCGGGGCCGGGCCAATATTATAAGCGATTTCACTAGTAATGCCCGGCTAGCTGGTAAAACAAAGAAAACAGCGCGACGAAGAGAGCCATATATCAAATTCACTAGCTCGGAGAGCATCGCCCTCGGTCCCCCCTTCTTGTACCAGAAAGACCTCGAGTGATTTTCCCTTAGTATGGCCCTCATTGCGTGAATAAAAAGAAAGTACTGTATCATTTTTGCATTTAATAATCCCTCTCTTAGCTATCTTGCCAAAACTACTACTTTGCAGGAGCCAAAAGAGTTTCGTGAGAGAAGAATTGCTGAAGAAGAAACAAAACCTGAACTGGAATGGCCTGTAGAATACGACAGTGAAGATTTTGTTGAACTGGCGGAGTGTTTTCAGAGAAATTCTGCGGAAAGTGCCTGTTCAAATACAGCAAAAGGAATATTTGTTAGCTTTGACGAGGCACGTGATATGTTTCGACCGCATAAAAAATAAAATACCTTTCATCGTAATTGCATGTACCTTATTACATGAAATTTGCGCGACACTCTAATTTCGCGAATTTTGCTATTCTAAAAAAATCGCGAAATTAAAGTGACGCGAACAATAAGTGTCGCGAACATAACATGACGCGAATATTAAGTGACTCGCATATGTCAGTAATCAGTGTAAATGGATGTTGTCGTCAATTGACTCGACACACTTGTAGACATTGTGAGAATTGCTCTGTCGTTGCTATTGCCGAGATTAAGTCCCCCCCCCCTGCGTTTTTGTTTATTTAGACGTTATTGTTCCTTCGATGAAGTCGTTTTATATAATTCAAAGGCATGTCAAAATATATTGCCAAGAAAATGTAAATTGTGTCTCCCTCAAAAACGCGAAATTAAAGTGATAACAAAATTTTCGTAAAATCGCGAAATTTAAGTGTCGCGAAATATGTGCACCTCAAAATCGCGAAATTAACGTGTCGCGAAAATTTCATGTTATAAGGTAGATACCACGGGATGTTTTAATAAAAGAACATCGACCAACGCTGTAACTTTTTTTTTTATTTTTCGTTGTTTCACAAAATTGTTTAAGTTGCTAACATGTTAAACTATAATAGTATGTCAATGTGGGTGTCCAATTACAACTTAGTGAATTCAGGACACAAACCGTATTTTCTCAATAAAACGTCCCCGGCGTTTATTTCAAACTTGGCCTGGTGGACCCGGCGTTTATTTGACTCATGCAGATTTTTCGAGCGCAGTGGCTCTTTAAAAAGAGGGTTTATACATTATTTTTGACAGTCATATATCTTGCCATTACAACTACACCTTTTCATACCTCAAAAATGCTTGAAGGGATTATTTACAACTACGCCTTGAAAACCTGGCGTTTAGTCGAGAAAATACGGTACGTCCACCAAATCACGTGCAGATAAATGGGTTCTGTCTTGCTGTTTCCCTATTGCTGTAATACTGATGGCATATATCACTCACTTTTTTAATCAAAAAAGGTTTTCGAAGAGTTCTTAACCTCAAAATATCAAGTTATTGATACGATTAAAAAATAAACATTTTCTTGTTTCAAATTAAATCGCTCGCCCGATTACTGTCTGATTAATACTCCACTCAGCTATTGTTAACAGAACTAAAGCTCATTTATCGACAGGAACAGTGATTTGATTTGATTTATTTTATTTTCTGGCAACTTGGAAACAAGTACAAGTTGCGGTATAAATTAAACCCCACGTCGTCTACAGTCTCTCTTCAGACCCTGGGAACTAAGTTGGTGAATCCTTTTTTAAAATCGACTAACCAATCAGCATTTTACTGTACGCTGCGCACGCAGTCACACACTAGAAGCCGCTTCTGAGAAAACTGCGGGCTCAGTCCAGTTTTAAAGAAAATTATACTTGCCTACAACCAAAAAAACCTCCGACCTCCCCCCCGACCTCCAACCCAACGAGCACCAAAATGTGCTGACAAAAAGAACTCTTGTTCGGACCAAAAGGAAATTTATGGCCATAAGGGCCAAGTGGTCGTTCTGCTGTACCTTTAAAACAATCACCGTACCTCTCTTCAAATAAGAAAGGGGGGAAGCCTTGAGCCATGCGGACCATACTGCTGGAGCTTACCCCGGTCTCTGTAGCGTTAAGCGGCTAAGAATATTTATACTCCCCCCCCCCCCCTGAATGGGATGCTATTCCATCGCAGGGTACCCTCCCAGCATTATGTCGCCAGTACCCATTTATACACCTGGGTGGAGAGAGGCACTATAAGAGTAAAGTGTCTTGCCCAAGAACACAACACAGTGACCCCTGGCCAGGGCTCGAAGCTGGACCGCTCGATCTGGAGTCTGGCGCACTAACCATTTGGCCACCGCACCCCCCACAAATAAAAGTTCATAAAAATATTGGTTTGAGAGAGATTTAGATGGTGTGTCTTGATGATTATCGGCTTTCCTGTTTTCAAGTTAGTTTCTGAGGGTAAAGGACTACTCGTAACTATTTGATTCATTGCAACTGTTTTATTATAAACAATATCTACATTTTCTACAATCTAAACCTTTTACCTACTCCCTTAACAATTTAATTGTCAAAGTATTAAATATAACTGCAAAAAAAACTCAACTGCATGTTGAAGATGAAGTACATTGCTTCATCTGATATTCATATATTTCTACATAAAATCAAGGATATAAAGTTCCATATTGTACTAAAGTAAGCCGTGCACTCTAGCAAATTCATTCCTTTATAAGTGAAGTATTCCTTAATAATCATTTTTTCAAGCTGAATATCAAAATTTTTGTTAAGAAAAGCTTTGAGGTGATCTATATATATTGCACCATGTCGTTAAGTCAGTATTCCATTGTCACCACTTTGAAAAACCTTACTTTGAACTCAAAGTGGAAAATTCCCAGAGCTATCCCCATGTTACTGTAGCTGCACAATGAAACAGCTTAATAAAATTAACTGCAGTGGCGTAATACAAAATTGCTAAATTCCCATTTGCAACAACCATATTAATTAAATTTACAGATTAGAAAACATTTTCAGCAATTTTTTTGATTGTCTGAATACTATTGTACAGTCAACTCTCTTCTGTTTCATTGTCATTCAGTAGTTTGGAGAACTTCACTTGGAAGACACCGTCGGTACCGGCTCCAACTGTCCCTCTTAGAGAGGTGTCCGTCTTATAGGCAGTTTAGTTACATTTAAATGACTGAAAAATGGCAGGGATGGGACCAACACCAGATGCTCGTATGAAAGAGGTGTCCATCTTATAGTTGGTGTCAGCCCAGGTTTAGCCAAAAAATTTGTTTGCATCATGTTCAAGTACTGTAAGTATTGACAAATCCTGATGTTCAAAATCTGGGGTGTTTATTTATTAATTGAAATCCTATTAATATTTTTCACTGTTGATGATTGACTAGAAATCACTTTTGCCCTATTTGTAGGTGTAAATAATTATATGTAAGGAAAATAGTATTTTCTTTAATTTACTGTTAAAACTATTTTAACATATTATGCATCCTCGGCTGTGCATATATATACTATCACAACCTCTTTACAACATTAATGTACCACATTAACAATGATAAATAAATATATATTAACTTAACCTGGCATACTACAAGTTACAGATATATAACTTGAATGTTATCAGCATTTTTGTCACTGATATCTTAATTAATGTCAATTGCATTCTTTTTCCCAAGAGTAGACACCTCTAAGTAGTTTCTTTGAATCGAAAAACTTGGCTTCGCCAGGAAAGCCAATGCAAAGAGCAATCTTGAATGTAGCTGTATATAGCTATAATTAATTACAACTATAATTATTATAATTTATTATAATTTATAATTATTATTATAATTTATTATAATTATAATAATTTTCAAAGCTCACTCATTCCAGTGGTGTCATATAATTTGGTTTTTCTGTTTAAGCTTAAAATCAAAATTGAAAAAAAACCATTGAGGTTGTCCACTTGATTAACAGAACACACAATAATAATATTGCTAATAAACTGCAAATTTCTTAATGATCATTCTAACAATCCTAATTACCGCATATGTGTAGTAATTTCAGGGTAGCAGGAATTAAAAGATACATTAACTTTCCTTTCTTGTTACAAAAACATACCCCTTATATTTCATTGTGATCTATCACAAAATTATATGATTGAATTGTCAATACAAATATGACAATATTTAAGCAGCACCTTTATGTCTCTAATACTGAATACTTGTTTTAAGTTACTGCATTAAATGGTAAATTTACCATGTTAATTTATTATTTAATACCACACTAAAGTGACGACATTATTTTACAACTATCATCACAATTCCTTTGAAGTGTCAAGAAAAAGACAACAACAACAAATACTTGACAGTAGTGTAGCAGATCTCAAAAAGCTAATGTTATCCTACTGGTCCTCTGATGTAGAAGTTGTGTATGTGGCTCTTTTCTAAAAAGTTCTGCAAAGTAGCTCTTTGGGTACTTCTATAACCATCCTCTAAGCTATAGATCCAGTCCATACATTTTTCAACTGCTGTTTAGTGATCAACACTCTACTACAATGTGCTTGCAGGTTGTATTCTTCAGCTCTAGGATCTGAATGTATGCTGTTCAGTTAACAACACAGTCGAGTTGCTAGGTTCATTTTTAGAAGCAGACAGTTTTTTAACCATAGGTTACTACTACTCATGTCGTCTGTTTTTCTGAAGCATTGTCATCTCACCAGTGAGAAGCTTGTGTTAGCATTGTACGTAACAACATTCACCACATCATCTTTAGGAATATAACGACTGCTGCTATCTAAAGTATTGTCAAAGAAGCCACTCTCTTCATAAATCTGAAAATAAATAATTTAAAGCTTGCTGAATTGCTTTAGGTGCATGTAAAAACCCATCAAATATTTAACAACGATAAACCTTAAGTTATAAACCACAAATTTCTTTTCAATAACAAAAACCCATCACCAAGGTTGTTTTAATGGGTTATGTAGTTGCTATATCAACCTGTTATGTCATGAAAAATGACCATAACGTATACACCAATGATTGGTATTAGTTTAATGGTATCAACAATGTAGCATGAACTAAAAACAAATGGCACTTGGTTGCTAAGAAACCTTATCTGCCACCTGAAATCTAAATTAAGGTACGCATGGTAAATACCTATATTGGTGCATCTTCAGTACTCTTCAATGACATACAATGTCATTGGAGAGTTTTTTCCTTTTTTAAAATCATGTAAATTGAGTATTCATGAAGATCCCTTCGGGGAACTCAATAAACTTTACTCTAAATTGTATTCTATAATCCACAATCATGTATGGCTCTTCTTTGAGGGTTGCCACGTAGGGATCCCACCACAAAAACACCATAGGTTAATTTTACACTTCTTGGAAATACATGTTTTGTGTTTTATGCATAATACTTCATTCCAGATTCACACACCACAAAAATGGCAAATCATGGAGTCACAAAAATATCCTTTCCACCTCTCGTTTGGTCTTCCCATGCATATTTTGGCTTGACTGCTTCTCACCAAAATATGGCCCAGGGCAAGACCAAACCACCATGAAATTTTGCAGAAGCCTGCTACAATAGGTATAACCCCTCTGGTGGGCCTTTATTTACCAAAAGGACCAAGTATACAATCGCTGCGGTCACATCTACGACATAACTAAAGTTTAACTTTAGTTAATCTCAAGTTACGTGATGTAACTTGGCTAACAAAAGTTAGAATGAACAGAGAAGCAGTCACATATTACCAAAAATTCTAACTATAGTTATCCCTGTCTTAACTATAGTTAGTAGCCTATATAAAAAAAAAAAAAAAAAAAAAAAAAAAAAAAAAAAAAAAAAAAAAAAAAAAAAAAAATATATTGGAAATATAAAAAAGAATTTCACTTGCGCATTACAATATTTATAAATATGTGACCACAGCTAGTATCTTTCTATTTTAGCACCAAAAGAAGGACGCAGTACTCAAGTTTCTTGTAAAGCAGGGACACAAGATAACAGTATGTATATGTTTCCATCACCATATAGCTTTATGGTATCCAATTTAGATATTGAACTCCAAATGTACATGTAACCAAGATTTTAATTTATTAAAGAGTGATTTAACGTATTTAACCTTAACTACTCTAAACGAGACGACCTAACACTATTTAAACCCCAAAACAGGATATTTATTGTGCTGCGTCAGCAAGAAATAAAACTGCGTGATAACCCGAAGGCAAAATGAATATTCCATGCGAAAGTAGTAGAATCGAAGAATCGAAACTAAAGGATTTGGAAATTGAAAATATACGATGTTATCACAAAGATAACAATGACTTACTTGCCAGACAAAATTTTATGTTAAAAACGTAAAAAGAAAACATCAAGTTACTTTGAAGTAACCGTATTTCGTTGTAGTATTAGCATTAGCCCAGCACGCAGCAAATAAATATTGAAGCAATTATCTTCAAAGTCAATGAAGGACCTTTCGAGTTACGAACCATGTGCCACGTAGAAAGGGAAAAAATTGGGATTTTTCAAAGTCAGACTTTATAATTAAACTTGTGCTTTATCAGTTGTGGTTTTTTACGTACCTGTAGTCTCCAAAACGTTAGCGACGAATGTAGAAACAACAAACCCAAAGCAAAACTTGAAACGAATACTATAAAAAAATGTAACAGTACCAATCGATCGAATCTGAAATATAACAACAGAAAATGTTAGCTATCTTTCTTAACTGAAGTTTACCCTGTTGTCATGGTCAACTTACTTGCTAGTAGTGTCTCCGTTTGATTCAGAACACGCCGTAGAAGAATGATTATCGGGACCTTTCCTTTCCCGTTCGGCCATTTTCACTTTAATTATTGTTGATGACTGGCTTGTCTCTGATTGGCGGAAAATTTTGCTTCGAATTTGTGCTCAGCGGTCAACTTCAAAAAAGATGTGCGTATCAGCATGCTTGTATTTTGTGTAGTCTTACATGAAGTATATCAATGACGAAAACATAAAAATGGCGCCTATTTCACTGAAGGATCCAAATATTCAAGGATTAACTGAAGAGTTTGTAAAATCCCTGACAGGTTTTAAGGTAATTTCTACTCATATAATGTAAAGAAATATAGATCATTATTTTTGAGCTAAAATGCTTGTCATTTTTGTAGAAATCGTCAAGAAATTTTACAGTCTCTGTTCAGTTTGCGCTATCGAATTTTCGGTGAGTGGGATGTTAGTTTTAGAATAAATAATTTTAAAATAAATAGCTTGCAATAACTCTATAAGCGTACTAGTGTAGGTGAGACCATGGACTTATAAAGTTAAGTGGCGGATCTACAGGTGCTGAAAAGGGGACGTTCCAGGGGGTGGGGGGGGGGGGGAAAGAACCAAGGTAGGGGGTAGGGGGAGGAAATCCCTTCTTGCTAGAAAAAAGTTGGGGTAGGAGGCCAGAGAGAAGGTAGGCCTTTTTCTTGCTCTGATTAGGAGGAGAGGCAAAAACTTTCAGTTCTTTGGTCCTTATATTTTCAGCAAAAGAGAATCATTCTCAATGGGGAATATTGACCACTTATATCTCTACTACAAGCTTCCTCGTTAACATTGCATAAACATTTAACATCCTTCTCTGAATATAACCAACCAGAGGGTGTGTAAGTGATATGTGACACTATCCGTAATCTATATATATAGGTATCATCAGTTTCTGGATGTCAACAGCCAAAAAGTGGAAAGAAACATTGATGGGTAAGCTGTTAAACTATATCAAATACTACATGTAAGATGACATCAAGAAATCATCTCATCATTTTGCCACCAACCCAGTTACATTGCTCACTAGAACATAGAACTTTGTATGTACATTTATCAACTTGCAGTTTTGCGTAGCATGAACATTGATCATGATAACATTATTGTGTTATGTGTTGCATTCTTATTGCTTCACCATGTGATCAAAGTGGATTTTTCTGAGAGATGAGATGTTCTGAATATGAGATTTTACAACATTGTTGTATGATTTTAAATGGTATTTAACTTGGATTTTGTTTGTAATAATGATTAACAGTGTTTGCCAGAAGTTAAAGGTTCATTCTCAATCAGAGAAGGCAGAGATTCTCAGGGACTTATGCAACAGATTCCTGAACTTACCCTTGTCATCAAAGTTCCTGGAAAGTAAGGTACGGTATGTGATAGACTTTGGTTTGTTGTATTGTTCTACAGAGAATCCAAGGCAAACCTGAGTATGCATGACCCCATGCGCAGTCACGCCCATTGTATTGTTCTGACTCTTACACCAGATGCCTTAGTCTCCACTTACAGTAGTTGTATATAAGGATGCTATGCAGTTGTCTGCCCACAATATTTTTAGACCTGCCAACTCTCACGCATTATGCGTGAGTCTCATGCCTGTGGATCCAAATTATTGATCTCATGCTTACAGACCATTTTCTTGCGCCTGACTGACAAATCAACCCTCCAAGTTAAGATCATTTTAGTCGCCATGGCGACTGAAATTTTTGGAGCTGGTGACTAAAATTGAAAATGTTTCACTGGCGACCAAACTTGAGTAGTTGGTGGCCAAATGGCCACTTAGGAAAAAAAATAAACTTGGAGGGTTGCAAATCCCGATTTCTTACTCTCAGTTAAAACCTATTTAATGTCAATTTTATTTAATTTCGGCGAAATATAACCCAGAAAATCAGCAACGTTATTCTATTTGAGTTAATTTTACATACTTCAGCAACATTTGAAAGTCATGATTTCCCCCAATTTTTTTTTTTTTTTTTTTTTTTTTTTTGAGAAAAATTTTTTTAAAAAATACAAAAAAAAAAAAAAAAAAAAAAAAAAAAAAAAAAAAACACCAAAAAAACGTTACCTACCATTCTTAATACCAAAATACATATAACAAAATAAGTTCTCTATTTGGTTTTGCAGACAGATGCACATTATTCTCTGCTTTTGTTGTTGTTAAGCCTCGCTGATTCACCGACAAATGTGGATTATACACCACCACCACCACAAGACACTTCAGGTATAATTTATTATTTATTAAATTCACTGTCAATTCCTTGGAAGCCTGAAACAATGAACTCTAAGAATTACCTGTGCGATTTTCTGCCAGCTTTATAAAGCAAAATATCAAGTCAATTTGGCCAAGTGTTAAATATAGGCCCAAAATGGCAGCATACATGAATAGCTCCTCTGCACACATTGCATGCCTATTTTGCGATTGAAATTCATTTTGTCATTTCTTTACTACAGAAGTGGAGTGGTTTGACTGGAAAAGTTATTTACTTGATGGAGAAGAAGAAAATTATTGGTCTTCCCAATCAACAGTATCAGGTATTTGACCCTCTTATTTTATATTCCTTATTTGATTTTTTTTATGTCAGTGGTGCATAATTATGTGGCCATGAACTTTATTTGGTTGTCATTGTAAATTTTCTCTCAGTATATCATGTGTAAGCACAGCTAGCTACATCCGATCTTAGCCAAAAATAATATACTCTCAGAACTAAACTTTTAATCTGACTTTAATTTGACACACTGGCTTCCTGTATAACGCTTCTTGCAACATGCATGATGCTGATTTACTAAACCGGCCCTTTCCCTTTTTAAAGCTTTTTTTTTTTGCCTTTTGGGCCGCCAAATACCCCGACAGGCCAAATTAATCCTAAAACTATTATTCAAGTATTTTTTTATCTGCAGGACTGGTCAGATGAAGAGGTAGGTCATTTCTATCAGATTTATCACCTTAATAAGTTCTCAAAACCCATAACACTACAATATGAGATCAAAAGTCTATGACTGAATTGCAGACTGAGATATGACACCACTGATTGGTTAATTAGATGGATCAAGTAACACCCAATCAAGAACACTACACTTACAGATTGCTGATTGTCATTGAGGCTGAATTTTTCAATTTGACTGATCAGACATTAATCGCTGCGTGTATAAATTTGGAAATTATGTAATGTTTTTCTTTTCGGGAAAAATTTGATTGGCGATTACTGATATGATCACAGGCAGTATAAGAGTCTCTACTTACAGCTGTAGTATGCAGTTCCAGAAATATCCATACCCATGCCATGGAAGGTCACTGGAAATTCTGAGGGGGTGGGGGTCTTAAAAGCCAACTTTTTTAAAGGAAACTTTATGGGGCTTAACTGGAATTTCTAGAGAGATGGGATATTCAATCCAAAAAGCCTTCCATGGGATGGGTATGGATAATACACCTGATTGAAGAAACGTTGATCCGTGAAAAGCCTAAACGATAAACAATGCGACCCAAATGTTTACTGGGAAATTGGAAAAAGTAATCGTCTTCTGTGACAGAATGAACATTATCATACAACAGGTTGCATAAATCAAGCTCTTCAAGCTCTCAAAGAAAATATCGCCTTGATCATAAATAAATGGAATATAACTAAGCTTACGAATGCTGTCTACCCATAATCTCATTCGGTCTTAGCGTTCATGGTTTGAGCTTTTCACGGGTCAATGTTTCTTCAATCAGGTATATTCGATTTTTTCTTTGTCCCATGCTTAATTGTCTCATCATGAACAATTCATCTTCATTATTTATCATCAAGCTTAAAATTTACCATCTTTGTAACATGTATTAACAACAAAATTCACATTTTGAAAACAGGATGAGGAGCTAGAGTTGACAAGTGATTCTGGCATCAGCTTTCGTGAGCAGCAGCTGACAGGCAGTCAAGAACAACTCCAAAGAGGAGTGGAACATGGTGTCAGTAGAGACAGGGAATTGATTACAAGTTCTAGTACTGACAAGGTACGGTATTTATTGAAGTCCCAGTGACTGTTGTTTGCTTTTAATAAATATCTTCTAGGTTTTATATTTCCAACTTTCATTTGAAATGTTTAAAATGTGCTTCCAGAAAATATCCATACCAGCCCTGCAAAAGAAAAACTGGAAAATCTGATAGGGGGAGGGGGGGGGGGGGGGGTCTTGAAAGCTGAATTTTTTTTAAGGAATGTATGAAGCTATACTGGAGTTAATGTGGTTGGGGGTGGGGGGTAGTTCAAACCAAAAAACCTTCCATGGGAGAGGTATGAATATTTTCTGGAACAGCACGATGTTCGATTGTCCTTACTGATTGCTATATTATTATATTATATGATTGCATTTTCTTTTCTTCAGAATTTACAATAATGTAATTATTTCACTTCCTTTGTATTGTAACTTACTAAAGGATAGAAGCTGGATTTCCAACCAAATAGTAGTTCAATATTGGCAAGAAACATCAAACAATCTCCACGCCTCTGACTTGTCAGAAAGTAGAAACTGTTCATTGGCTGACTCATGGTACGTGTAACTTATCATTACATGTACAGCTACTGTAAGCTTATATTAAAGTTCATACATTAGCTAATAATTTTTTATTTAGTGTCATAAAACTGAAGCCAAAATAATCACTCTCACCAATGACAAAGGTGACTGACAATGCTGTGAACCAATAAAAAAGTCAAAAAAAATACATGTAGCAGGCATGAGGCACAAGAAAAACTCTGTGAGCGAGGCACGATTGATTTTATTTTTACTTCTGATTGGATAAGAAAGTGGGGAAAGTTTTTAATCCTGTCTCTAGGCATACTTAATGCAAAACCAAAGCAAATGCGAATTACTTTCAACACTCAAGTAGAAATCACTCTTTCTAATCCCAACACCAAAATAATTATAGGGTCTGTATATATTTTTTTTGGTGACTTCCTCAGTCAGGACGCATTTTTCATACTTTTTCGTGCAAATAATGAGAGATTATGGTCACACTGAACATTCTTAAATCCTAGGGACAACTATCAAAGTGGGCGCAATCCATTCTATCATAGCAATGGTAACAAAACACTGACAGAGACTCAGATTGTAAGGGAAACATTATGGTAAGATGTTGATCTGTTCTCAATTTGTTTTTTGTGTACTTGTTGATCACTGAGCACTTATATGACTGTGCTCTCTGTACGCTACCATGCCAAATGCTGCAGGGTTTAACCCCACAATGGCTTAGCATCCTATTCAGGGGGAGAAGAAATACTCCTTGTCACTTCATGCTTCAGAAACTGAGGTTAGCTCAGGTAAGTTGGGGTGCTTTGGTGAGATGCAAACTTTCTTTTTCTTTCCATGGATATTGCAGGATGCTTTCAGGAGCACAGGACACATTTGTCTACAGGCATGAACATAAAAATGGCACATTGGATGTTAGAGACAATATACAAGTTCTTCATCTAACCCCTGTAAGTTGTGTTTTTGATTTAATTTTATGATCTTAACCCAATATTCACCAATTTGCAAAACTAAAAAGAGAGTTTTTAACTATTTGTCAACTTACAGCTTACATAGTAAGTGATTTAAGTTTGCCACTCTTCTAAAAATTGAGTTTTGTATTGACTAAAATATACATGTATGTATGGGGTTTAAATTTATTTTTCAATTGGTTTAAAAATTTTCAAACCAAAAAAAGGGATAAAATCAAAATGGTTTGAAAAATTGCAAGTCAAAGATAAATTTAAACCAAAACATATGTGAATGATTATGTACATGACTGTTGAATTGTAACAGTTTTTTTTTCTTGGATCTAATAATTACTATTAGTGTTTGGCTGGCAACTACATCAAATAAGTCAATTTAAATCAATCTTGTTTTTTTTTACATGTTCATTATTACATTTTGCTATCAGGAGTGTCTTTCCAGTTTGCTGTCAACATTTGCTGTGGCAGGCCAACAAAGCTTTTCTTTACAAAAGTTTGTCTCATCAGTCCTTGATCCCGACAACAAGTCGACACAAACACTGCAAGCATTTGCCAATGCACTGTCATGTTACTTTAAGGTGGGCACGGAGAGCTGTTAACGAACATTTTTCCAATTGAATTCAACATTTTTCATATTCAAAGTGTTGAATTTTTAGGCACAACTGTTTTTGACTGAGGTTGTTCCCCATTATTAAATTTATTCTTTACCCAGGAATACAAAGCACTGCTGTCATCCATTGAGAAGGACATTGTCAAACAAGGTGAAATACTTATTAGTCACTTAGTATAATTTACCTTGTTGATATTAAACGTACAATCTTGAAATTTGAAATATTGAACTTATAAATTGAAGGCGTAAGCGCAAGAAACGCACTTTGTGTTTTGGCCAAATTGAATTCTCACAACACTCCAAATTTCGCACGCTTCGTTTACGTGTGCTCAACACTCCCTGTATTTATTTTGCTGGTCTTTCCTCTTTTCGATACACATCAAGACTTTTGCTTCGCGGCGTCTTTTGCTTTCTTTTCAACGTAGACTTTTGTCTCGTCAGCTATTTTTAGGGTAAGTCTACCCAACGCGTAACCCCAAGGCGTGGGTCGGGATAGGGTAAACCCTAACGCAGCCTAGCCCTAACGCAGTTTACACTCCCGAGGGGGCGGTCCCTCCCTTTATTCGCGCTTTTGCAGTGCCGCTCTCTCTCTCTCGGTCTGTTGTTGTTCGCTTTTTGCGCGGGTGGGCTGTGCTCGTCTTCTTCGCCCCTCTCCTTCTTTCTTCTCTTTCCCCTTTGGGTCGGGTTCTTGGTTTTGCGGGGGGTGTCCTGTGATTTTAGTCTCAGTCCTTCTCCTTCGCGGAGCACCGGCCTGCTCGCGGGGGCCTCTTGTCTCCGCCGCTCCCTCGGTGTGCACGTCCGCGCTAACCGCTTTGTAGATCTCTTGGCGGCTGTCTCGGGTCTTCCTTCACACCTGCAGCAGCACACGGCTTCTGAGGGCCATTTTTCTCTCCTCTCCGTCGCCTTCCCGTCACAATGTGCTCCAGTCCTTTTCTCAATCCTCAAAATGGTGGATGGACATCATGGCTCTGACACGTTTTTCACTCCCGGACAGTTGAATAGCGCTAGAGGAAAGATTACGGAGTGCAACTCCGCGGGTGGAGACGTAGCTTGCCGCCTTTCTTTCATACGTATTTCTAAAAACGAAGCTAGATCAGCGATTTGATACAGATCAATGTTAGCCACGTAAAGAACTGCATGCGAATTTGGAGTTGTTTGTGACATTGTTTTAATTTGGCAAAACACAAAGTGCGTTTCTTGCGCTTAGGCCTTCAATTATGGAAGTGTAGTTTAATTTTTTTTTTTGCTATTTATATTTTTTTAAAGAGGCTTCAGTTTCATTGTTACTGCTTCATGACAAGCTGAGGACAACACTAGCTGAGGTTAGAATACTGTATTGACTTGAATATCAAGCCTAAAGTGCAAGTGATACAACCTAGACTTGGTTTAAATGCTTTGGATCTTAAGACATTCTCGTCTGGGTTTGTGCCCTGGGTAGTAGCCAATTTGTGCTGTGTGCTTAGACAAGGTCAATCTCATTCACATGGAGTAACTTGCTGTAATTATAACAATAGTTTTTCACTCCAAGTGGCTAATTACCGCATATTGCATGACTTTTGTTTCTCGAGATGTAATAAATGACATTCATTTAACTTGTTTATCAGATAAGTAGTCTATACAGCATTTACCAGGCTGCTGTTCTGGAAACAGAGGGACTAAACACTGCCCAGGTAAGGCTTGTTTTAAACAATTAATGGTAATTAACATGATGTCACATTCATGTACCAGTAAGTACACTGTATAGAGGGATCTTGGACTATTTTAATAATCAAGACAGTACTAAACAACCATTAATAAAAGCAGCCATTGTCAAAAGACTAAGTTTTGTCAACTGTTAAATAGTTTTAGTAGTTGCACCACTAATAAGTTATATTTGTTACAACTAACTGAGGAGAATGTGCTGCCTTTGTAATTTCATCTGCAAATTTTTGGTTAGACATTCTAGTCTTCTCGGAAAAGGACGATAAACCGTATGTCCCGTCTCTTGTATCTTCAGTCTTATAACAGGGGACGTTAAAGAACCCACACACTATTCGCAAAGAGTAGGGCACGAAGCTCCCAGTGTTGTGGTCTGGCCTTTACAATTGTGTAGTAAAATTACAGTACGTGTAATAATAATAATAATAATAATAATATTTAATACTTATATTGCGCTTTTTCTATAAAAATATTCAAAAGCGCTTTTATTACAATAATTACTTACCTTAAACTAAATTAAAAAAGTTACACAATTTAAAAATGAATTTAAAATTACAATATTTAGCATACCTTAATGTAATTTCCAGAGTAACAGTGAAAGGTAGTAAAAAGTAAAATTTAAGAGGATCACAATATTAATATCAAACATGAATAACAACATCTAACTAAAAAGCCTTTCTAAATAAACTATGTATGTGTAAAGCGCATTTGAACATATACATATGAAAAATGCGCTATATAAATATATTATCATTATCATTATTTCAGCAAACTTGCAGAATACTTACAACCTTGCACAGAAATATTATTCAAACTGATGGACTTGGAAGTGCAGCAAAATGGAAGGTACTGTGATTGCGCAAATCTTCATCAAATGTGACATCATGTGATTGTATCTTCTGTGATGAGGTTTGTGTTGTAAATCATAGTTTTGCTAGGTTAGATACAGAATGAATCCATCTTGAAGGTGCAATCTCAATTTTGATGCTCCAACATTATGGCAGGGTAGCTTTATCTTCAGTAAAGTATTGAATTAGGCCTGTTGGTGTTTGTTTCCAATAATGACATTGTTACATTATAAATGATTTGATTGGTGTCAACATTTTCTTTGTTGGGTTTGCAGGTCTGCCTGTTGTTAAAAGTTTTTCTTCAAATCGTTGAACCTTGCCTTCGCTTTATTGACAAGTGGGTAACATCAGGGCATGTCTGTGACCCACATAACGAATTTTTTATTGAAAGGTCAGTGAAAATTAAAATAAAATTGATTCAGTTAGCGTCAGTTTTTGTTTCAAATAAACTATATCAAGAGGTATTACCTAGTCCTCACTGTCATAAACTAACAGATCAACACTCTCCCCATAGGTGGACACTTCAGGTGGACACTTTTCTTGCACTTCCTCACATTCCCAGTCTCACAGAAACACTGCATTGCTAACCTGAAGTCCTGTTCTACTGCAATGTAAGCCTATACTGCTGAAACTCATCACGGCAGTATCTGTAGCATATGAGTGGACTAGTCCTGAGTATTACTATGCCCAGGGGAGAGCAGGTCAAGCTCTGGGAAGCATTTTTGTACCCAGTTATAGTATCTTGTGTAAGAACGAGACACAATGACTTCCCCCCCCCCCCCCCCACCATTAGAACCCTAACAGTAGTGCTCTCTATACTTGCTCAAAATACAAATTCTCATAATTACGTAACCCCAGATGTGCAAACATATTGCAATTGACACTGAGGTTCCTTTCTTTTGATGACATTTTTTTCTTGCAGAATTCAAGCCATCAGTGTAGACAGTTCATCATTCTGGTCTGATGGTGTGATTCTAAGATGTGCTGATCAACCCCTAAAATCTGTTGTCCCTTGTTTTCTACAGGATTTTGTCAATCAGGTAATAATAAGACAGGTGCATGCATGTTAAGGTAGCTTTATATTGCATGGTGCTTTAAAACATACAATATCTGAATCAACATACAATATCAACAGCATATTGTTGACACTAAAATAACCCGTACTTCAGCTAATTGGCAATGATGGTGATGATGACAACTTGCACAATGGAAATAACACCTGCTATTTGTAGTGTCGTTACATTGCGTTACGGTCATGCGCACTAGGAGTCGGTCGAGTCGGGAGTATGAAGGATTACTGAAAGATGCCGTTGGTGAATAAATAATAAGTATATTCACAATCAAGGACTCTATACTATTGATCTCTAATAACCATGCAAGATGACTAAAACCTGTATATGTATCTATCAATAATACACACTCTCTTTCTATACATGTACATCTATTGACAATAATAATTCATCACTTTCTTTTATCAACAGATATTTCGTGCAGGAAAGTCTGTAGAGTTAATTCAGGGCCTTGGAAAGGTATGGTTGGATCAAATTTTAACTACTGATAACTACTGAATAACATGAATGTCATTTGGTACAGTCACACTTTGATGACTTTTTGTTTCTGGGCTCAATGGGACATTTTTAAATAGTCTGGATAATAAAGTGGGCAGAGGACATAAACGAAACATCGAGCAGCAATAAATCTTTCCTGGTTTTTTTTATATACCTTTGCTTCAGCAAATCCCTGCTGATCAGAGGACATTATGATAAAGCACCCATAATTCAGCACCACAGAGGAAAGTCTGATAATTGAAAAGTCCAGTTCAAAATTGAGGTTTAACAGTAATGTACTGAATTTATACAAACTCTTAAAGCAAAAGATGAGAAAAAGTGATAAAAATTAAGCCTAAGTATTTTTTAAGTGTTCACTGAGTTTCTTTAATTTTTTTTCAACAGATGGGTGAACTTCACTCCCTGAGAACTAAAGGTCAGAAAAATATTTTCATTAACCGATTTCATTTCAGGGTTCTTAAGAAACGTTTTGTTTTTATTTAATACCCTGAAAAACCTACCATGGTAGAGAAAACTGGCCCTGCATCCATTGTAGATACTCTGTCTCTGTTGGCAAATGCACAGTACACCAAGTTGCTTAATAGCTAACCAGACTGCAGCATTTCCATAAGAAATTTCTAATAATGGTCTGTAGTCACAATCTTGTTAGCAGAAATAACTCTTGACTAATTTTTTATCCATGATCCATATATTAACTTCACTGATGCTAAAAAATTTTGTCAGTTTTTAGTACTTTGTCTTTTATTTAGGGTCATTATACCAAGAGTTCTTGGATCAACTGTTGACTGCATTATCAACTAATTCATGTAAGTGGAATAACTAACTTGACCTACAAACTGTAATAAAATTTTGATGTCATCATGCCATGATCTAATGTCGCACCATGTCATTTTATATGTCATCTCATCTCATGTCACACCATGTTCTTTCATGTCATGTCATCTCATGCACACCATGTAATTTCATGATGTCATGACATGTCATCTCAAGTCACACCATGTCATTTTATGATGTCATGACGTGTCATCTTAAGTCACACCGTGTCATTTCATGTTATGTCAAGTCAGGCCATCTCACATCACATGATGTCACTTTATGTCATCTCATGTCACACCATGTCATTAAATGATGTCATGTCATGCCATCTTATGTCACACCACATCATTTCATGATGTCATGTCATCTCATGTCATGTACACCATTACATGTCATTTCGTGATGTCACTTCATGTTATCTTATGTCACACCACGTCATTTCATGATGATATCTCATGTCATGTACACCATGTCATTTTATGATGTCATGTTATAACATTTCATGACTTCATGTCATCTCATGTCATGTACACCATGTCATTTTATGATGTCATGTTAAAACATTTCATGACACCATGTCATTTCATGATGTCATGTCATCTCATGTCATGTACACCATGTCATTTTATGATGTCATGTTATAACATTTCATGACACCATGTCACTTCATGTCACCTCATGTCACACCATGTCATTTCATGATGTCATCTCATGTTTCATCATGTCATTTCATGATGTAATGTTATGCCATCTCATGTCACGCCATGTCATTTCAAGATATGTCATCTTATCTCATGTTACACCATGTCATTTCATATCACCTGTGATGCCATTCCAAGTCATTTCATCTTATGACATGCATTTTGTGACATATCTTTTGTGGTGCCATCTCTAGTCAATCATTTTATGTCATGCATTTAATGCCACACCTCTCATGTCATGCCATCTCAGGTCACACCATGTCATTTGATGATACATGTATGTCTTGACATCACACCATGTCATTTCATGATTTTTCATGTCATGTCATCTTCTGGGTTACCACATCATATATCACATATCATGCCATCTTTTAATTATGTCATCTTATGTCATGAATGCATTTTATGCCCTACATCTTATTCTATATCATCTCGCCATGTCATAGCATGACATGTCATTCTGTGCCATGGGCACCAACTTATATTGTCATGGTTGTTACAGCATCAAAGGAAATAGTGGATGTGAACCTGACCAATAAAGATGAAAATAGCCTTATAAACACCATAACTGGTTCTTACCAAGTAATGTCAGTTATTAACGACACTGGTGACCATGTATTAAGGCTCTCATTCATGAATTCCTCTCCAGTCAACCACAGCTCACAGAGGAGGTACTTGATTTAATTTAATAGTTAGAACTCTGGAAGTAAATTTCAATAATGGATGTTTCTTGTTGCTCTTTATGCAGCCCTAAGATACATACATGTAAATGTAGGTCAAATATTCATTGTATTCATTGCTGGCCAACAAAATCTAACAAGAATCTTACTGAGTCTTATATTTTTTGGATGGGAAGTCCTCCAAAGGTCTTCTTTCGTATGTTTCACACAGTTTCTTAAAATTCACATGTAGTATTTAAAGAATGTCAAGTCATGTTTTTTTGACATGATCTGGGGACCTTTATTGGGCCTTGAGTTGTTTTTTAATGGAAACCTTTAATTTCCTGCAGTGGTTATGAATTAATGCTGTTCTGCCTGGGGGACACTTGTTGTTAACTTTCAAGAATGGCTTCTGATTTCAGATGCGTTTTTTTCTTCTCGTAGCTCTATTGCTGGAAAACTTGAAAGGATATGTTCAGGTACAGAAAATAAAATGTAATTATAATAATTTGTTGTTACAGCCTTACAGGTCTCGAAGGTGTAGTTACTGAGACTGCTGCAGCTCAATGTTCATTTTCCTTATTTTTTTTTACAACTGCTGCTACCAACAACTAGTGTGTCATGTGCATGTTATTCTACAGAAAAGAGTACCATGCATTGAAATGCCGAGTAACACCTAACAGCTGCAGAGGATGGAGAAACCATATACTCAAAGACATTCAATATTTGCTAGCCACCCCTTCAACTGGTTGTAACCTATTGTCAGTAACGTTAATTTAATTTTTGTGTGATCCATTAATGATTATATGGATTATTTTTTATGACAAGATGAAGTATTAATTAAATATGCTACTTTTGTTGCAGGGGTTTCTAATTTGCTAAAACCTGTGGAGTTATTACTTACGGAGTGCCTCACACCTCTCATTGAAGATTGCTGCACACAGGTCAGTTAGAGAAATGTAGAAAAATATTTATAGAGTGAAGTGTACATGCAATGTGAGTAGTAGTTCCAATGTTCAAGTTTTTTTTTCTTTCCTTTAGGCAAGCTGTTCTGTTATTCAACTGATGAAAACAGACTTTTGTCTTTTGGATCATTTAGCAGCTATGAGGGTTGGTAAACTTATCCTTACCTATCACTATCATGAAAAATATTATTTGTCATTGAATTGAATTGCTTTTCATTGCCCAGTTCCTCCATCTGATGGTATAAATGGGTCAAGCATTACAACTACATGTAACACACACCAAATTAAAAACTGGAAGTTCTGGAACACTAGTTAGCTGTTAGAATTTATGTGATATTCCACTTTGGACTACTCTGAATGTCCACCACCAGGAGTGTGATGGAGCTCCACTAGGAATTGTGGATGAAAAACAAAACTGATGTGATTTTGTTTTCATTTTTCTATAGAATTTCTTTCTGTTGGAGGCTGGTGATGCAATGCATCAGTTTTACGTTGAGATATTTAACAAGGTGAGCTGTTCATATTGGAACACTATCGGTTATGTAACATCACAGCTGCTTTGGTGGGGTTGAAATTTTTAACCGAAACTTGCAAATTTCAACAAAATAACAAGATAAAATGTTTCCACAGGCACGGCATCGTGATGTGTGGCAGGACATTTCATTCCTTAACAGTTTAATACAAGAAGCTTTACATCCTCGCTTTCCAGAAGCTGTTGAGAGGTAAATGGCATTTTCCTCCCTTTCTCCATCAAGCTCCCTCCCTCCTCCTTCCATCTTTCTTCACTCCTTCGCTCCCTCCTCACCTCCTTCTAACCCCTCACTACCTTCCTCTGCTCCCCTCTTTCCTGTCCCTCCTTTCTTCTTCCTCCACTCCTTCACGACTCCACTATTTCCCTCCTGCCCTCCACCTCTCTCCCTTTTTATCTATTCCACACCTTTTCTCATTCCTTCCTTGCCTTCATAACCCATTCCCTCAGTCCATCTTCCCTTCCACCCCTCTTTCCTTACCCCTTTCTTTTATCACTCTCTCACTTGTACCTTATTGATTGGCTTGAATGTTAGGTTGGTAGTGAGTTTATCAGCAAGCAGCTCCACAAGCCGTAATCAACTGGGTCAATCATTACATGGACTGGCTCTGAACTACAGGGTTGGTATCTCATTTACCGGTAACATAAATCATTCAAGTTTTTTTGTGGACCAACTTTTAGTGATTTTGATTGTGTTTATGTTACTCTAAGTTAACATCTTAAAGTGTTGGTTCTCTAAACTAATGCAAAAGCATCCACAATCTCAATGTACCAAACACTTAACTGATTATTTGTATCAAATTGGTTTTCTTGTAGGCACCTTGGCCAGTTAACATCATTATCGACAGTTCTTGTCAGAAGCTCTACAATCTTGTCTTCTTGTTTCTTTTAAAACTGAAACAGGCCAAGTGGAGTTTGGATGAACTGAGATTTTCAGGTTCCATATTTTTATTAGTGGATGTCTTGTTACAGTCAATCCTCTTTAATGTGGACACCAAAGGGACAAAGAAGAGTGTCCATATTATTGAGGTGTGCAAATGGGTTATTCTGGAAAAAATACACAACACACACCCCATGGATGGCAAGAATTTTTGACCCCTCCCCCCCCCCCCCCACTTCTTACTGGATATCACAAACGAATAATTTTTACGTTGCGATTCCACCACCTGCCCAGATCTCCTCAAGCCATCGAACACCCTCCCAGGTGTCTGTAGAGGTGTCCATAAGGAGAGGATCGACTGTACTAATAATTTTCGTTTACTTGTTGTTTCAAGTTATTTCACATGATGAGCCATTTCAGATGTCAACTCTAACAATAGATGGTTTAATTGGTACCTAGTACTCTGTTTGTGAGGTGTAGAAACACTTCAACTGTAGGTTCTTGCTCTGGGAGCTTACGCATGTCTGAGGGTATTGGCTACAGGGCCGGGGTGCGAGTCAGAAACTTACACATCTTTTGCTGATAGAACATTGTCTCTGTTAGATCTTAAAGGTGATAGAAGACTTCATAAGAAAGGTGATGGCAGTGACGAGGATGAAATGGAAAGCAAGATTCAGACAGATGATCCAGGGTCACCTCCTGATCAGGAATTGCTACACAAAATGTTTGTGTTTAGGTTCAAGCTGATGCAGTTTATCAACAGCATTCATAATCACTTTATGACACGAGTAAGTGAGATGAACTATATTAATTATGTTGCCAAACTTACAGTAGTGGGCATGTTTACAATGAGGGCACTCATTTATCAGGTCCTGTCTTCCTCTCATAATGTCAGATTCCAAGGAATTGAACAGACTGTAACCTTATAATCCCGCTAAAGCCTACCTGTTGTAGAGAGGATTGGGAAGAAGACTATTAAAAAAATGAATGTGTTGCAGGCACTCTGCAAGAAGATATCAACTAAATAAATTATTAGTATGCTGCACAAAATGTAATTGAGAAATATTTGGCTCAGAACAGGTGCAATTTTAAATGGTACCTTTTCCATCTTTAATTTGAATCAACAGATACTACATTCAACAGTATTGGAGTTTCAAGAAGCTTTGGAACAGGTATCATATTCTTATGAATACAATTTGCTCATGCTCGGGGGGGGGGGGGTACTCCCAGGGCCTGGTGCCGCCCGTGGTTTTGGGTTCTCGTCCTTGGGTATCATTTTTGCTCCTTTTGGCTGTTCCCAGTGTGTCCTGTGGTACCTCTGCTCTATTGTCCTCCCCTTTCAGTTTTTTTGTCTTTTGCCACTTTTGTTTTTTAGTTCCTTCTCTTCTCCTTGCTCGAGAGGCCCTCGCCCGGTGGCGGTTTGGGTCGCTGCCGCGCGTCTTGCTTCCTCGTCATCCGTCTCTCCTGGGCTTGGGCTCGCCCTTTTCGGTGGGTGATGCACTTGCGGCGGTGGCGCCATTTTGGTCTCTCTCTGCGGGGGGGCAGTGGGAGATCATTGGGTCTCCCTTGTCAGTCCCTTACGAGACGTGATTCCCTCACTCTCGACACGGCTCTGTCGCGCCTCACCTCTTGGCTCGGCTGTCTCGGGCATCCCAGCTACGATGATTCTATGATTTTCTGTTAGGTGTTACGCGATTGATTTGTGTCTTGCCGTGCGCGGTTGCCGTTTGGGTCCTCACGGAACGCCTCTTCTCCCCCCCCCCCCCCCCCCGGGGCTCATGTTTAGTCCGTTGAGAAAAAACTAAAATAATTTTGTAGTTTATAGATGCCAAATTTTGGGTTAGATTAAAAAAGCTCAATTCTGACTTATTATGGTATAGTCAGGGGAACAAGATAGCCATACAAAGGATAGGCGTTCAAAGGGGAAGGAGAAGGAGAGTACACTGGAGACAATGGGTTGAAAATATTGTTTATTTTGTTTCAGGCAAAGGACTTTGATGACCTCATCAAAGCTCATTCTTCTTACGTAGAGAAACTGTATGATCGATGCTTGCTAAGTCAAAAGGTATGACATGATAGGTATGCAATGCGTGCAGAGGATAAAGCTGCATACACGTAATTTATAAGGAGGATAAAGCTACATAGCATGCAATATGAGCCCTATGATGCCTTGTTAAATGGCATTATAGGCATGTAATGCATGAAGAGGACATAGCTTCATAGCCCTTAGTACAATGATGCCCCTATAATGCAATAAACTGAAGTAGAATGATTTGATAAAACCCCATGTAAAATTTTAAGAGGCTTTAGGTCACAGTATAATTTTTGGTGAATTTTGTCCTCTATTTCTGGTATTGTGAGCTCAAGCAAACTTCCAAATTTAAAGAAAAATCTATTTCATCCCTCCCAGTAACCAATAATAATTATTTCATTTCTTTCTCATAGGTTGGCTATTTAAGAGAAGTAATTCTCAAGGTTCTTAATTTGGTCCTAACGTTCCAGACATATTGGGATAATGGGGCCCAGCACATCAAGTAAGGATGATTATATTGTTTTTCAAACTTTCTTCTTCTTTACAAGAGGTGTACAGTATGTATATGCAATGATTTGAACCTCTGACCTGTGCATTACGAATCCCATGCTGTACAAACTGAGCAATCATGGCGGCCATGTTGGAGGAGTGAAACAATAAAAAATATTTGCATAAAAATGATTTTTTTTCCCTAAAGGAAAATCATTCTATTGTTTCACTCCTCCAATATGGCCGCCATTAACACACTCTATTTCCTGCATTAGGAGCACTGCAGGCCATATTGTGAGTAAACTTATGTTCTTGTAGAATGAACATAACTTAGAAGGAAAATCCTTGCGGATTTGTTTCAGGGTTATGAGGAAGAAAAAAAAAGACAAAGGATCCAATTGTATTTGAACCCGTGTATTTTTTGTTCATCTGTGAAATTTTGACTGTGGTGTGTTGATCCTGGGAAAACAGATCTCTCTCCCTTTCTTTGGAAACCTTCATTTCCAAAAGCCCAGTGAGAAAAATGCCTCAATTTGAACCGAAAAAAATCAGACTTGTTTGACTTCTTCTAATTTTGTTTTTGTTTCAGTGAAGAGAAATTCAAGAAAATTGATGAGGAATTTACTAAGTGCAATACATTTCTTGTTTCTTGTCTGGGAAATATTGCCAAGCGAGGAGCATTTCCACACTGTAAGTAGTTGCACCTTTCAATTCTGTCAATACTTACTCATATTTGCTCGAATAGCGCCTCCCTCAAATAAGCACCGCCTTGGATTGGAGAAAAAGTTAAGTAAGGGCCCACCCGAATCAGCGCCTAAGTTATTGGTGGAAGGTGCGGATAGCGCACTCTAAAACAAACTTGGACATTTAGTGCCTATCAGACACCATATCTCAGTGGTCAAGTGATGGTTTGAGCCAGGGCCAGGGCACTAAGTTGTGTTCTATGGCAAGACACTTTCATAGTGCTCCACTGAAGGTGTATATACTAGTTATGCAACGCTTTCGCAAGAGTGGTATACTACGGAATATCCCACGAGTCGCTTGTATTTTCTCGGTAAATACACACGAGCTTTTAGGCGAGTGTGTATACCAAGAAAATACAAGTGACAAGTGGGATATTCCATAGTATACCACCGAGAAAGTGCTTGTGTAACTATTTTATACCATGCCATAGAAAATACGCTTACTAAATTTCGTCGAGAATACCCAGTTGGATCGCAGCGCACGACCACATAAGTTATTGGAGGAAGGTTGCCCAAGGTTGAATACCGCTCGAATATACAACGGCTTTCCCTGTATTGTGATTGGGCTGTATTTTCTATGGCATCTCTCCACTCAGGTATAAAAAAGGGTATCGGCAAATTTACTGCCGAGGGTTAACCCTGCAATGGACTAGCATCCCATCCAGGGGGGAGTATGAAATACTCCTAGCTGCTTAATGCTACAGAAACCAGGATAAGCCTCAGACCTGATGCGCCACTTGGCTCAACAAAAAAATCCCCGGCCGAAAAGGGGTAAAAGAAGCGAGCGGAAAAGGCTAAATGTAGTTATGCAAGTGTTAGACAAGAAACCGTTAGGGTTTGAGATCACCGCAACACCGCAGGATTTGCTTTACAAAACTTATTTGCGTATATAAAAATGAGCTCATTGTCCCATTGCCACAAGCTTCCCATGTCTCCCTTTGGCTCATTGCGTCACACACTCCATGTGCATAATGTGACAAACCAAGACAGACTGTCTTGTTCTTTGCTCTCTAATATTAAGCACTGAATAAACATTCTTCAATTTCACACCTCACTCCTGAAAGCTTGCCATTCACTTTTTTTTTTTTTTTTTTTTTTTTTTTTTTGTTTTTTTTTTTAGTGGAGTCCTTGGCCTTTGCTTTATCTTCATCTCCAAGTATTCCATCAATGGGTTAACAGCTGCCTACCGATACATTATTACTAGCAGTCCCAGTCTATCTTGAGGCTTTAACTCATTATTATCAATAGAAAAGTCTTCCATTCTACCCTCTCATCATGAATTGGTTATTCAGACTAGCCCATTTGCGCCAAAGTCTACAAAAAAATTCTAGTGTATTAGTATTTAAATGGAAACTTTTGAATGGTGTTATACCTTGGTGCTTTTGGTACAAGAAAACTGACAACTGGAAATAGATTACTGAATAAAATAAGAAGGGAAGTTATTTTTAAAAAAATAAAAATGCCAAATAATTAATGTAAAGAAATATTTATTAAAGAGATGTCTACACATTTGTTGGAAACTGTTGTATAAAAGACTTGTCTAATGCACTTTTAGTGCAAATAATTAATTTTACAAAATTTGATAAGACCTTTGCTATTTTTTGTAGTAATATGTATGTAGGTTTTGTACAGACTAGGTTATATTGTAAGTACACTTTTCTGTTAGTTATTTTTACAATCAATGGGTATTTTACAATCAACTGGTAATTTGACCGACTAATATTAGCAGCTTGACTAAATGACTATAATAAAAAAAGTCAGATTTCCAAAATCTACTGTAACACCAATCTTGTATTTATTTATTTTTTTGTTTATGTACAGTCTTTTGTGAGTTATGATTTATTTAGAAAAATTGTTGATATTTCTTGTCAATAATAAATGAAAAGCAATTGTTTTATGCATTTGATGCATTTGTCACCTTTTTTATGCAGGGATGTCACTAAGGGCATGCTGCCGGCTAACCAGCTTAAACAGAACTTAAATCCAGCTGAAAGTTCACATGAAAACCAAAACTTTAAAAGGTAGCTGGCTTAGTGTTTTCTAAGCTACATCCCTGTTAATGATGAATTACATTGTAGGTAAGACCTACAACACACTCCGTGTAGTGTGCAAATCATTTTGTCTTGGAATGAAATTATGTTAGTGCTAATGTTACGATTGCCAGAGCAAAGTGAGGAAGATATTCATCAGTAAATGATGCAAGTACTAAAAAAAAATTACCGTATTTACTCAATAAGCGCTGCCCTCGATGCACCGCATTTGGGACAGTTTGCCCCAGTCCCTCCGCTTGTTCGTTCCATTATCACTACATGCAACTCTGCAGCCTTGGAATCTACTGTGGCGCGCAGTGTGTCCTCGCCCCTCACCCCCCGATGCACCCACTTGAGGCGCAAAATTGGCCCGGTAAATACGGTAAGCTGACATTCATTGACAATGAGAACTGAGTCAAACCCATGCACTTCCATACACAGGACCTGAAGGGGGGGGAGGGCATATTTTCAATTGGGGGGCTGACTAGTGACTTGAAGGGGGGGCTTAAGAGACTCTACTCTAAGAAAGTTTTTTTTTTGAAATATGGGGGAGGGGGGGGAGGGGCTAAGCCGCCCCCACCCACCCCGGCGTTCATCCCTGATACATCAGTCAGATGTTCTACCTCTGAGCTATAAAAATAAAAGGCAGTTATTCCACCAGTATGTTATGGGTTTGATGTCTGAGTAGCTTGCATCATGGTTGATGAATATTCTCCTCCAAAGTTAAATTATGTGAAACAAGATTTCAGGAAACTGCCCTCCTGAGTCGTTTGTGCCGTTTGGACTTGACTGAGTCGTGAATCTGAAGTGTATACCATTACACTCCACTACACTCTGCCCGCTTGACCCGTACCATGAACTAGCCCCCAGTATATCGGCAATAATTTGATACTGTACATTCTGTTGCAAAGGGACAAGACAATCAAACAGAACGTCAAAACCATAATACCCATCTGTTTTCTCAAGGTCAGTTGGATAAGAACCTTTGACGGAATATATTTCTTGATCCTGCTCATCGCCCTCCAGGACTAATGACAATTTTATAGCGACGTCATATGTGGTATCCCTGTTCCCAAACAGACGGAGCCCACCTATGCACACAGGGGCATCTACAGCAAAAACCAACCCATCGGGAATACCACTAGAATAGGCCCAGCCATGGCTAGCCTGGGGGAATCTTTTACAGCGTGAAGAAACCCGCGGGGGACATAATTTACGTGGTTTTTTGGGGAATTTAAGACCACTTACTGACACGGAACTAAACCACATAAACAGTTTGATGATTTCGTCTTTGGGAAGAAGGCCTGAACAAGGTACTTTCTGTGCAAACTCTTCTTGAGTCATGAGAGGAAAGCGAATGTTGTTTACAATTCCTTCGCCAGTTACCTTCCTTTTATTGTCCTTGGAAGGCTCAATTTCTTGTCTGTTGCATTCCTCCACTGCCCAGCGATCAACAGCTTCGAAAAGATGAATCTCGTGTATTGTAAGACAATCTCGCTGCACTATCTCTTGAAGGAGTTCTCTCGTGACGGACGAAAATGTTTCTGATCTCAATGCCTCTTGTGCGTTTGAATCTACGACTTCCCAGCAGCGAACTACAAGCTCGTTGTCTTCAAATTTCTTTGCATGAGGCAAGATGTCAAAGACATTTTCAGGAGATAAATTTTCGGTCAAGAAATTAGTACAAGCGACTTCCAGTTCCGGGACCATGTACTTCTTTGCCAAGTAAGATACTTGCATGACACAGCTTCCCGTAAGCTTGACTTCATCGCAATACAGAAAGCGAAGAAATTCAAGAAAGCTTTCTGAATCACAGTCTGGTAGCTCGATCTTGGTCTTTCTTTCTGCTAGTTCACCGTAAAACATGGCAAATAACACAGGGCTGCTCACAGCTAACACGAACTTGTGAGCTGAAAAGATCACTTCCGCTCCCGTCAAATCTTTGGTCGCAAAAGAGATATCACTCATCAAAGGATTATTGAGCATATATGCAACTCGTTCTCTGATGGTCTTTCTCTTTGTCTGCCAGACTTCAACCTCGTTGGACGCCATCACACTCTCAAATCTTTTGCACGTAAACGCTCAAGTAGTGGAGTAGAAGACTTGCTGACTAAAGTTCTTGCCGTGACAAGGAGAGCTGGGTACGAAGGTTGTGGTAGGTACGTTATGTAAAGAGACACATAGTGTACCTGTGACGTGGGTTGGAGAGGAGTTCACATATTAGTATAGTTTGGGAGTCTCTTGCCTCCGACAGACCCTCCTGGCGCCAATGCATCACAAAAGGAGCCCAGGCAGCAGAGAAACGCAGGTCCCGTCAAGCCGAGGAGAAGCGAGCAGCACGCAAGGGAAGAGCCGTCAGCACAAACAGCACAGCCCCTACCCACTTCTGCTCCACATGTGGGAGAGGCTTCCTTGCCCAGATTGGCCTTATCAGCCATCTGCGGACTCACCAAAGAATCTAGATGTCTTATGGTCATCTTCGAATACGAAGGACGAACAACATAGCTTCAGTGCTTTAGATCCTACCACTCACCGAATTATTTTATGGACGGACAGACTTACTATTTCCTGGCTCGGATAACCTCGCATTCCCGATCGAATTGGAATTTAGCCGTTGTGGAGGGAGAACAAACCGGAGAACCCGGAAAAAATTCCTCGGAGCAAAGGCGACAACCAGCAACAAACTCAACCCACATATGACGCCGGGTCTGGGAAACGAACCCGGGCCACGTTTGTAGGACGGAGGCGAGTGCCTCACTACTGCACCCCCAAAGCTAAGGGTCTCTCTACTCTCCTTGTAATCGGTCACGAAAACCTACCGGCTGAAACGAAAAGAGCGTTCAATATTATACTGCATGCTAGATTGAACATTGTAAAACTGATACAGCTGTTTATTCACAGTTTGTGTATGACTCGAACTCTTCTACAATGTGCGTCAACTGTCGGAGAGGCAAGCAGAAATTTTGTATTCAGGTTTGACCTTGTCTGCACTGCCCTTCTCCTGATGTGAAATTTGTCTACCCCTACCTCATACGATTCAAAACTGCTGCCCTTTCGTCATAAGTATTCATCTTTAATAGTCTGGTGATGAATGACAGGCATTGCTATTTTAAGGGTCTTTTTACGTGATGCGAGATCATCTAGATCTATACAAAGGTTAAATGATTTTGCTCACGAACACCAAAACGTATTAAAGAATATCCGTTTCATCTCCATTCACACACCTCAGTAGTTGCTATAAATATTTCAATTTCGGGATCACACAAAGAAGATACTGAAAAACTTAGCCTCAGTTTGTCCTTGATCTGTTTCAATCTTCCCACTCTTAAACTGTTCTAGGATTTCTAGCTCTTTTTTGGTTCCGTATCTCGAACTTTTTTCTTTTCCCAAAAAGGTTTCCTTCGTTTCAATGAAAAGAAAAAAGAAAATCATATCGTGACATGGCGGTAAAGTGCCATTTAAAATTACCACTCATAACTAATGAGTTTACCAAATCAACCAAAGATAATTCTAATGGACTGGATGTTAAAACTATTACGGCGATGGAATAAGTGCTTTTTATAGAAAACAGATGAATTAACAAGATTTCGTCATCTCGTTAATGCTTTTAAGTGGAAAAGCGGCGTCAGAAAGCTGTAGTTTATCAATAATGATGTCAAACTTTGAACAACTTTGTCATTAATTATTAAAATTATTGCTTCATTCACAGTGGCTTTTTGCAGCGAAACCGAATTTTTATTTTTGTTTTGGGAGTTTTAGCATTGAATTGCGTGCATGGGAAAAATAACACCTGCCTCACCCAGAGATAATTATATTTTGCGGACTTGACTGTTGGTAACATATCTGTTGTTTTAAGTAGATATGAGTTTTATGCTCTGATGATTGTTCAGTATATCGTGTTATGAGTAGAAGTGAGCATAATATACAGCACTCAGTGCCGGGTCAGTGATATGCATAACAACAAGCAACCGGCCGCGACACGAGGGCTTTTTTCCGGTGAACCCTGCATGACTATTAACAGATTGTTTTTCTTGTCAAGCAAGTCTGCCAGTGTGTGGCGGATAAAAACCATTATAAGTGCCAATATTTATCATGGTTGACATTCATAGTGGTAAAATAATCTGCGGCTTGAAATTGATATGGCTGACTGGCGCTTCGGTTCAATATATGAGTTTTATTTTAGTCTGTTGTCAGACTTGTCACGGAAGTTAAAACAATCACGCTAACTAACATTACAATAGACATTTTAATAAATACTTCGCCGAAAAACTAAATGTCATCAGAAATAAATAAAAAATATTTTCACTGCTAAGCACTTAAAATAACGTGCCGCTAGGCATCAGTGAAGACTGATCTTTAAATAAACCATGCCCTTAAGCTTAAAAATTAAAAAAAAAAATGTTACGTGAACTTTCTAAATATTATGAGTTTAAATAACTTAGATATTTACAAAATTACGCAATACGTATACTTTTCTTAAGCATTCCAAATGCATAAAAGCATAAATAATAAAACGATTAAATTTTTAAAACGTACACCATTAAAAATCTGCACTTTTTCAGGAACGAAATCTACATGTTAGTAAATGGTACATTTCTTTGCGAACCATTTTGTTCATAAACCCGTAAATCCAAGGGTTTAAAACAGCGCTCGTGTAAGCTAAAAAAGTGTAAAATATATAAACTTGACGTGGAAACCATTTAGTTCGTGTCGTGTCAATAATATCAATAATTACGCACGGGACCCAACAAAAAGCGAATCCTAAAATTATCACGAGCACGATTTTAGACAGTTTTACTTCTTCTCGGCTTAAAATCGATTTGGAATCGTGTTCTCCTCGCGTGGCTTCGTACTCTCGGCGATGTATCCGAATAGTTTGTAAGACTCTCATGTAGCAAGCGAAGATGATAATGGCTGGAAACGCCACAAAGAACAAACTGAATATTATGGTGAAGAGTAGACCTTGTTCAAGGGATGCGAATGTCATAACGCAGATAGCTTTCCCAGGATGAAAAATGTATCTCGACGAAAGTGAAACCACGAGTGTACCCATGATGACAGCAGTTAAAAAACTGACTGCTATAATTATAAGTAGAGTCTTCCGCTTTGTGAACAAACGTTTGTACAAGCGAGGACGAACAACATTTAGGTTCCTATTTGATGCTGTTAAAGTAATAATTTGAAGCGATTGGAAGACCAGTAGATGAATACAAAATCCTTGAATTTGACAAGTCAATTCGCCGAACGGCCATTCATCCATCATGAGTGCTCCAAGAGTTAAGGGCATCGCGACACATGCCAACAAGATGTCTGTCACACACAGTGCCACGATGAACATGTTGGTGATAGTTCGTAGAACCGGTCTTCTGTAAACCGTTATGCAAACCAATACATTCCCTCCCAGAGATAAAACATTCACGATAAAAAGCACAGAGATTTCGACGATTTTTAGCGCTAGATGCCGCGATCCAAGCGTATTTTGAAGAACGAGCTCAAGAGTTGTGTTGGACATTTTTTCAAGCGGCCTGTGTGTGACTCTAAACTGAGACAAACTAACAACCAGCGGTATTTATTATGGCTGAATTGTTAATGAATCCAAGCGGTGGGCGGGGAAAACAAGACAATTGAGAGCAGAAATTTGCATTGCAGGTTCTAAAGGAACAAAGAATTTTCCGTGATCAGTGATATATAATACTCTGCGTTTATGCGGAGGATTAAATGAAATTGTCTCTACACCCTTTTAATAGAAGTGATCTCTTTTTCACATTTTCAAAGAGAAAACTCATTTATACTTCCGTAAGTTAAAACCTCGCTCGGGGGAAACACACCGGAAGATTGATTAGCAAATTTTCCTTCTAGAATATCAAAACTGAAACTTTTTATATCAGCAGGATTTAGCACAACTCTGATTCAAGGCTAGAATTTATTTTTGTCTGTTGTTTAACTTAAACAGAATTATGAATACTTCTTTTGTATAAATATTTATAATCTTATTCCATAGCTTGTGTTTCAGTCTAATGCGCGACTTGTGGGCGGTCCTTGGTTCATTAATTAAACAATCTTATAATCCATTCTGGAAGTTTCCGGAGAAGCGGAAAGAGGAAAAACGAAAACCGCAATTTGTCTCTGGACTCATTGCATGTCCGTGAAATCAAACGTACTGCATCAAATTTAAAATTTAACGTGACAAATGGCATGTTCACAAGAGACATCTTCGTGCAGGTCTATAGGGGATCATTGGTAATTAGCCAGAAATTTCCCGAAATGCAGCCCTGGTTTATGGCCGAACCTAATTATGGAATGCGATCTACGTCATACAGGAGTCTATTCGTCTCCTACTGCAGCATCAAATTATTTCCGCACAAATCGACTGATCATTGAAGGGAGTTTGTCAATGAAGCTCGTAGACAAGAATCTAGGGCCATGTAAGGAAGTCTTGAGAGTCTGGATGAGGGTAACTGATAGCCAAGGAATTGTCCAAAATTTTAACTGTCAGCTAGTGCACGCCATCATTGTATTTCACGTCCGTAGTAGCATCCACAATGAGCGCCAAATGTGTTGAGACACTCGGCGATTTTTGAGTACAAACTAGAACAATTTTTGGCCCTCACGAATTCGAGATTTACCCCGAGCCCCTCCCCCCGAAACAATGTTGGATTGGGGATCGCGAAGCCTTGCTTTGTTTTTGTACAACATTGAACCGGGGGAGGGGGGAGTTTTCCACCCAAATGTTTAACCCGATTTGAAGTCAAAGAAGTGAAATAATGCACTGGGCACTCAATTCAACTAACTGCCTCAACAACTTATGACGCCCATTGCAGTATAGTGCTGCGATAGAATTTTTCTCTGTAAAACACGTTGGCGAGTTTTAGGAAAATTTATGAAATTGCTCACCAAAATTGCATTGGTTGAAAACGCTAAAAGCCGTTGGCCATTTTTAAACATCTTTTCTTCTTAAACGTCCAAAGTCGTCTTGTTTGAGAGAAAAAGCAAGTGCAGGGAATGATGGAAAGGATCATACTTCGAGTCTTTCTTCGCAATTTTCTCATAAGAGAAGACTGGGGACGAGTCAGTCTTTTCTTCCAGGTTTATACTTCCATAAAAGGAATGCTAGCCGCCATGCTGTGACGTGCTGCGCACATGCAATTTCCTGTTTTGTTTTTTCTTTGTGCAGCGGAGAGGAGCAGGAGTGGTGCAGTGGCAAGAGGTCCGACAGCTAAATTAGTACATGCGCAGTGCATGGCATGCTCAAATGGATTGCAGAAAAATTATCTGGGATGTTACATTTTAATCTTAACGAGTCGACAGGATACGGTACTAGTTTAATACTCTAAGGGACGGACCATTATTTTCTTGGGAGGGGGGGATGAAAAATCTTCCTCTGCAAACTTTTTTTTTAGTTTACGCACCTCTGCAAACATTTTTTTTCGAAATTCTTACTATTTTTTGTTATACATATCGTGTTTGCAAACAATTTATTTTGTCTTTCCAGGCCCTGCAAACAATTTTTTTCAATATGTTTCATCCCCCCCCCTCCAAAAAAATAATGGTCCGTCCCTAAAATCGCTCATATCGCGATGAAACATAGTGGAAAGACAATTTCCAGCTAGAAAGTCTTTTCCTCAGGTTACTTCCTAAAAAGGAATGCCAGCCGCCATGTTGTGACGTGCTGCGCACATGCAATTTTCCATGCTGTTTTGTTATTTTTTGTTATTTTTGTGCAGCTGAGTGGAGCAGAGGTGGCGCAGTGGTGAGAGCGCTGTGCATTGCAGAAAAATTATCTTGGAGCAGAAAAGGAATCTAGGGGCATTTAATACCTTGTAACCCTCTTAGCGAGTCGACAGGGTAAATATTCTAAAGTCGCGGCTCAAATCGCTACGAAACACCACGGGAAGACAAGAAATAGCACCAAGTAATGTTTTATAAACTTTATTTAGTGAAAACAACGTTAGCAGGCTTGTGACGATTTTAAGAAAGTTTTTAAGTTTCCCTATATAACATTTGTCGACAGGAATGTCTGTCATTGTCAGATGAAATGCTTAATTTGGATTTGATGTTTTCATCCTTAAAGCCAAAGTTATGACAATAGGTGAGAGGGGGTTCTTAAATCCGCCGATTAGGGCTGTTCGTCGAACAGCGAACTTATTCACTCCCCCCCCCCCCCCCTTGAAAGGTGTAGAATAACAAAAATAAAACAATGACAAAAACAACAACGTTTTTGCACCAACTATTTCTGAGCATTAAAAAGACGGCAGTTACATGTCCATACGTTGCCTGTTCTCTGGAAACGGCGTAAATTGGAGTAGTAATCCCCGTAAAAAAGAAAATGTTTTTTTAAGTTACTGGTTAAGGGAATACTCACATTTTCTTTTGAGTACTTTGCTACAGGTGTTTCTTAATTAAATGAAAGTCAGTGGTGTACATATGGTACCCGCCGTTTTAACACAGAACTGCATCACTGGCTTATAAATGTAAAAATGTAAAAAAAAAATGTTTTTGATCATTTATATTACAAACAACTGCCAGTTCAATTAAAAGTCAGTTCATATCATTGTCACTAATAATAATCAGTCCCTCGACCTTCTCATGATACTCATTCCCAGCTCTCTCCTCCAAGCTATCGGGGTCACGTGACCTAGTGCTATTGTTAATTTCACAAACGCCACTGTCGCGCTGGTAGTTAAATGATGCGCATGCCTTCTCTACGAGACAATGAACCATGCACTTCCACGTGGTACCCACGTGATCTTCCTTATTAATCACGTGACCCACCAATGCGTACTGCTTCCCGTTTTGAGATGTGACATGTCGGAATACAGCACTGTTGTACTTTACTGCGGCTTTCTCTGGAAGTCAAACAAAAGTGCATTTAATGATTATCAAATATTGTTGTTGCACCATTAAGGGTTTAAAACCAAGCACCTGACGGACGCTTGCTGTCTGGTGGTTCTTTTCATAGTGCCCATAGTAGACAGAATCTGCGATTTTAATAATTATAATACTTTTATTAACGTTTCAGTTACTTTAGCCGAGGTAGAAACCTCTACTGAAAGGAGTCACCTACCTAAAAAGAATTACAAAATCTAAGAATGAGATAAATTAGCAGTCCTATGAATGGTAGTCTAGCCCCAGTCCAGATAGTTGGTATATGGTAAACATACGAATTGAAATAAATCTTTTGCTTGAACGTGGAGTGCGTGAAAAGGAATAAGAAATTAAATTGGATTAAGATGCGAACGGGCAAAAATAATTGACAACAAAAGTTAGAGTTAAAGCTTCCAGGTGTTCTAAAACAGACTATTCAAATTTGAGGGCAAACATCATTGACACAAATGCTGCTACGTGTCCAATCGCTTGGTCTTTACCTGTACAATATCTGGCTTTCATTTCAAACGTTGTCGGTTGAAGCTTGTACACATGGTAGCCATAACAATCTCTGACGTGAGCCAGCAGTTCTGCAAAACAGCAGTTGTCATCCCAACTGAAACACACTGTTCGTTGCACAACGTTATCGTCAATAGTGGGATGACCTCCACGAAGCCAGCCTGGAGCCTGGGTTCCACACGTCAAAGGATCCTGACAGGAGTCTGGTAACTAATAAACGAAAATGTTTCATAGTCAGCAATTTTCAAAATATCTCGTTTTAAATTTATTGACTGTATAAAACCTCAGTTCTAGCTACGGAAAAGAGAATTAAGCTAATGCAGAATTAGCATTAGGAATTTATGTTTTATAATTATGATTCCATTTTTTATTGCGTGAACGTTAATTCAGATTAGTGTAAATCGGTTTTCGTAGAATAACTAGCTACTTAAGATTTATAACACGTTTAAAAGCCTTGATTTAATCATGTAATCTTTCCATATATTTATAACAGCACTAAAAGCACTGAAAGGGTTTCATCAAAATAATTGATAGAAATATGATGAAATTGGAGACCAACAACACCAGACCAACATAAGGCACAACAAACCTTCATTGGTTCTCTGGTCACGTGATCAACAAAACGATACCAGTGGGCTGGAGATATGTCGCTGTCGTTTAGTGGCGCCCGCGATACATTGTTCTGCAGTTGACTAAGAACTGTCCTCGCGTCATTCATGATGTCGGTGAAGTCAGTGCACATCGAAAACCGGTCTGCAAAAGGAAACAAACATGAAGTTGAATTTTCCATTTAGGATCAATATTTCCACAATG
Source organism: Oculina patagonica (assembly GCF_052425735.1). NCBI lineage: Eukaryota > Metazoa > Cnidaria > Anthozoa > Scleractinia > Oculinidae > Oculina > Oculina patagonica. The sequence continues at coordinate 26,316,412 of NC_135766.1, read as the reverse complement.
GTCGGTTGACCATTTAAATAAGTTTCCCGACAAATTATTACCGTGTTATTTAGTAAGTAAGTAAGTAAGTAAGTAAGTAAATAAGTAAGTGACTTTAATATAAATATAACGTTATAACGAACAATATTCTTCGCGCCAGTTATAGTAAAATTTGGAAAAAGTTGGAAAACACCCTGATATAACGAAACCTCGTTTAATATAGCGAATATTAGTCTATTGGCCCTTCGTTATATCGAGGTTCCACTGTAACAAGGAACCCAATTTGGGCGTGGTATGGTCGTTTTATGGTGGTTTAAAGAAACAGTTTAAATGTGTCGAGTTGACTCCATTCACCCTCTAAATCGACCGAGCCCGGCTGACATGTAGTTTTTGTTTTCACGGTCAATGTGGTTGTTGTTCTTTTTTAGTTTTTTTTGTTCTTTGTTGGTTTTTTGGTTGATAAAAACTGTGTTATACGCCTGGCTACAGCTGCAAAACCATACATGGCAGAAAATGCGTCCCGAAACAGTTATTGTACTGGTTAAGGGCTCGAAGAGTGGGCCAAAACTTAATGTGCGGTAACAACTTACTTTTTACGTTCAAAATGAACCTGTGGTAATCCGAACCATGTGTGTTGCTGACCACGCAGTCGATCACTGAACCATTATCATCTCGTTTGACATTTGTTAGATTTAACGTCATATCGGGTGAACTGCTTTGTAGTATGACATCATTTTTCACCCAAGCTACCAACGGTTCAGGATACCCAAAAGGCTCTGGGCAGCGTAGAGTTGCAACACTGTCCTCATATACGTCTATTGTCTCAATTGTCTTCGTTTTGTAAGATGCTGTTGAGGAATTATATTGATTATTATTTCAGATGCTTAATTTCGCGCAGAAATTGATTTTTTCCGTCCTTCTGAGAAATATTTCAGTCCACGTGGCGTAAAGGTTTATGCTTTGATGATTTTTTTTATGTTTTATCTCTTTCATTAAGTTAAACTGTCCACTATCTGGTAGCCTTTTTTTCGCTCTATCACTAAAAGTGATGGAAGAGAGGAAGTACATACATACATACATACATAATAACATACATACATACATACATACATACATACATACATACATACATACATACATACATACATACATACATACATACATACATACATACATACATACATACATACATACATACATACATACATACATACATACATACATACATACATACATACATACATACATACATACATACATACATACATACATACATACTTTATTTGAAAACAAAGGTCTATAAAGATGGCAGCCTAGGGCTGATGTGGACCTTTAAAACTTAATTACAGATAAAAAATAGAAAATAACTTATACAGATTCTTTATATTCTTTTAAAATTTCATGACATTACTAAAAATATACATAACATGAAGTGGCAGTTCTTGTTTGTATTGCGCCGCCAAAAGTCACAGAGCGGAGAATGAGGGTGAGGGACTGGACTAAGCAAACTGCGTCAAACGGAATTGGTGCCTCGATTTTCATGCTTTTCTGGAGAGTCTTGTAAGAAAAGAGATTTCTTGATTCGTCCTAACACATCTGCCAGAGTTTTCCGTGAATTTCGTGGAAGCTTTTGTGTTATATCGAACATGAGCAGACTTGTGTTTTCTGCCACATAACTAACACAGCACGTGATCAAAATTGAAGTTAAGAGATGTCCAGTCCCCTAGAGAGAGAATATTTGGGTACCAAATAGTGAAAAATACCAGCATCACCCGCCAAGCCTTGGACTGGAACCCTCAGGGAAAAGGGGAAGACCAGCTCTGACATGGATAAGAACTTTACCAGCAGAACTAAGGACCATCGCATGACCTTAGAGGAGGCAAAGAAGACAGCTCAAGATCGGGAAAGATGGAGGCTAGTAGTCAAGGCTCTATGTTCCAGAACTACGAGGAACGAAGAGGAATAAGTCAAAGTAAATAGTGAAAAAGTAATTTGTCTTTAATTTGGAGGAGCAATTGTACAAGAAATGGTGTTTGATAAAAGAGAATTTGTCTTTTATGTATCATTATTTCGCCAATCTCAATTCATGGGATAGAGGTTGAAGGGTATGGGAGCATTGCAGTATTGTTTGTGCAATCAGTGATACCGTTATTATCATCACGGCACTTGTAAAATAATCATATGAATCATGCCCAATCAATCATCATGGCGTGTTTTCTTACCTCTGCTTTCAGAATAAACTTCCACTTCACACAACGTCAAGAACTTGCCGGAACCCAGGAGTCTGATATTCAAGTATCTCCCAGTCTTCCTCGGTTTGCAGTAAAACGAGGCTTTGAACAAAGTGGCCATGCTATACAATCCACCACATCTGGGATTTAAATTGCCATTGCTGTTGTCACCTTGGAAAAATATACATTAAATAATATTTGTTGTGTAGCATGGTCTTTTGGTAGACTGCAAAACAGTCGCACTTTTTGCGAACATGTTCGGTCTGGCGCCAATGTCAAAACGGAGAGTTAGACTGGGGACAGACGTAAAGACCGAGCGCGTTCGCAAAAATTACGACTATAATGTAAAACAAACAAATCAATCTTATGCGATTCATGGAGAAGCAAGTAGAACGTAGTCAGAACTCAGTCAAGATCGTTGCTACTACCAAATTTCATCATCATCATTATCATTTATTAGCCACTTTAGAATTAACAATTTTTTATTGAATTGACCAAAAGTTTGTGAAGATTACAAATATTATTATTTTAGGAGAGCTTCTATATTATCATTAGCAGAAACTACAACAATCATAAATAAGAAACAATTAATACATGTGCAGACCAGTTAACAAATGTCTTAATTTATCTGATACTTAACAATAATCCTGCGAAACGCGCGAAATATTATGCGCATAAGCTTGTTGAAAAATTTAAGTCAGAGTATGTCAATCTTCCATGAATTCAGAAAAACGCCAAAAGATTTGTATGAATCCTTTTTGAATGAAAACGAAATAGTAACTCCTTACCAACTCGAATTTCTATGTCGGAAAGTCTGGCTTGACCGCTTATTCTGTTAACAAGAAACACCTCTGAAACCGACTGACTGGATCCCAGGTCTACGCGCCACCAAGGATCTGTCGCTTCAGCTGTGTGTGAACAACTAAGCCCGTTGCTAAAATCTCCATCAGAATTCCCATCCACAGCTCTACCCGGAGAACCACCGCAGCATTGTGAAGATTGAGATGCTGATTTCTGAAGAGCCACGTTAACTAATGAAATGAAATGAAAAAAAATCAGATAAACAACACTCGACCAATAGTGGTAGTAGTAGTTCGCCCCTCACTCCTTCTCAGGAGCATAGGCCATCAACAGTCTTTCTCCATAGCCTCCTGTTTTGTGCATCTCTCTCTAGCTGGTTCCAACCCGTTCCCATGGACTTGATCTCTGCTCCTAGAGAACGTTTCCCGGTGTTCCATGGTCGACCTTTCTTTCAACTCCCTTGAGGATTCCAATAAGGCTTATTTTATTTGTATGTGGACAGGATATGGTCTCCATCAATCAATCAATCGATCAATCAACCAGTCCATCAATAACTCAATCAATCAATCAATAAAAAAAACAATAAATCAGTCCATCAATCAACCAACAACCAGCAATCCTTCAATCAATCAATCCAATCAATAAATCACAGTTCAAGCTTAGCATATAATTATAATGACAGCTATAGTTACCTGTGGGATTTGGATTCACTAACACTTCACATATCTCCAGTATCTTGTTGTCGCCCGCGATACGAATGTTTACATATCGACCCCGGATGCCAGGCGCACAATGGTAGGAGATTACTTGTGATGACGTCATAGTGTTAAGGCCGCCACACTGTTGATTTGAGTTCCCTTCGTCATCAAGACTGTCTCCTGGGGAAAAGAGAAAACAAGAACAACACTTTAAGATACTGAAAATATAGAACTCTTCTTTAAAATAATAAAGGTTTTTAAAGCGGACGTGCAAAATTAATATTTTATTTAAACTGTTTTTATGAGAACTAATTTAGGCCTTAAAGAATGTCCACAATAAGCTTCGTAAGCTAAATACCCGACACCAAGTAAAGTTATTCACTCGTTGACCGCAAACTTTATTGAATGTTGGGTTTTTCACAGTTTTTGGCGATAATCCCGGTTAGGCTATTAAGCTAAATCCTGCATAATTTTCAACAACCGTGTATTGGCCTAAATAGAGAACTTGTAAAGAAATGAGTAAAACAAACATTTAATTAAATCGATAACTGAAAAATGGAATTTGGTTCACTGGGACTGGAAATCACAAGCAAAAAATGGGACTGGGATTTGGGCAAAAACCAGAGGTCAAAAATGCCAATTTACACCAAAACCCAAAACTATTTATCAAGCTTGAAAAATACGATTGATTTTCTGATTCCCTTCCCCCATCCCGTTAGTCCCTTTCCCTAACTACTTAGGGACGAACCATTGTTTTCTTGGAGGGGGGGGATGAAAAATGTTCCTCTGCAAACTTTTTTTTTTAGTTTATGCACCTCTGCAAACATTTTTTTTCGAAATTCTTACTATTTTTTGTTATACATATCGGATTTGCAAACAATTTATTTTGTCTTTCCAGGCCCTGCAAACAATTTTTTTCGATATTTTTCATTCCCCCCCTCCCCCGCCCTCCAAAAAAATAATGGTCCGTCTCTTAGTACTGTAAGTGTTATTTCTGCTATATATTTGAACTTCTGTAAGGCTGGGTTCACACCATAATCCTTAGACACGAAAAAAGTATGTTGGGTGCTCCCACTAGATATTATTCTATGTGGTTTAGCTTTCTGCTTTAAAAGTCACCAACCGATTCTTATCTCAAAGTTCGTTATTCCGTTTGCTCCGCTAGTAATCTTCACTTCCTCCACAATGTAACTCATCTCCAGATCCACTCGCCACCAGGGGTCCGTTAGTGGACTGGTCGCTGCACACGTTTGTGGATTGCCGTCCACAGCTAATGCAGCTGTGACGTCACCATCCGGTATGCTTGCTGGTTGTCTTAATGCCAAGTTACCTGAGTAGAGAGTTCATAGCATAACATCTCTGCCACAAGCAAAAGATTAAGTTTATCGAAGATAACTAGCAGATAGGTTCAGTCTGTGAGCATTGTTTGCATTTAAGCATAAGCGTTAGCCGTGTCTAAGACTCAGAAGTTAAGCTGTCCATTTATAAGACGGGACTGAAGGGGTAAAATGGCAACTGGGAAATGCCTATTTTTTCACTTGAAAAATAGCATTTGGGTCACTGGGACTGGACTGGGAATCTTAAGCAAAATATGGGAATGGGACTAGGCCTTTCTCGATTATGCTAGCATTTTTTTCGGCATTTTTGGGAAAACGAGCATTTATTTCGTTTTTTCTTCAAAAAAGAATTGCTAGCATTTTCTGTCACTTTTCATGACTGTGATCCAGATTTTCAGCACTCAGAACTCAGAAGGATAAGTAATCCTAAAGTTTCACAATTTTGATTACATAATTTGATTGTTTTCTGTCTGTTTCGACTGTTTGTGCGTTGTGTTACTTGTGTACTTGTGTTGTGTTACTTGTGTGTGTGTTTTTTTTTATTTTTTATTTTTTTTTAAATAAAATTTATTATTATTATTATTATTATTATTATTATTATTATTTTTTTATAAACAAACAATTATTAAGCATTTTTTAAGGAAATCAGGCATTATTTTAGCATTTGTTTTGGCTTTATGCGAGAATTTCTAGTAGCATTAAATGCCAGTTTTACTAGCATAATCGAGAAAGGCCTAAATGGGACTGCGATTTGGGCAAAAAGTAAAAATTTGGGCTGGAAAATGGGATTTATGCACCCTTCAGGATCCTCATTTAACGACGACACAAAATTCATAGAGACAGTCATTCCTATTTCTCACAAAAAAGAATCCCCTTTTAGTCAACAACGGTCTCAGGCCCACACTAAGCCGGATAAATTTGAAAACGCATCTTTTTTTCTTCCCTTTGGCCAACCGTCCACACTAATTCGGATAAATTGTCCACCGAAACGGGACGCTCTTTTAAGAAAACGCCGGCTTTGTGTTTTTGTGTGGACGGAAAAAATTTTGAAAACGGAACTTTTCGAAAACGCGTTTTTCGAAGTGGGTATTTGAAAACGCATATTATCCGACGGAAAATATTTTATAGAGGGCGTTTTAAAATTTATCCGTTTTCCAATTTATCCGGATTAGTGCGGACAGAGCCTCAGAGCTAGAAGAAAGCGACAGGGTGTTAATTACATCTTGTAATTCTAACAAAAAGTACGAATAAATAAATAGAATATTTAGCAGACGTTGCGTGCTCTAGTGGTTAGCGCGCTGAACTTGTAATCCCGGGGGGGTACTCCCATATGTGGCCTATATAGGTATGTGCCGCCCGATAGGGTATGGTTTTTGAGGTTCTCAGTCCTTAAATAGGGTATCATTTTTGCTCCTTTTGACAATGTGTTCCCGGTGTGATCCTTAGATAGGGTACCTAAATTTTATTAGCTAAAATAAACGCCCAGCTAAACGAAAAAAAGGTATCTTAAAACTGAATTTTCTGTTCAGGTATTAGGGCCGAATCGCACTAGCGGACAAGTTTTAAATGTCATAACATTTTTTACAAAAACAAAATTGTCGCGACAAGTCAGAGACATTTTGAAGAAAACAAAAGGTGTAATTATTAGTACAATAGCTCTGCACGTGCTTCTGCCATCCCTGTACATTTCTCAGCACGGCCGTCTTGGGCAAACATCAAATATGCAGTACAACGCGGTAAAAAAATCTAAAACAATTGGCATTTAAAGTACGCGTTCTCATACAGTAGAATAATGAGTCGTCTCAAGATAACTTTTTCTTTTCTCATTCTTACATTTGGCCGAAACACTTCACTTATAAATATGCTTTGCCTCTCGCGAAAAGATTTTGCGGCTGCATTACAGTGCATACTATCCCAACAACTTTTGAGTGCGTGTTGTTTTTCGGTGCAATTTGGGCCAAACACAATAGCCAATTAACAACGTATTGTTATCTGGCATTACGAGGGGCATGGGAATGCGACTTGTCATGAAAAGTCCCGCCTTGAGGCAGGACTTCGGCCCCTTTGATGATTTGTCCGTTTTGACAAAATTTGCCCTTGTCCAACAAGTCGTTCGCACTTGTTTTTGCAATTGTTTGACAACATCTATCGCGCGTGCAACGCGGACCAATCATAAGACAACTGCTTCTTTGTTTTCCTGAAATGTTGGACAAGTTCTAGGTCTCAAAAAACGCAATCGCACTTGTTTTCTGTGACAAGTGACACGTTAATGATGAAATCTATCAATTGTTACAAAATTTGTCCGCTAGTGCGATTCGGCCCTTAGTAAAGCGATTTTATAAAGATTTGTGTCTTGTCGTGCGCGGTTAGCCGTTATTTGGGTCGTCACGGAATGCTTCTCCTCCCCTTGAATAGGGTGTCATTTTTCGGTTTTGGGCCTTAAAAAGGGTATCAATTTTCGCTTTCTTTATCCTTAAATAGGGTCAGGGTTTAAGAACCTTGGCGGCACACCCCTATCCGAAATTTATGGGAGTACCCCCCCCCCCCCCGGGCTTGTAATGCGGAGGTCCCTTATTCATCTCCTCGACACTTTGCATATAACCTACTGTTCTGTCTCCCACCAGCTGGAATTTTTAACAAAATCTGTTCTATTTATAACATTTGTTTGTATATTTGCTGTCGAGCCTTAGCGAGACAGCACATTATTCTTTTCTGTAGGGCGAAAAATCCAAAATTTTCTCGGATGTAAGATAGACTCGAAGCCTGCGCATTAGAGTATTATCCGGGACAGTTGAAACGACAATCACGCGCACATCACATGGCTGTCAACTTCGAAACGGATTTTTTTCTTCCGCTGTTTAGAAACGTCCGACATTCACAAAAACTAATTCTCCGCTTCTACAAGCTTACGAAGGTGTTTATAATAGCAAAAACCTCTGTAGTCAATGAAACAATACACGATTTAGACTAAATCGATGCGAAAGCTTTTGTTTGATCTCGTGAATAAACACGCGCCGACAAGAGTGATTTTATCTTTCGAAGCGTCGCGACAAGGTTTACGAAATTGTTTCTAACAGTAAAAAAACCCTGTACTCAAAGAAAAATAATGTGATTTAGCTAGAAACGATGCACCGAGTATGCTTGCTACATTTTTGCGAGCGAATTTTCTTGTTTCATCATTGAATAGAAACACGCGCCGACAACTGCGGATTTTATCTTCGATGTTTGAGAAGCGTCGCGACAAGAAACAAATCTCCGCTTCTACGAGGGTTTCGAAGGTGTTAACAACAGTGAAAATCTCCCCAGTCAAAGCAGTCAAAGAAACAAATACGCCGAGTATTCTTGAGCGAAAGATAATCACGCGAGGGAAAGTGATTGTCTGTTGATATTAAATTAACACACTCCGAAAAACGTGATTTCATATTTCGTTCTATCGAAAGCCGGTCACGACAAAAATTATATCTCTGCGTCCACGATGCAAAAAGTTAATTTAAGTGGCGGAAGACTCTTTTCAACCACTTTCCCCACCCAGCAAACAACAAAGCCTTTTCAGCAATTTCCCAGTGTGGGTCAAACAACTCCGTTAACCTTACGATTGGGCCATTTTTCAATAACACCACTTGCTGTATTAATTATTACAAATCATTAGCTAGGTCCTACTCTGGACACCCCTACCCTCCAAAGTTCAAAAACTATCCAGACCTGTTGACTGTTCAATTCAATTAGCAAAGAAGTGCTAAATGCATTGAGACTTAAATAAAATAAAGCGAGTACTTCTACAGCCCCTTGAAAGGTATGTTGTTAGATGGCTGTCTGCCGAAAAAGGTAAAACTAGGTCCTATGAGATTTTATTTTCAGCGCAATTTCCATTTAATTATTCTTTCACAAACATACATACCGGCAGTTACTGTGAAGGAAACAAAACTCAAAACTATTCCAGTGATCACCACCTGAAACATGAGGATAGATTAACCTTTCTAACTAAGACTGAGATCTAAGAAAAAACCTATTGTGGACAGATTCACCTACTCAATAATGAACCAATCCCTCTATTTTTCTGTCGCCCCAGGAATCGCGCGGAAGGGTGACTTGGTTTTCAATTCATCAATTAAATTAACTACGTTGTTACTCGAGCAAGAAACCAAGGAGACTGCCTATTTGGGGCTTGAAATGCGGGGTAATTAATTAACTTGAGAAGATCTAGAACAATAATCTCAACAGTAAGAAACAATAGCGGGAGTAAGAACATTGCAAATCCGGCAAATTGAAGGGAAATGGTATCATACGACGGTTTATTCGATCAAAATCACGTGTCACATTTGAACTGCGGTTTTTGCCACATTTGATCCCGCTCCGTCAAGATTGCCTTAACTGCACAATAGCACGATAAATATTTAATAATCAATTTCAACTACACTATAGGACAAACTTTTGAATTGTAAAATCCTACATCCCTGTTTCAGTCGTTGAAGCTACTCTAAGGCAAACTGCTATGATGTTCTTAATAGGGGTGGTCAATTCTTAGACACATTCAACCAAATTTTTACAATTTCAGTTAACAGTTATTCAATCTTTCAGCTGTGGTAAAAAAATACATGTGTTCGTTTCCCAACCCCCATTCAGACTTTCACTTTATAGTAAATGTTTCTAATATATCTTTTTTATATACTATATACAAGGCTAAAAAGAGTTAAAATGGTAAAATTAATATGATAAAACCAAACGTTTTCGGCTGTTTGCCATGATTATAAGTTTTGGTTTCGTTAACTTGAAGTTATTTTTAAAAATGATTGTACCACCTCAAGGCAATGTCTTTTGCTATAATGGGATTGCGTGAAAGTGGCGCTATTACGTTTAATCCCCTAAGTAGGGGTGTCGAATGGCAAATTCAATACTTTTTGAGACGGTGAGACTCCTATCTTTTCTGTGAGCTCCAGACTTTCTTAGCTTTGTAAAACGAAATCGAGACTTCGATCTACTTCGAGAAGACATCCCAAAAATTTTGAGACGACTAGACCCCTGAAATTTGGCTAAAATTCTGCGAGACGCGCATTTCTTGAAAGGACCATCCGCCATCCCTCTAAGTACCTCTTTTGCTTAAACACAATAAACATAACCTTTGCAAAGAATTGTACTTACACCAGGAAACTCCATCAGCGTCGGTGTTTAAATTCGTCCCGCATGAATGCAGCCTGAAGTTACCCTTGAAAGATGTTATGTATGTTTATATAAAAGTGATTACAAATTCAATATTCCCTCTGATTGATTGTCAAACTGATAAATTATTGATGGAGAGCACACAGCACTGTCATTTGTTTTCATATAAATTCGGAATATTAATCGAAATATTATCTCTCCTTGCTGACTGTCACACAGGATTCTCTTTTTTCTTGTCCCCTACCAACTTTTGGAAGTAGCCTTACTCGATATCCTTTTTGCCAGCATATTAACTGACTTATCCAACACTGCCAAAAGCTGTTTTCTTTTTAAGGTTTCTCTATTGAACAAGTACTTTTCCAAAACAAAAAAATGTAGACAGATAGAATGGATATGATTGGTTCTCCCATTGTTTTCTATTTGCTGAAAGAGCACAAAAGCGCGCGTTGATGTTTGGCTCATAAATTACACTGTATGGCAGCTACAGAAATGCCTTTTGGTCCGTACTTATTATCTCGACGTATTATCAATTAACCTTGAAAACATCACGTTTGTTCCACAATGCAGTTGACTCCCAATAACTCGAACTTCCAATAAAAGGTATTGGGGGAGATGGGAGCGAGTGACTGGAAATTAGGAAATATATTATTTGTTTTTTTCGCTTACATGCCACAATTTATCCCATCGGCGCTCGCGCGAATGTTCTCGTCCCAGGCCATTGCTGTTGAGCTACACAGCATGACAATTTGTTTCCTTCATGAATGACAACATTGTCGTTTTGCTCAAAGTGCGTGACATAATGATTGTGTGACATTCCCGTAAAAAAAAAAACAGCTTCACATGAACATTGGACCAGGAATTAAACCTAAAAGAGAGTCGCAAAGGTTAGTTCTAACGTACATGTACAAGTACAACACTGTAGCCGTTTGTACGAATTATTCACCTAGTGAAGAAAGCTTGAGCTTTTGCTATTATGTTGGTATTACAAGACTGTGGACTTCAAGAGATTGATATATAAACTGACGTCGTTTGATAACTAAAACGGCTGGCCTGGTATTTTGGGTGTTCCTGGCGCAAGTGAATCTCGTTTCTTGATAAGACTCAATAATTCGCGAGAAAGAAGCTCAAACATCAATCGTCGTAAATGTAATTGTTATCAATGTGTTCTTTCATTAATACGGTCATTCGATACCACATAGCTCTACATGACCGCATGTGACTGGGCCAGATCCCCGCCAGATCTGTCAGATAAATAATATTTAGTAGTTGAGTATAAAATCGGGAATTGCGATTACGCAGTGCTCAGTGTGGTTTGCTTTTAACTGATTAAAGGAAACATTAAAAAACTACCTTCGGACTGGCTAGTAATCGATAGCAAGTCAGCTGAATGCACATAGACTCTAAATATAGCCCCGGCATACAATGCAATGTAACCTGAATCAACATTTTGTCAACCTACGGGAGATATAGCACTGATTGTTTTCAAATCGTTCTAATGGGTTCTTAAATGGTTTGAATTTGTTTTAATGTAAATTCGTTATCTATAACAAAGGATCAATGCTTTTGTGTTTGCGTTTGTATACGAACAATCTTTCCGGAAAATCGTGGGTGAGCAGTTACTTTTAATTGTCTGGTTTATGTGCAAGTTTGACCTAAGTTTGTCGTATCGTCGCTTGCCCAAAAACCTCGCCTCTTTTACCACGAACAATTGCCATTTTGACTTTTTTCCACCCCGGATGTTGGACCAACAAGAACAAGCCATGACACCGTGCGTTGGAGTAAACTCCTCATGGGAGATATTTTTATTTCAACTGAATTTGTGAAATGTGCTTTGCCTAAGGTATATTGAAGCCATATATCAGCATACCGTAGAATTCCGGTTATAAGCCCTGGGCTTATACAACTTCGTAAGGGGTTTTGGGTGGGCTTATAAGCGGAGGGGCTTATATCCGGGAGGGCTTATAACCGGAATGAAAAAAACGTTTCAAAACGAGCCACGGGAGTGTTGATGGAAATACGTTTTTAAGTGAAAAACACATAATAAAGCAACATTTAGGTCTATTCAGTACTGTCATCTGGTAGAGGGGGGCTTATATCCGGGGGGGCTTATAACCGGATGTATTTTTTTGTTTCCAGGATGATGGGCCTATAACCGGGGGGGCTTATAAGCGGGGGGGCTTATAACCGGAATTCTACGGTATTGCAGGAAATAACCTTTGATGAGACGTTCTTTGTTTTCGCCGCTGCGAAAAAAAGAACGCCTGATCACTATTTGACAGTAAACATAACCGCTTTGGTCTTTAACTTTCGTTTAAATTTATTCATTATTAATATATGCTCGTTAGAGGGTTTTAAACTAATTACAACGCTAAATTGTTAAAATCTTTATATAAGTAAAAAGTATATGTTATTTGCCTAAAAACTATTTCAGCATATTTGAACGCGCTGGAACTAAAACGTTCTGCATAGAAATAATAACAAGGTTATTTACTTAAAGATGACATTAGAACCATGCTGCCGCATAACAAATTGTAACAATCCTGCTCAGTCCCTTCCATTTGAATCTAGGGCCGTAATTAAACACTAAAACAAACACATGGTAAAGCAGCTAATGAATTAAAATTAATGTTCTGTTCCTTTTGTTTCTTGCAGGGTGCGAGACAAATCAGTAGCACTGGAGTCTTTTCTACTGTAGCAGCTACTGTAGATAAGTGAAAGTTGCTTTGTATACGAGCCGCTGCACAGGGTACCCAGCCATGACAAGCGATTTGAAAGTACCAATCTGTGTGACAGGAATAGTTCTTTTCGTTATATTTTGCACAGTGGCTTCCGTTGCCAATGGCGTGCTCTTGATTGTACTGTATAAAGATCCTCTGAAATGCTTTAGGAAGCCTATAGTAGTGTACATAGCTGCACTGGCTCTGTTAGACTTCCTGAGCGGTTGCGTGACAGGAGCTGGCGTGACACATAATTACATTCTGTGCGCTTTGGGAAGAGAGAGTTCTTCTTCACTGGAGGGAACTAAGTTCGCAGCAGTTGCGGCGGAGTTCACAATCTGTACAGCAAATCTTTTAGCTGTTTTATTGTCGGTTGAAAGACTTTGCGCGGTGGCGTTTCCAATCCTCTATCGCCGAAAGTCAACCGTGCGCAGGAGTTTAATTTGGGTCGGATGCGGAGTGCTTTACACCTTAACGTTCACTCTGTCAGGTTTAGCAGGACCTCAATGGAAAAGAACACCACTGCGTTTTCACATGATCACTACAGTACCTTTTGTAACATTGATTGCAGTAAATATCGCGCTTGTATTTGCAATAAGATGGCAAAACAGGAAAACACAGTATCTGATGGAAAGCATGGAGGATGCAACCAACCCCTCTAGCTCTGAGTCCAAGCGAAGACAAAAAGAGAAAGCGTTGACAGTCACAACACAGTTAGTTGTCACATGTTTTGTGATATCTTTACTTCCTTATCTCGCCTTCATCTTCATGGGTCTCTATTTTCCCAGGTACCGAGAACAGGATTGGTTTTTCGCCTGTCGAAGATTTTTCCTTCCATTTGTGTACTTGAACCCGGCCATGAATCCATTGATCTTCAACTTCCGACTTGCGCACTTCCGGCGGACTTTTAGACTCGTTTTCATGCCACGCAATATTCGCCTCCAAGACATACAGCTCACCTCCTTTTCAAAGTCACGTTCACGTGACAAAGAAAATTGCACCTGTTGAGAAAGGAAATACAAATTTAAATATTTATTTTATAGAAAAGACGCAAAAGGACTTAAGCCTTCTTCTGACACCAAGAATCGTATGTTTGACAACAACACAGTTCCATCCTCGTACCCAGGGTCTTCGTTCCCTTTGACCAGCGGTCAGGAAACAAAACGTTTCTTCAAGCCTACGCAGAAGGGACGAAGACTCAAGGTACGAGAATGACACAGTTCTAGAACAAACCGGGCAAATACGCATGCCTAAACAAACTTCCTCTTTGCCTTCTAAGTTCGCACGCGATATTTTCAATGAGCCGGTAGAATGATTCAAGGAGTTGCAAGTTAATAACAGAAAATTGTTTTATGCAAAGACAACTTATTGCGCGCTTTGGGCAACTGCTGTGAAGGCACGAGACATGCACACTGGGTTCTAGTAATCCCAATTTCCAATAATGAGTTAATTATGGTATACACTTGTTGTATTACGAGTCCTACAAATATTTTCTTCTTTGTTGAATTAGTCATTTAGTATGAAGAATGAACAATCGGTTTTGAGCGGTATAAAGGTACATTTTATTAAGATTTTTTTAGGGGTAAATCTTTGATCCTATTATGCTAGTCGTGACTGGCGGTGCATCTTTAAACAGCTGTGTTTTTTAAATTATTCCACAACTATTAATAAATTCCATTTACAAACTAAAATGGGGGTGGTTAAAAAAAAAAGAAAATATACGGTTTGATGTGACTCAGGATTAGAAAGCGACCATTCTTCACGACTACATTCGGGGGTGGAAGGGAAATAATGAATAATGAATAACGGGCTAAAACAGAAAATGAATAAGGAATAATTAAGGTTCAATGATTGGAATAATGAATAAGTCATTTCTGGTAAAGGAATAATGAATAGTGGTTATTTACCGTGCTCAAACATTATCTTCTTATCTTCAGGCCAAAGAGAGGGTGGGACACTCAAAATAATGGCATGATGGCATCTAAAATAGTGCAAAACGTCTCCCAGAATGCCTAAAATAGCGTTTCTGGGGTTCAAAAAAATAAACATTTTCCCGGGGGAGTATGCCCCCCGGACCCCCCTACTTTGTTTTGTATCAAGCAGCATCAAGTCGATCCCAGTAACTATCTCGTTGCAATAGCTGACTCACAGTTATCGACGCAGTAACAATCACGTCCCATCAATGCACTACAGTATTTTTGTTATCACTTTAAACTGCAATTTTGTCTGATATTCGAAATTTAGCTCGATACGTTGTCATTTTTTTCGGGGGGGGGGGTCATATAAAAGATTAGGATTACGAGGGGGGCAGGGTAAAAATATCTGAAGCCTCGCTTTCGAAGTGCGAACTTGCAAATTTTGTCATGAAAGAATTTTCTAAGCAGCAAAGATGAAAAGAATACCAACGTGAATTTGCATGAAGGTGGCCGAAGGTAATTCGCGTAAACGAGGCTTGGTGCATGGTGGTGAATTTAAAGCATATGACGTTATCATGCATTTGAGCCCTATTTAGGCAATAGGGAATAATGAATAACAAGAAAAGTCTAAAAATTAATAATGAATAAGTCGTGAAAAATGTGAAGGAATAATGAATAAGTCAGTTCCGATAATTCCTCTTCCACCCCCGAGACTACATGCAGTCCAAAGGTACTGTTATGTTTCCCCAAGGTGTTATCAAAGTTATTATAGTTGATATTTGTTGTAGTAAGAGGATTATGAGTTAAAAGAATCCGTCTGTCAGCTGAAGACAGAATTGTTAATTACCTAGTGTTAGATTGGTGTAGACATAATAAAAGTAGAACATAGCACTTAGTATTAAATACGTTCTCGCAAACGTTTAAGAGTTCAAGAAAGTTCGAAAAATAATTTCTTACCACCACTTAAAAAACTTCGAATGTTGTATTTTATTGTCTCTTTGCAGAAAAAATTCTTTAGCTGGTATTTTCTAGAGATACCTATCAATTTACTAACTTACGCTAAAATATGGGCGATAGTTTCGCAGTGTCTGTTAACGCAGACTTTGTGTTTTTTAATTCTTCTGTTTTAGTTGGGCTCGCATGTTTGTTTTCTCAATAGCACTTATTTTGTTGCGTGCTCTACTTTACCTCAGTACAATAATGAGAATCCGTTTAGTCGTTCCTCTTTAGTTTCTGGATTCTTCGCTGGCTTGAAAAATGGCAATTACGAGTCAATTAACATTACGATTGAATTTTCTTTGAGGTTTTACTCACTATACCTTCTCTTAAATTGCTTGCAATATTTGAGTAAAAAAAAGAAAGCCGACGAAACACTCTCTTGAGTGTTTGATATATCTTTTTAATGAAAACAAAAAATACGGAGCGAACGGAGAAATAAAATCGTAAAAATCTATACTTATTAATACCTAATATCCAAACCTCCTTCACGGTTATTGTTTTCTTTGTTTTAACTTGATGAATTATTAATGAGTTCGAGAGCTTTAGTTGCAGTCTGTAAATCTTGAGGGCGGAAAGTCGTCATTCTTCTTATAGCCATCTATTTGTTTATTTCGAAAGAAAAAAACTTTAATTCCGCGAACCTAATATAAGTTCGTTCTTTGTACTCCGTAATTTATAAAAAGAACAGTTTTTTCTGTTTCTATCTCCGGTCATTCTGCCTTCAGTATTGCCCATTTTTTTGTGTGCCTACGGCTTTGACTGCCTCTTGCCCAGATCCTTCGATTTAAATAATTATTTTTTGCCATTGAACGTATTTTTGCATTAAATTGCAAATTATGCCAGAAAATGTCCATTTTGGGGGTTTCTTCAGATAAACGAGCGGCAGCTACCAATCATAACAAAATTAAAACTCCGGTTGTACCTGCAAAAAGGGCTTTTAAAATGCAGAAATAGAATCCCTTTTCCTTTTTCACCGGCCGACAGTTGAGTGCATCTTATATTGTCACATCAGCCGAGAGAGATCAACACATCAATTAAATTCCCTAGACATATTATCAAGCAGACAAATGACGTCATCAAGTAGGGACATTTTCTTGATGTAAAATTAAATTCTCAAAACTAACATTTAAAGAAATGTATGGAAATCATTTAAGAGAATTTATAACTCGAGTTTGCGACTGAAAATGTTAATATTCATAAGGTTTGGCGTCCAGGTGCGGAGGTCTTGTTATCTTCAGCTTCAGATCCTTGATTAACATGGAGAGCGCTACAGCGCCTTGAGGCTGTAAACAAGCTAAAGGTAAAGTAAGTTTCTTTTTTTGCATACGGTTTGTGTTTAAAGATAGCCACTTGTTGGATAACACTTTTCAATGAATGAAACAAGATTTCCAATTAACAAATGGAACATAGTTGAGAAACTTACCTGGCGAGACTCACCAGTAACCTAAATATGGGGTAGCGACGAGGAGTTGGATCGGCAGAAAAAAACGAAAACTAATCCAGCTAATACTGGCAAGATGGTGGGTTTGAGCCAATGCCCTTATCAGTCGGTCACGCAATTCCTGCTGTTTTATACAAACTCATGATCAAAAATTTAGCAACTAGCAGGATAGAGCATTATGTTTACATTTTATGCATGCATATTCAAAAGCAATGCATCAGACGATGAGACTAGTGTTTTCCATTTCTTTAATAACGTCTATATCATCGAAATTTGCGAGCAACAACCGATATGCTTGCTACATAGGAAAATGGAAATCCCGTTTCAGTCAATTAGAGTATTCGCTTTGCTGTGGGTATATACTCGAAATCTGTGTAGGAGTGCGTTTTGGGGCAATCACTTGGTGGGAGATTGGTTCTATCATGCCACGGGTTGCATCGATTAGCGCTTACACTATTATGCTTTATCTTTTAATAGAACACCTTCTTGCGATCATTAATTTCTTTACACGGCTTGCTTTTCAGTTTTTTGTGATTTCAAAAAGGAAATAAGCACCATGAGTTTCGCTGCATTTATAAAAAGTTTGCTTATTGTTCTCTTAAAAGGTGAGTAGTGTTTGCATATTTTAGTAAAAACTTGTAAGCAGATGTAGTTTTGCAATATCTGTCAGCTATGTAATTTTCTCATTGGCTAATTTTCAAACAAGGTTTTTTATAGTTTTTTATTATGAAAAATAAAAAACAAGTTTCTGGCGTCTGTCATCTTATTGCATATAATTTTCATCACAACACTACCAAACAAATGGGAATTCACTAAACCGTTAAGGGATCATTAGAACACGCAAAACAATTATTTATTAATGTTTATAAAATAACTTACAGGAATCAGTTTATACACAACTTCATTTTCTTCACTTAATTTTCTTAAGGTTCCCTTTCTGCGCCATCGACAAACAATTCAACAGCCTCTGAAAGTCTCGGTAAGTTAGCTATGTTGTGCATTAAGAATTCTATAGTTTAAACATGATGGTATTTTAATCGTTGCTTTATCCTCTGGAAACCTATTGGATCCAGAACTGATTGAATTCTGTCAAAACATCTGTCAAGGGATAGCTCAACCTTCCGTTCTCCACATTTAAAGGAGACATAAAATCGTTAGGGTTTCGTTAAAGGGACTGTGTAGGGACTGGACTAGGGACTATGTCACGGCTGAGTTAAGTTTATTTTATTAAGCTTCGCCAAATACTTGCTATGAAACTTAATGTTTGCAAAGAAATTACTTCTAAGGATCTAAATGACAAAACCAAAGCTTTATTGGCATGAGATGCGCCTTTCGGGCGTTATAATTTAAAGTTACAAGCAAACGAGGCTAACTTTGAAAACTGTTCAGCCAAACAATATTTCAAAAACGCATTTCGCAATCCGTTTCAATTTTCGTCACTTTTGGCCATCAATATCTTCTTTTGCATTTGCTGTGTAATTGAAATGTTCCTTCACTGTTTTAAGAGGTTATTTATTATATTTCACGGAATTTGATGGTCATTTCACATGCCTAAATTTGGCTAAAATCCATGACACAGTCCCTTTAACATGCGCAAACGGTTAATCTGTTAATTCAAGTAACCATTCGAAATACGCGAGAAAGAAGTGATCTCGATTTGGAAGAGATAATGATGTATTTCAGACAAGGAGCTGGGGCCCCTGTTGTAACAGCACATGTGGCTCGTTTTCAAGTATGTTTTATTTCTGTTACATTCCATTTTATCTCAGCATCAGTTTCTTGTGAAGAGTCTCCTTTGGGGGTTCAGGATCATGACCGTTTACCTGACTCTAGCTTCTCAGCCTCCTCATTCTTTGAACAAACATTCGCTCCTTCAATGGCTCGTTTGAATGGAAAATTCGCCTGGTGCGCGAAGACAACTAACGTTCGTGTTGAGTATCTGGAGATACACATACCATATGCGGACAGGATTTGTGCGATCGCCACTCAGGGCACTGGGTTTAAATACAAGTTTAACCTCAGTAACACAGACGAATCTGTAACAGAATACAGTGTCGAGTACTCAGACGACGGCAGTCACTGGGAAAAGATAGAAAAGGTGAGACCCATAACTGGGTCGTGTATTTTCTTTCCCTCTGCTCCTTGTCTCTGATATTCGTTTTGGTCCATTGATAGTAAATAGCTACTCACCTGATAGATACCTTTATTTTGCTGTATGTAAACATTTTAAACTGGCCCCAGTTGTTCAAAGGATGGATAACGCTATCCACCAGATAAATCACTATCCGGTGGATAGCGAAGTAGGTTTTGTATGGCAGTTATCCACTGGATAGCGATTATAAGGTGGATATATAGCGTTATCCACCCTTTGAACAACCGGGACCTGATGCTTAGATACGTCCCGCCAATTTTGGTTTCTTGGTAATGTGTTATACCATCCAGGAATACATACCAGGTTTGATCTCTTTCTCGAATGATCAGCGCTTGAGTTGATCGATTCCTATGGGGCGTCCAAACATAACTCCAGAAATGCAATGCATAAGGGTAGTGTTAACAGTGTTCAGTAAAAATATTCACCACGGCCATATCGACTGGACATTATCTTACCAGGAACAAACTTCGTTTAAAAGCTTAAAAGCTTCTTCAATTCTAACGTAATAGGTTCTTACCTTCGATAGATTAATGGCCGATTATTGTTTATTACAGGAATTTATAGGAAACACTGGCGACACTGATTCAATTTCAAAACAACAGTTTCCAGTTCCTGTGAAAGCTACATACATTCGAATTCGTCCACAGGAGTACAGAGCCTGGATATGTATGAGGGTGGAGTTATATGGCCTTGGTAAATACGAATTATTCTTAGATTTTCTGTACCTTACATTTCCCTAACAACACGGAGCCATGGGTGCGTCCCCAACCTTTCTCCCTCTTCTACACCCCCACACAAGAGCTGTAGAAGCCCCCCATTATGGACCGATGGCTCAAAAGGAAGTGGAACAATAAAAGGAATGAAATAGTAGTAACTGTACTCCAATTCGTTTACTGGTGTACTTTTAAGAACAATTAAACATGCCCAGAGGACAATTCACAACACTTCTAAAGCTACAAAGTATGTTTCTTACCATTTGCTTGAGTAAGCTGTTAATGTTAATTTTTTTTTTCAAGTAACTTGTTGATAGTTTTATTTTCTTTATGATGTTTTCCTTTTTGGTCTTGCCCATTTTAGCTAATGTGGAAACTCTAAACACTACACGAACTGCACCGACAACAAAAGCTACACCAAATGGAGCAACCACTTCAACTCCACCAAAACTAGCAACTACAACATTTACAAAAAAGGTAGCAGCTGAAATATCTTTATCATCTACACCAAAGGTAGTTACTGCATGTTCCGCACCAAACGTAGCAGCTGCGTCATCTACACCAAAGATGGCATATGAATTACCTACATCAAAGGCAGCAACTGCCTCATTTACATCAAAGGTAGCAGCTACAGCAACTTTACTAAAGGTTGCATCATCTACACCAAAGGTGGCATATGAATTACCTACATCAAAGGTAGCAATTTCCTCTTTTACATCAAATGCATATGTAGAAGCTACATCAACCACACCAAAGATAAGAGCTGCTTCATCCGCACCAAAGGTAGCAACTCCATCTACACCAAAGATGGCATATGAATTACCTGCATCAAAGGCAGCAACTGCCTCATTTACATCAAATGCATATGTAGCAGCTACATCAACCACACCAAAGATAAGAGCTGCTTCATCCGCACCAAAGGTAGCAACTCCATCTACACCAAAGATGGCATATGAATTACCTGCATCTAAGGTAGCAACTGCCTCATTTACATCAAATGCATATGTAGCAGCTGCATCAACCACACCAAAGATAAGAGCTGCTTCATCCGCACCAAAGGTAGCAACTCCATCTACACCAAAGATGGCATCCGAATTATCTACATCAAAGGTAGCAACTGCCTCATTTACATCAAATGTAACAGCTGCAACAACTACACCAAAGGTGGTATCTGTATCAACCACACCAAAGATAAGAGCTGGCTCATCCCCACTAAAGATAGCAACTGCATCCTCTACATCAAAGGTGGCACCTACAGGAACTGTACCGACAGCAAAAGCTACGCCAAACAGAGCGACAACATCTGCTACACAAAATGGAGCAACCACGTTAACGCCGCCAATGTTAGCAGTTGCGTCACCTACACCAAAGATACGAGCTGCCTCGTCAACACCAAAGGTAGCAGCTGCATCTTCCACACCAAAGTTATTAAGTGAAGTATCTACATCTCCAAAGGCAGCAGATCAATCAACTACACCGAAGGCACAAATTACATCAACTACACAAAAGGTAACAAATACATCACCTACACCGAAGGAAGATTTCCCAAGAAAAAAAAACAAAAAAAAAAAAAAAATCAACTGCATCTTCTTCCCTAACGATGGAACCGGAATCACTTACACCAAAGGTAGCATTGACATCAACTACATCAAAGGCAGCAAATACATCAACTATTCCAAAGGCAGCGACGGCATCATCTACGCCAAAGGTTGCATCAACATCAACTGCATCAAAGGTAACAAGTACGTCATCTACACCCAAGGTAGCAACTGCATCATCTACGCCAAACGTAACAACTTTATCCACCACACCCAAGGTAGCAACTGCATCAACTACAGCCAAGATGGCAACAGCATCATCTACAGCCAAGGTAGGGCTCAACACAGCAAAGATGCAACCTTATCTACTACACCCAAGGTGGCAAATGCGTCTTTTACATCAAAGACAGCAACTGCTTCATCTTCACCAAGGGTGGTACCTGAATCATCTACACAAAAGGTAGAAACTGCATCAACTACATCAAAGATGGCAGTTACATCATCCACACCAGATTTGACAATTGGATCATCTACACCAGTAGTGACAGCTAAATCATCTACACGAATGGTAACTGCTAAATCAGCTACACTAAAGGTGGAAACTACATCATCCACACGAAATGAGGCAACAGCATCAACTACATCAAACGGTAGCAACAGCATCAACTACACCAAAGGAAGCAGCTACATCACTTTCACCAAGTTTAGCAACGGCATCAGTTACGCCACTGGAAATACCAGCTGTGCCCGCAACATTTATATGGATAGCAGTTACCTCATCTGTACGCTCAAGTCCTCTAGCCAGTTCCTCCAAAATAAGTGGTAAATACGCTATAAGAAACTTTCTATGTAATAAGTAACATTCATTGGTTCGTTCGTTAATTCATTCAGACATTCACATAGTTTCACAAGTAAGTCCCTCAGATAAGACTTAGGTTTCGCGTTGGTGTCTGTCACATTTATAGCACAAAAATCATTTACTCAGAAGTCGACTCATGTTCATATCTCTATTTTTTCCGTATTGTGTAGGACCAGCAACAGACCGTACTCCTGTGGTGAAATCATCAAAAGGTATTTATCGTCTTGAAAGGCTTTTCTTCATTTAATCCATAATTTTTTCTTGCAATGCGACACGATAGTTCTTTCTGCCAATTTGTTTCAACTACGAGGAGGTTGACTTGTATATACTTCAACATTTTTCAAAATTCTAATTAGATATAAGTTATTTCCTTTATTACTAGGTACTTTACTTTCATGAGTTACAAGGTAAAAGTCAGACTTTTAATTGGACGATCATGAGCCTATGAAAGTCACCATGTATACAAACATAATTAAGTCGGATTGTAATAAGATATCAACTGATGAAGTCGTGGGAGCTTCGGTGGCCCAATGATTTACGGGTTGGGTGAGGACAGAGGGGTGTTGGTTGCAGGGATGACTGTGTTATTTTCTTTGACACTTCACCATCACAGTGCCTCTCTCCGCCCAGGAGTATAAACGAGTACCGGCGAGCTTTTAGGACAACATAGCAAAATGCTTGGGGCGGGGGACCTGGGGTGAACTAACATCCCATCCAAACGAAGAAGCAATAGTTAAAGGCACCTTATCCTACAAAAACCGACGCTATGGGTCACTTTCTCGCATGCAGAAAAAAAAGTTCGAAAGAAAATTAGGGTTTGCACTGGAATCACAAAGGTCATGACTTCAACATTTGTTCATTGGAGTCTGTCAAATTGTGCCACGCTTTCTTCTAATCTGTATAACTGACATTAGATATCAGTGACTTCTGTAACTATGCAAGGACCACTCTGACAAACAGGAGCAAATTGTAGCCGGTTCTTGGTGTAGATCAGGATCAGCAGCAGACTTAATAAACTAACTTTAAATGCAAGGCTGATCAAACAGCTAGGGACTGGTGATGAACAAAACCAACCTTCATCAGGGCATGCAATTTTAAGTGAGTATGGAAACAAACGGTAACAAAATTTAAATAAACTTAGATGAAAAACCGGTACGTGATAGGTTGATAATAAGAAAACAAAACAAATAACGGTAGAAGATAGAACTGTGAAGATCTTTTTCTCTTCGGAACTTAATTTATTTATTGCTCCTAAGAATCACTACTGTTACCGTCATTATCCTTTGGCAGCCCCATTTTCATGTACACTTCATGTCGGCTAACACAAACACTTGCGTTTATAGGAGACTCGACGACTTTGCACCTTAAAATTTTCATTCCTGTGGCTGTGTTTATCTTATTGGTAATCGTGATTGCATGTTGGAGGTATTGCGAACACGACAACAGCAACAATAAAAAGAACGAAGCTAAGATGGTCGAAGTCACGCCAATGGTAAGTTCCCGACTAATGACCCCCGTAGTCCTGCGCCTCGTTGTTTAATCTAGGGAGTGAACTTTATTTGTCTTGGCCATTAGTATCTAGACTTGGGCACTAGCTTCTGTTTTAGAACCTGACTGTCACATTTATATGTCAATAAAGTATATGTATGTATGTATGTATGTATGTATGTATGTATGTATGTATGTATGTATGTATGTATGTATGTATGTATGTATGTATGTATGTATGTATGTATGTATGTATGTATGTATGTATGTATGTATGTATGTATGTATGTATGTATGACTGTATCATACATATTTACTACATCCCCCGCCCCCACTCCCCCTTAACTTATAAAGGCACTGTCCCTAGGTAATAGTTTTCGCTATTCTTATCCCAGGGGGATAACATCAACCACATCAAAGGTGGCAAGTTATACGGGGATGATCAAACGGGTGCAAAAATCAAGACCCCAAAAAATCCCTAGGGCTTCCAAAAAAAAAAACAGAAAAATCCCTAGATTAAAAAGTTACCCCAAAAAATCAAGCAAAACACGCAGTCAAGGCACTACCACGAATTTTTAGATTGTTTTTAATACTCCAAAAAATCCCTACTTAAATCAAAAAATACTTCTTAAATTTTTCTACCAAAAAATCCCGGAATCGAAAATTTCAAACCCAAAAATAATCCTTCCTTCGATCATTCCCCTCACTTGACATCCCGAGTACCCCCTGGGATTCTTATTACCTGTTTGCTGGACAATGTAAGATAATACAAGGAGAAATAAGGTGCTGATCACTATTAGAAATTGAACTTAACGTATGAAACTGGGGCTTCTTCTTTTTAAGTCAGGAAGCAACAAAGTAAGGTGTAAGCTCGTAAAGGCCCCAGTGGTTGACTAGCACGGTACATTTTTAAAAATCGTTTACTCGAGTAGAACACCACCAAAGGGAAATAAAAAAATTAGGAAACAAAGATGAGGACGATTGTCAACAAAAAAAAAACATTTTGGCTAAATTTTTCAAGGTGCTTTAACCTTATTTTAACAACAAAATTAAAAAATCTGTGTTGGCTGTTGCTCCTTTACGTTTATTGTTATTATACCATTTATTATCGTGTTCAGTGCTTTTTGACTTGTGGTATACCTATTAACTATTCTCTACCGATTTCTCCTCTCTATCCTAAGATGCCACCATGTACAACAGGACCACCAGACGATACGATAGATGATGATCTACCGTCCCATCAAGTTTGACAGGATACGATTTTATAAAATAATCAACAGTAAAAAAATTAAAGTAGCAAAATACCCTTTGAGGTCATTTTTTAATGTTTTGTAAGTTGTAATCAGGAGTAAAGAATAGCAGTAGCGGTAAAGAAACGTAGATATTTAAGGATATAGGATAAGATAACATTATTTCATTACATTACATTACCTTACATCACATCCCATCACATCACATCACATTACATTACATTACATTACATTACATTACATTACATTACATTACATTACATTACATTACATTACATTACATTACATTACATTACATTACATTACATTACATTACATTACCTATGCCAGGGGGTGGGCTGGCAAGAATTGAGGATGGGTCATGAAAAATCCAGGATGTTCTGAGGGGGAGGGTGTCATCTTTAAATGTTGCAGACAAAGAGGTGGGATATCTGTTTTCTTATTTAACACTTCTATTCAATTCTGATCGTGTGTATTACATCATTGATGTCAATACAAAAAACAGTCTTGATTTCGTAAAAATGATGTTGCAATGCTGTGTCCAGATCATGTTTGGCGTAATAATTATAACTGGCATCAGGGGAGTTTCCTCCGTATTGTTTTTACTCTCCGAGGACACTGAGCTACTGTGGTGCACAAGAACCATGTCCTCCTCACTGTCACTTTCTCCTTCACTATTGCTTTGGTCACAAGTTTGGTTTTGAATGCGAGGTTAGGCTATTTTGTTACAAAATAAACACTGGTTGTTAGTAGGTTAGTTCCTGTTTGTGGGGGGGGGGGTGTCATTATGTTTTTCTTTTGTTTGGAAGGGGGTCAACATCGTTTGGCTTTGTCTATAATGAATCTTGCCAGCCCACCCCCTGGCATAAATAATGAATAGTCCCTTACATTAAACTGGACTGGATTGGATTGAATTAGGACAAGTTAAATAAAATTAGATTAGGAAATCAAATAAGGATCTGCGATAAGTAAATTGGAATAAGATTGTGGTGTAGACGAAACGCCTAACCTGTTAAAACAAAAAGATATATGTTTGAATTCTTTCTAAAATCATTAACAGCCATAGTCTTTATTTAACGTTCATGTCGATGAAGATCCCTTTTATTAAAGTATAATGAAATGAAAGTTGTGTGAACGTTTTGAATCGACTTGATTTTAAAATGTTAGACAAAAAATATGGCGATATGGCGGTAACTTTAGTGTTATCAAAAAGCTTGAAGAAGAAACGAAAAAAATATTGACAACACCAGGGGGGGGGAGAAACGAGGTCTGGGACCGAGTAGCGATGCTCTCACAACTTGCAAAGCGATCATTCACGATGTAGTCAGCGGTTTTTGGACGATGATGCAACAGGCAATCTTTTCCCGCGAAATGGAAGCTGCTATGTCGTGGAATCACTTATTATAAAGGGGTTCTATTCTCTTAACTAAAAATCTAAAAGCGCGTGTTTAAATCCGAAAATTTCGTCATCGTCGTGTAGTTTTAAGAACGCAGAATTTTGTGATGCCGTGCTACTTTTCAGTGCTGAAATGCAAATGTTTGACATGTTTGTACCACGATTTTCAACTGGCCCACATGGGGATTGTAAACGAAGTAAAACAAAGAAAGACCAAGTCAACAAACAACCTCAAACAATAGAGCAAGAACAATAGCTCCGACCAGCGCGGGAATATTCGATCGCCACGTTTTCATTACCATTCCCGTGATGGTTTTATTTCATAACAAACACCACATATTACACCAAGAACCTTTTCGGAGAAATTTTCGCTGCTTTAAAGTCAAAACTTAGAAAGTCTTTTTTATTACTACATATATAAAAAAAATCGAACTCTCTCACTGGTCCCATGTTTGTTTTGGCAAGTTCACAAAGAAAGGAGCTGCTCATGCGCCTTAGAGACATCCGCTGACTACCGCCCCGATGATTGCTTTGCAAGTTGTGAGAGCATCGCTCAGATTTCATATAAGAGAATGTATGGGAAGTTGCTTCCCCCCCCCCCCTGGACAACACGATATGCCTTTTTTCTTGTTGACTTTTTATAGTGTCTAAACACAGTCCTAACTATTGTTGTGCTATTCTTATTAAGTTTCCTTTTGGAAAATGTTCACTCCTTGATTTGATTACGCCAGTTTGTAGAGAAAGAACAGCAGATATCAGGGTTAAGAGGACAGACCAGGATCCTCGGTCACATCAAGTCTGACCTAACAGAATCAAGAAAAGAGATTCACATTTCACATAAGAAGTAGTTCCCCTGATCACAGTCCCGAACTAAGTAATCTCTGGTGTAGTTGCTCCCCCCCCCCCAAGAGTTCCCTGTGGATAGACTCTCTGTGTAGTCCTCTGCATGTATTCGGCATGATATATCCTCCCAATCTCTTCGCTCCCCTAGCTAGACAACAGTGGCGGATCCAGACCTTGAACTAAGGGTAGGGGCCCTTTTGCGTGTGTGTGTACCCAAAATACAATTTGGTGAGGGGAGTAATTAAACATGTATTTTTCCAAAAATAAGGAGGGGGCCCGGGCAACCCAGGCCTCTTCCCTGGATCCGCACTGGACAATACTGTAACCTTCGCGTGTTTTATTTCATGGAAGGCGTTTTATTATAGTTCACTGTTATTCCGATGCGTGCAATAACTCACCATCAGAGTCGATTCAATAACGAAGTCGTCACAGTCTCGAGTTTCCTTCCTTTGTACACAGCAGAACCAAGTTACCATGACGACAACAATGAGCAGGACACCAGCCACTGGAATAAGAATCTTAGCCAGGAGAGGCAGAGGTTCACCTTAGAAAATACGTCACATCAGTACAGGCAAGATACCGGCATTAACAAGCCAAGACTGAACCGATAGTCTTCCGCTGTTTTAATCCTTCAAGTTCTAGATCTATTAAATTTGGCCGTAGGGACTTATCACGCCTTCGGGGTGGGGCACTCCCGTATGTAAGGGATAAGAAAGAGGCGGGGATGCGCTATGGAAATTTTAAAATGAACCCTAAACGAGACCAATCAAGGCGTGGCTCAACTCCTTAAAAGATACCAAAACACTAAAAATATAATTTATATTTGTATCTTTCTTCATGTGCAACCCTAAAAGAGACCTTGACGGCTAAAAAATTTGGCGTTTTGCCCGAAACATCCTAAGTGAGACCAAAAATCCATAATTTACACCACTAAGCGTGGACGATGAGCACCCTTGCCCTTTAATATGTAGTCTCCCCCCCCCCCTTCTGAGAGGCTATATATATATGCCCCCTATTTTTGGTATTATCTTTCGCCAGTTTGGGCCATGAACAAATCATATGAATACGAAAAGAAAGGTTCTTTTGTCCTGGTCTGTAGATAACTTTTTAATAATAGTGGAAATATAGATATTACAAACTAGAATAATCACATATCTTGAAAAAAAATATTATATTCCGTATGTTGTCATTGATCAGTTACCTGTTGACGAAGTATTGCCTGGAATAAACCCAGAGGCGACTTTAGGTGGCACTGCGATTTAAAAAATAGACGGTTTATTTAACATGTAAAGAAACTTAAAAAAGGTGAAAATCAATTTCAATCCTTGGGCCTGGAGGTGAACTATCAGCCGGTAGAAACCTCGAGCTTGCCGTCTAATTGTTAAATAGACGGCACCTGTGTAGCCAATCAGATCGCGCGATTTGCCAATAGACGGCAGCTGGGTTATGCTAACACAGGTTATCTCCCGCCCCCCGACTCTTCGGCGTTAGTGTTCCGTCAGGTTGCCCTTTTCCTTGGTGGGCTGAAGGGGCTTAATAAAATTTTAATCAGCCATTCCTGAGTTCATTTTACCCCTGTTTCTCATGAATCCTGGCGCAATCGTTTTGTGTGAAAATGAGTGTGAAGGGGGGCTTTGCGCCATCGCCACACTATCCTCGGTGCCCTCTTTCTGAATTGTAGATCTGGATCCGCCCCTGGGGACAAAGTCTCATCGTATGCAACCACAAGAAAATGTTACAGGGACATTTTGCGGGACACGTCCTCTCATGTGTGGCACATTCCCGCTACATTTTCTTGTGTGTGTATACTTGTTGTGTTTTTGCGCCTCCTACATGTCGCTGCGACATGTCCCTGCACATGAAGTTACCGTCTTACAAACTCTAGTTGCCTAGTCACCTTAAAGGTAGCTGGAAAACTGGTCCATTAGGAAGCCTAAGCAAGCTACGACGGCAACGTGAACGAAAACGTCACCAAATAAAAAGATTAATGAGCAGAATAATAACTCTGTACGTGGGTCATAAATCTTGTACATTTCTTGAAATGGCCAAATTCTGCGTATTTTGAAGAACCTGAACGACGACGGCTAAATTTTCGAATTACTATTTGGAGATACACTGAATACATCTGGATAATCGCGAGATTCTCGAGCGGAATATTAATTTATTTTTCACTAGGCGTTGTCCTCGGCGGCGGCGTCGTCATTGCTTAAGCTCCGTAATATTCTCTTTCGAATTCTTTTACGAACACGTAGTACAACGACCCTGATCATGCGGTCGGACTTAAATTGCCCGACACTGTAAGTTTGAAATAGGAAGATAGTAACCTTATTTTTTGAAATAACAACTATGAAACTGTTTCTATTCAGTTTTTTTTAGTTGGAACAGTTTATTTCTACCTGTCTGGCAAGGGCGGTCCATCGACAGGCTGAAAGAGATTGTTGATTCTTCTGAAATGAAAAACATCAATACTAATAATAAATAGAACATAAAACAATATTTAGCTTAATAAATTTTATAGATTTCGTAATGGACTTAGCAGTAGTTCCTTCTTGTCTTGCATTGGCTAGCTTATTACTCTTCTACACTGTTGACGCGGAATTTAGCCCTAATGGTGCAATTTGCAATTTGGAATGTCAGTAGACTATTTTCAGAAGAAAGTTTCGCCGCCAAACGCCAGGCGAGCAATGATAAAGTAGTTTTCGGAAAGCTGCAGTGTCTGTGTATCGTGAACATTTTAACGTGATTTTTCACATTTCATCCACAGCTGCCTGCATAGAAATGAAATGATAGAGTTTTACCCCTGTAAAGTTTGATGAGCCTGTACTTGTGAACCGTGTGGCACGTGAGGATGAGGTTAACGTCATTGCGGATAAAAAGGAAGTTGCAGATTGAAAGCCTGTGTCGCCTAATGATGGACTTAATCTCGGTGTGAACACAAAGGGACTTGTACGTTGTAAGCCTGTTGCATCGAAAGATGGGCTTAATTTCAGTGTGGATGCAGAGGTATTTGCTGGTTGGAGGCCTGTGTCCACTGTTGATAGATTTACTCCCACTGTGAACGTACTTGAAGTCATAACACCAGCTGCACAAATTGCGAGTGTTAAAAAAAAAAACAAGAAAAAATTAACAGCTGTTTTAAAAGGTTGTCGTATGCAAACAATGACAGTACAGAGCCAGCCGGACCGTCGTCCAACCTCGTTCCTAGGTTCTCTCTCCCCCCCCCCCCCCCCAGAGCGAGAGAAGAGAGACGGGTCTCTCGCTCTGGAGGGCGGGAAGAGGGACCCTGGGAACTAGGTTGGAGCGAGTCTAGCAGCCACTAATCAGGTCTGTGACAAGTTAACGTCAGAAGTATCTGACTTCACCTGTCCCTCCCCTACTCTTCCTAGCTTGTAAGAGGTTATTAAGTTTTCAGATGTCCATTGTTTTTCCGAAACCATCCTAGTGATGGGCTCCTTCCTATGGGCAAGAAATGGAAGGGACGACAGCAGGAAATGAAATGCTTGGCTGTTGGCAACTCCTTCGGTACATTTTGTTTAATCTACCAAGAATTAAATAGAAAGAATAAAGAGATGCCTCCATACCTTGCGATTCCGTAAAGATGGAAGATTGGAAAGCTGTAATATTTGATAACACTAAAAAGAAAACATGTAGAATAATATGACGAACACATTTTACAGCATCAATCGTCTTTTAAAACTTTGCCAAAGTGCTCCTATAGAACATAGTGCATATTTGTGGTTGTCATGGAAACAATTATTGCTAACTTACAATTCTTGGGGTTTTTTGCAGCTATTGTTTATAGTCTTTTTAATTAAGAAATTGTTGTTTTGAGTGTTCAGTTTTCCAGGAGTAATCTAGCCCCGTCCCATAGCTTCCAGTCTGACTAAATAAATAAGTAAATAAGCTTCCTCCTCAATAACCTGCAGACACGGTAATAGCCGCTGGCGAATGACACTAAAGGCTCACAATATGTGATTAATCCGATTTCTTCCGATAAGAGTATTTGCATAATTTTGATCACTGTTAGCAAACACATACATGTACACAAGTTTTATTGTTATTTTTTTATTATGTGATGTCTGAACACCTAAGTAATTAAAAATTCACACTTACAAGCAGACAAGAAAAATACCCGAAATTCGTGTTAACCATTCGTTAGTTAGAAATTAAATACAGTAATATTGCCTTCAATCGTTCGTACTTTGCATAAAATTTGAAATATCGTGAATTGCTCTCGCTGCAGATTCGCCTAAAGCTGTTTACATAAATCTTGAAATTTAAGATTGGGAACATAATTTAACAAGACAAGCCGTGACATCATTGAAGAATTTTCCTCAATATTAATAAGACAAAACAAAACTAAGATAGAGCACACCAAAAATAAACTCATAGTTAACATCGTTTTAGTGTATGGTATTATTGTAATTATTTAAATAATGTCTTAGTTTTTATTTTGATAATTATATAATTAGGAAATCATGCTCAATCAGGCTCAGAAACAATTATAGAAGGCTTCTATATTTTTTTTTATGTTTGTGAAACCGTCCCCTCACTAATGTTAAGATCTTAATGGTTAAGGGAATATTTAAATAATTTTTAAATCAGCTATGTTCTGTGCCCTCTGAAAATACATTTAACACTTTCGTGTTGAATTTTTATCTCCTATCATGGCTCGTTCTTTCGATCATTTCTTTGAGATTTCTTCTTCCTCGCGGCCTTGCTTAACTTTTTTTGTAATTGTTATTGTTGTTGTTGACTGTTTGCTTGACTTTCACGAGAACATCGAAAATCACTGTCTGTACATTTGCTCTTTAAACTTTCAACGTTGAACGAAAAGGATCATTTTAATTTTAACAACCAGCTGAACGATGAGCGATTCGGAAAATGTTAATTATCAGCATACGAAAACCTACCCACAAAAAGCAGCTTGAACTGTAAAGTCAGATTCCTGAGTGTTTTCATCTAGTCGTGACCTCTGAAGTTTATGTACAAAGTTGTATATCACAGTTTGTTTGCGTGATTGATTCAAGCGTTGAACGAATTGACGCTGCTAGATTCTAAACCGGAAGGCTAATAAAATAAGGTAATTTGAATAAGTCGTGACATTTCCATAGCCTGAGATATTTTAAGAAGTTGACTTATGATTGACAACTTTATTATGCACCTGTGTGATATTATATTCAATTTTTAAGCTTCAAACTTACGATGAATGCGAAGGGAAATGAGCTGCTTGTTGAGTTTGAAAAGAAATGCTCATTGTCAACAGGACAGGTGCACACATTAACGAAAGATAACGTTGATTATTCCATTGATAAATATTATTATCACCCGACTTTATCTTTTTGCTTTCTTTTGATTGGTTGAGAAACCGCCTACTCACCCGCAAATAAGTTTCTATGACAGTTTCTACAAATAATGGTCTGCGCATTGCGGAAAATAATATTCCGCTCGTGCGCAGTTCTGCGCTAAAACAGTTATTAAACTCGATTCTCAGAATCATCGCGCAGATACGTTTCTTGCCTCTGCCTTCGTCATACATCAGAGTAATTTATCGCTCGCCACTGAGAAATTACAAGAATTGCTTACCATTAAGAATTGCCTAACTTTACTGTAACAGACTTATCTTTTTATCACGAGGCGTCGATGAAATGTCGTGAAAGTTAATTTATTATGGATTCTGGGTTTGAAATTTTAAAAAACCAAGGTAACAGACCCTTATCCACATTACAACCACTACAATAGCCCGGTTTTTCTTTTTGTCAGCGGACTCTGCCTAGGTCTGATTTTAAAGTGTGCGCTAAACGGACTCCTGCTCAAATCTGATTGGCTGACAATCAAAAATAAGCACTCTGTGCATGCCCCAAAATCAGACGGCCAGAGTTCGCTAAAGAGTCCGCGTTCATGGTGCTGACAAAAAAAAGCGTGAACTGGGGACGAGATGCAGTTCCTAATACTAGATACCAGACTCCTACGCTCACACAGTGCCCCGCTCACTCAATCCTCCGTGAGCGTCGAACAATCATATTATTCAGTAAAAGGTATCTTTGGAGAATCCCCAGAGATTCACTGATAGAATATCTGTAGAAAATCGAGGATAACTTAATAACGATTAAGGTTATTAGCAACAAATTCGTTGGCCCCCGCAGGAGAAAAATCAGCATTGAATCATCTTACAAATGGACACATCTCCAAGTTGAAGGAAGTTTTACAAATCTAATAAAGAAGCGGAGTCAAGGTAAGGCAACAATATTTTAACAATTAAATTTCGCTTTAACTACTGGATGCAAAACTGGCAAAAACATTAGCCAAGTGTGGATCCCTGCGGTTGTTTCTGACCAATTCGAAGACAGCCAAGATTTCCATTAATAAAACACAAATCCCTGCTTTCAAACAAGCGGCGATTTGAAATGATTACCACGGAAAATAACAGGCAAAAAATGTTCATTTTGAAGGGTATGATTAGTCAGGGGATAATATTGGTTGTGAAATCGACAAAACAAGAAAACTTATTGGTGGAAATGGAGTCTGTAGGTTCGTACAGCACGAGTTCGGTACGCTGTTTCAGTTTAAACAGTTTTCTGTCAACTTATGCTCAGTGTGTACGTTGTATCTCATTAAATATGTGCAAAAAAGGTAATTGCGTGACGTATTTTGTATTGAGCCAGGATAAGAAAGATTATCTTAATGAACAGATGAAAAATTGTATCAAACAAGGTTATGTCTTTGCTCTCACAAACGAACTTTTATTGATTTAATATTTTCTACTCTTGGTATGCGTTCATGCATAGTTATTTCGACCTCAAAGCGTGGGAAAGTAAATGGACAGCGAAAGTAATAACAAGCCGTATTTACTGACTTTCAAGACAATATTTGCATCAACAATGAAAACTATTTGGAAGTCTGATAACTTTTTTACTAAGACACTTTTTCTCTTTTGTTTAGTAAATTCCTTGTGTTAGAGTCTATTAACGTCAATGAACGCTTTCCTAAATTGAAACTATCTTAAGACGTTACTGTATCTACTCACTAAAGCTGTGATTGTTTTGTTTAGAGATCAAAACTTTTACACAAGCATTTATGGAATTTGACGTGCTCTTCTAAACCTTTCTAATTTTGACGTGATATTTGTACTTCAGGCCTAAATAAACTGTTTGAAAATTAAATCACGGGACCTTAAGAGATACTTAAGAAAAAGAAAAATAATATGCTTTTTTTGTAAGTCCTGTTTCGCACACGCTTAACCAATAATGATCAAAGTTAATTCGTGCGAACAAGATTATTGTTCACCATCGAAGGGGTTATTAAAATAATTTGATAGTAGTTAAGTTGACTTAAGAGGCACATTTTTTTTGTGAAACGTCATTTCTGTTGACTTTAGGGGACATCGACGGCTTGATTATACTTGTCTATCAATCGCTTGTCAGCGAAAAAGATCAACAGTCTGATTGCAACGTTTAAAGGTTCAGAAAAACCACTACAGAAAAACCCGTGTACGATCAAACTTGTTCAACGTTGGATCACTGACAGATCGCGAACAGTCTAAATGAAATAAAAACAGGCCTATAAAGACCGATTAAACACCGTGTATATAGGCGTGGATACAATATTTCGGCTGGCCATTACCAGCTTTAATAAGGATTATATATTTAATAGTTTAACTGACAATAAGGTAATTATCTTAATTATTTTGATGTAACACAATATTCTCACACCGCATTAGACATACCATTTTGGTTGGGGTTAAAATACAGAAAAGAGCTAAAACAAAGCTGGATTTAACGTTAGTGTATAACTGTTAGTGAAGTTCGTTTAGTTCAAGTAGGAGCAGCGCGAATATCGGTTAAGGCGCATTTACACGACAGAGAAAATTGGGTACGGACCTGTCAAAAAAACGGTCCGAACCCTTCCGCTTTTGTAGAGAAACAGTCAAATCAAAACGGGGCCGGCCATAGGCGCCTATGGCCCCGTTTTGATTTGACTGTTTCTCTACAAAAGTGGTAAGGTCCGGACTTATTTTTTGAAGGGTCCGTACCCAATTTTCTCTGTCGTGTAAACGCGCCTACAAAAGTCGTCAGGTCCGGACTTACTTTTTGACGGGTTCGTACCCACAGGCCTGGGGGCTTATGGCCCCGTTTGGATTTGACCGTTTCTCTACAAAAGTGGAAGGGTTCTGACCAATTTTTTGACGGGTCCGTACCCAATTTTCTCTTTCGTGTAAACGCGCCTTTAAGTTACTAACTTTGCTTAGGGGATATATACCAAAATTACTGACTTGTTTGCGTTTACAGCATACTCACTGGACGAAGGGGACTAAGAACTATGATTAAGGAAAGAATTAACCAATCAAGTTAGAATTTAATGTTGATTTTTAACCAGGCCAAACAGAAGGATATAATACGATTCAGTTTGGAACACGTGACACGACATGTGCTATAAATAAAATCTAGAATTCAGGGAGGTCTTATCCAAGGTTAAAAGGAAACCTCAAGCAAAGCTGCTAATGCTTCAATAGCTAAACAAACAGGAAGCGATTTCTTAGTACTGGATAATCATACGTGTGGGCTAGCATTGGCTGGACCACAATACATTTATAACTACAAAATTTGGGGTTTCTCGGGATTTTACAACTCGTGAATATTTCCACAGATGATGTTGATGACTACAAGAAGCCCTTTTTCTGGTGTCGGAAACGCGGAAATCAACACTAGTCACTCTCAAATCTCTTTGTAATTAAACTTGTTCAATGCATGGATCACACCCAATGCCTCGAAAACGCCTTGTCAACTGATAGCAAAAGCTTAGAAATTTCGTCTCGTCACTAGAAGAAAGTGCCTCATCCGAGGGACAGAAGAGAAAGGCGAATGTACAGTCTTTCTTTTTTCCTTGCTCCCTTTCGGGGGAACAGGGGTGGCGCGGTGGTGAGAGCGCTCGCTTCCCACCAATGTGGCCCGGCGGTTCGATTCCCGGACCCGGCGTCATATGTGGGTTGAGTTTGTTGTTGGTTCTCGTCCTTGCTCCGAGGGTTTTTCTCCGGGTTCTCCGGTTTTCCTACCTCCACAAAAACCAACACTTCTAAATTCCAATTCGATCGGGAATCCGAGGGCCACAGGTTTGTCAGTCGAAAGACTGTTATGTGCAACCCTCGTAAAACAAAAGTTGATTTGATTTCAAAGGGTTTCTATATGTTTAAGAGGTAGTTATCATCGTTTTACAAATTATCTAGAAATCAATCAAGAACATGCACAGCGTGTTTGGAATCAAAGGCACAAACGTGTTTGTTGGTGTAACAATTCATTGTTGCGGTTAATTAAAAATGCCGTCATTGGCTGTAACATTAAGTGCTAGCTAATTCTGTA
The DNA here is from genome assembly GCF_052425735.1 of Oculina patagonica. Lineage (NCBI taxonomy): Eukaryota > Metazoa > Cnidaria > Anthozoa > Scleractinia > Oculinidae > Oculina > Oculina patagonica. The sequence continues at coordinate 26,279,541 of NC_135766.1, read as the reverse complement.
ATCAGATAACCCCGACGGCTTAGCCGTCAACTTACGCTTTCATTCCTAAATTCTCCTAACTGATGATTATTTATTCTTTTCGAGAACATTGTAAGAATTTGGTGTTTCATCAAAACACTATCTCGCAATTGATGACTCTCTATATCACGTCACCTGTTTTAAGGTTAAAAGGTTACATTTTTGAGCGAAAGCAAATCCCACAACTTTCTTGTCAGCTTTCTGTTTGTTTTCTGACGGAAAACATTCGGCTGCCTTCCTCCCAGTGCGTCTATTGCAGGAGATATCGATAATTTTCAGGTAAGTGTAAATCTTGGTTTTGGATCGTGGCGTTTTCAAGCGCTAGCTGCCTTGCATGATACAGAATTAGTCGTTCAAATTTCCGCCGCTTGCACGCACACCATATAACTATACATCAGTTCACTTAGAGTCAATCTTATCCTCTTGAAAGGCAAATGCGAACAGGGAATGCAACAACTAATAAATAACCTGTATTAGTTTGTCCGATTTCATCAAATTTCCTTGTGATCGAGATATCGTGACCATATGGAAAGCTAACTAAATCCTGGACTTGATCCTTAACAACAATTTCAACAGTAATAAGAAACACTTGAAACGCCCCTAGCCTACGATTATTCTGTCAAGAATCGCGCAATGTTGAGGATCCCGGGTTGAGGATGTCCTCCACACAACTGTCTCAAACTTTTTCATTTTGTCCTTGCACGTCCATTCACAACACTTCTTTTGGTCTTTTTTTTTTTTTTCTGCTTATGGGAAACATCATTAACAAGTTCTCAGTTTCGTTAGATTATGAAAGTATTAAGATAGGAATCAAAGAGGTTAAAGAACTGTTAATGGATTTTTGTTTACAAATCAAATAAAATCATGTAGTCATTTTTGCAAACTTATCTGAGAAAACATTTAACGTCTGACTGAAAAGAAACTTACGGTCATTTGATGGATTAAGGATTGAAAGACGTTTATATGAAAAGGAATTTAACTCATGGTAAGTATTTTATCCCCTTTCCTTAAAGAAATTCAGCTTTTAGCGGTGTATCAAGTTATGTCAGGATTAATTTTCATTTTCGTGAGGAATACAGCCCCAATACAGCCAGGATATTCTGCAAAAAAATTACCTCGGTTCTAATTGAAGAAACCTGAAACTAATTGTAGTTTAATAAGTTAAAGAAATATCAAGAATGTTGTAAAAGGGGTCAAGAACGAATAAATTTGGGGAAGATTCAGATGGATACTTGAAATGATTATGCTAATTTATTCCAGATGCGCCACCCATGACGTAACACGTTAAAAGCAACCAATCATGGCGCTTGGTTGGACGCTTTGTTCCACATTCCTTCTACTCAGTGCCACAACACAAGGTAATCCATAAGAAAAAATTTGTGAAAGTCTTATTTGTCTGTATCCTTCAACTTGTATTTCTTGCTTATGAAGATTTCGTGTCAGCTGTCACCCTATCTGTTATCTAATCTGTCCAAATCCTTTAAATTTCGTGTCGTGTCGATCGCCCGCCTTTAATTAGTTCCTTAAGCTGATTTTCAGATAACCTCTACCGCACATGTTTCTATCGTGTTCTCGTGATTTGAAAGTCGCGAAATGGTTTTGGCTATCTCTGAAACGGGAAATGGGGAATTGGGGAGTTGGGGAACAAGGAACGGGGAACGGAAAATCTCTAAAAGGGGGAATCTCTAAAACGGGGAATCTCTAAAAGGGGTAATCTCTAAAACGGGGAATCTCTAAAAGGGGAAATCTCTAATAGGGGAAATATCTAATAGGGGGAATCTCTAAAAGGGGTAATCTCTATATAATAGGAGGAATCTCTAAAAGGGGTAATCTCTAATAGGGGGAATTTCTAAAACGGGAAATCTCTAAAAGGGGGAATCTCAAAAACAGGAATCTGCTGTTTTAGAAATAGCCAAATGGTTTTCATAACAGGAAACACAAATAAACAGCTCACAATTTTATCAACGGTGATAAATCTATTTTCCTTTGTTTTTTAATTTTATTTTTTTTTTTTAGTTGTTACTTGTTTCACTTTTTCAGCACTGAACATTAGCGTGAAATTAACTGGTGGCCCAGTGCGACATGCTGGTCGAGTGGAAGTGAATTTCAATGGAACCTGGGGCTCGGTTTGTGATAACGGCTTGAATATCAGTGTAGGTCACGTGATATGCAAACAGCTTGGTTACCCACAAGCCGTTGCCACCCCATGTTGTAATGCTTTCGGACCTAATACAAGTCTGTTCTGGTTGACTGGTGTTAAATGTACAGGAAATGAAAACAGTCTTGCTGAATGCGAATACAAGAACTGGGGTAAAAATATATGTATCAGTGGCTTTGACGTTGCAAGCGTGGTTTGTGCAAACCCCAACGTGTCAACAAGTAAGTTTACAACAAAGCAATTTACATCTTATGCAAGGTTGCAGAAACCTATTTAACTTCAAGTTATCTTTAACCCTTAGGACCATAACAGAGCCCCGGGGACTCCCATATAAAAAGAACGGGGATGCTCCTCAGAAGATTTGAATTTAACCTCAACAGGAGAACAATCTGGGTGTGGCTCAAGTTTTCCTAAAATTACCACTTTCATGCATGATCGCCAATACGGTATAACGGTGGGGTTTTGCCCCTCCCAATTAAAAAAAAAAAAAAAAAAAAAAAAAAAAAAAAAAAAAAAAAAAACCAAAAAAAGCCGCAGCGCGCGCAAAAAAAACGCGCAGAAGGAGCGCAATGAATACATGACCTTAATGACCTTAAATTAAAACAAAAAATACACACTAATAAAAAGCTTGTTTGAAAAGATATGTCTTGAGAGCTCGCTTAAATTGAACATTAAAGACAATATTACACAAAATCTTCCTAACCTTTTATGTCTTATATTTTTAGGTTTTCCCTTAGAAGCTCGCCTATCCCACACCCCATTCCATTATGCTGGGTGCGTGGAAGTGAAGTACGCAGGGGTCTGGGGCGACGTTGGGATGTTTCGCTGGGATCAAGAAGATGGCCGCGTGATCTGCAGACAGCTTGGGTACCAGGATGTTTTGACAGTTCTATGGAGATGTAGTGCCTGGCTAGCAAGAATAAGCAATGTGGTCACGTGGATCGACAACGTGCAATGTGTTGGAAACGAAAGTTATTTGACAAATTGTACTCACGGGTTTCAAAGGTTCAGAAGCTCGTTTGGTTATGATGCTGGAGTGGTTTGTCAAAACACAAGTCAAACAGGTACATGTCGCGTTGGGCGAGTTTTACTTTAGCATTCCTTCGTAACCAGGATTTTCGTAACACAACAGCATGCCAACATGGCGGCTCTAATCTCTCACTTTTCCGCGTGTTCTCGGGAATCCCGAGTGACGTAATACACGTGGGACTGTACAAATGTTGCTTTTCGTGGAGTGATTTCTTCATGACAGTACATTGAGTTGCACGTGGCAAGCGCGGTGGCGTAATGGATTGTGCGCTGGACTCCGGATCGAGCGGTCCGGGATCGAGCCCTGGCCCTATGTTCTTGCGCAAGACACTTTAAATTCGCCGGTATCCATTTATACACCTGGGTGAAAAGAGGCATTGCGAAAGTAATACTCGGGGTAACCCTGCGATGAACTAGCATCCCATCCACGGGGAAGTGAAAATACTCCCACTCGCTTTATGCTACTGAAACCGGGATAAGCTCCGGTCTGATAGGCCACTAAGGTCGAACGCAGACTTGACCTTTACCTTTTTATTGCGCAAAAGATTTCTGGGCATGGAGCATGACATTTCTAAGAGGATACCGACTTTAGCCTTTTTAACTCTAAGTAAATAATTCTCTAAGTACTGTATGGTCCTTTTTACTTTTACCGTATTTGATAGTATCGATGACGGCATAAAATGCAACTTTTCGTTACCAGATCTCCACATTCGTCTAAACGGTGCACAGGTCACGTACGCTGGCCGGGTGGAAGTACTTTTGGCGGGAAAATGGGGCGCGATTGACAGATCCACGTGGCAACTCACAGATGCTCACGTGGCTTGCAAGCAGCTGGGTTTTTCCGGTGCTGAACTTGCCATTCGCGGTGCGACTTTCATTTTTAGCGCCAAATGGACCGCGCATGCATTGACTATTCAATGGGTAGACAATGTCCAGTGCCTTGGGAATGAATCTTCGTTGAGTGAGTGTCCGCACAACTTGACCTTTACTCCTGGACCTGTGCTTGAAGCAGGTGTAGTCTGTACGTCAAGTAAGTTAGGTAAGGTGTCCTCGATTTAGATGTATTATATCAATCCCGAAAGAGTGTTTCATTACATTACCGAGAAGAGAGTTGAAAATACAACGCAAATCTGACAGCTTTTGACGAACTTCGAGGATTTTAGAAGGTGATAAAATACTTTCTAGTGTTTGACTTATTTTGTTAATACGAAAAAATAAAAAATAAAAATCAGAATGACTGACCGTGAGGTAGGCGGATTGAACTTGTATATTTTCCTTCCAATATTTCGTCAGGCACGGTCTGACTTTATCAGGGAATGAACAACTAAGAAAAACGTTACAACTTAAACAGCCAAGATTACAATTCAACCATTGAAATAAAACCAACGGAAAAACAAACTAAGATTATAATTAAGATTATATTATACAGTGTATTTTGTTAATCGAAACTAAAACTAAGACGAAAACGGAGAAATAAGATAAAAAAATCTATTCTAAGATCGGCAGATATTCAAACCATCGTCACGGTTATTTTTTTTTTTTTTTTTTTTTTTTTTAATATTTTTAATTTCTTCCACAAGTACAAAAAAACTACACAAAAACAAGTCCTACGCTCACCACACTCCTAAACAGCTAACATACACTCAAACACAAAAAAAGGTATTATGCTTAAGCAAAAAAAGTCAAAGAAAACTTCTAACAGACCTAAAAAGTCCAAAACCATTCTCTGCTCCCTGAGGCAAAGAGTACTCAAAGTCTACGCCTAGACCTCTCACCAATCCCTCAAAACTCGAGGACTCACACACGAGTCTACATCTTTCATCACTAACCTCTCTAATAAGAAACTCCTCGACGAGAGATGATCACTAAAGAAAACAATTTTAGAACACCCCCTCAGGCAGGAGTTCCCTCTACCCTCCCACCTACACCCTCCTGACTATGTAGAACACTTCTAGACCCGAACGAGCATGCATACAATTCAACCCCTACCACTTCTCTAACAACATCTCGAAGGCAGCACTCACAATTAACATCCTCATCCCTCTCGCTACACAGCATCTCCCTCCATCCAACTAACCTTTAACCACCCCCTGTCTCCTCGGTCCCCCCTCTGCCCGCGCGGGCTGTCCTCGGCCGCGGGGGCCTCTCTGCTCGGCGGGTCCTCTGCCTTTTCCGGCGTCCCCTGTCCCGCGCGTGTCCCCGGTCTCCCCCTTCCCCTCCCGCGCGCGGTCGCGGCCGTCCCCGGGGGCGTCCTCGCGGCCCTGCGGCCTCTCTCCCCGCTGTCCTCTCCCCGTCGTCCTCGGGCGTCCCCTCCTTCTGCTCGCCCCGCGGCTCTCTCTCCCCGTCGTCCGCCTCCCGTCCTGGTCGTCCGCCGCCTCCTCGCCCGTCCCCCTCGGGCCTCCCATCTCCTCCTGGTGGCTCCCGCGCCCCTCTCACGCCGGGCCCCTCCCCGCGGTCGCTCCGCTCCACTGGCGCGCTGGCCCCACGCCCGCGCGTCGTCTCTCGGGTGCGTCGGCGGTGGGCCTCTCCCTCATCTTCACTCGCTGCGACGCAGGTGACGACACCGGCACGGGAATGAGCACACATTCACCTTCGACTGCGGAGAGGGGAATGATGACGGTGTTCCCATCTCGCTTTCTATGGAGAAGCAGGCCATACGACTGAGGAAGGTTATGATTTCCTTTGTTTAAACTTGACGAGTTTAGAAATTTAATATGAAAACTAAACTTTCATGAAACTTTTCATATTACTTTTTTATTGCTCTAATAGTCAAGAAAATCAGGCTCGCTGGCGGAAATGTGACTTTTGCTGGCCGTGTGGAAGTTTTCGTTGCTGGAGTCTGGGGTACAATCCGGAATAGAGGCTGGAATCTCAACACCTCAAACGTGGCATGTAGAGAACTGGGCTACCCAGGAGCCGAGTCCGCCATATTGTCCACTGTGGGGCCCTTTGGAAAAGGAAAAGGTCCTGTTTGGATTTCAGACCTTAAATGCCAGGGACATGAAGAGTCATTATGGGAATGCTCCTGGCCCAGAATAGCAGGCATCTACTGGGACCACGATAATGACGCTGGCGTGGTGTGTCGGGTTGAACACTCAAGTAAGTAAAAACTTGCTGTACATTAAGCACTGCGTTATTGACGCTAAGCTATGAGCTGAAGCAAACAGGCCAGTATGCAATCAAGAATGATCAAACCTCACAACTGCAATAGAAAATATTCGTTGTGATTAGCTGGAAACCGTGTTTCTTAGCTCTAAAAAAGTATAGCATGCGAGCGTCGACGTAGGATGGAAGTCGCATAGGCTAAATATAGAAAATTCCTTTCTTCGGGAACGCACCAATAAAACATCACTGAGTCTGGACCTTCTTAGTAAATGTTACACAGGGTATATCTAAAGTTTGTTTCTATTTCTGTGCCATTCAGGTAGCTCCACAAATACGCCTTCTACGGGAGAAACAGCTAAAAACACAGGTTAGACATCAAATTTAATATGAAATACTTTTGGTGGAAAATTGTGGCGCGATTCAACACGAAAATAATTTAATTTTTGGCCACCAACGCAGTACATGTAAAACTGTTTTTTTTTTCACAAGCTTTAAACTTGTTTAGGATTCAGTAGATTGCCTTCAGTTCATTGAATTCATGAATTATTTTTTAGAAAAATCAAGTCTGAACACTGCCCTGAAAATTGGTCTCCCTGTGGCGTGTGGTGCTATACTTCTGATCTTGGTTTTCGCGTTCTACTTCCGGTGTTACCGGAAACAGAGAGGAGAACACGACTTCAGAAGAGAATTCGTGAATATGAGTGAAGTTAGCCTCGTACGTAGACATTTTATGTTATCATTTCTTATCTTCTTTTCTCGGATATTTTTGGGCGTTTTGGGGGAAATTTAGGATGTATTAGATAATTGTTTGTTGTTGTTTTGTGAAGATATATTGGTATATATACCTCCCCCCTGGACAGCCTTGCACAGTGGAAGTGCATTGCAAGTTAAACCTTACACTGAACGTTACATCCTAAAGCAGGATTTTTCATGGTCGATTCCCCGCTTTCGGTCAAAATAAAATGGTCACAAGGAATCTAGCTAACAACCTGAGATTCTAACATTCATAAATGTTATTTTTTCGATCACTATAATAATAATAATAATAATAATAACTTTTGGGGTCTCGCCCCGTGCCCTCCCTCTGTCCTCTCGTCTGTCGCGCTGCGCCCTCTCGCTGGCCGTCTCGCCGGGGGGCCCGCGCCCTGTGACAGCGGGCCATGTTTCACTGTTTGTTCAGTGAAATTGATTCGTAGATCACAACGTAGTTTTCTTAGTCCACAGAAACCGGGCAAACAAATCCAGGATTCCAGAGAGCTGACTCCTCTTACCATGTTAAATTAGATACCGAGGGTAACGACGAGATAGACTGGTGCGAGATTTCAAGAGAACAACTCACGCTAGGAGAGAAGATTGGGACCGAGTCTGACGGAGCAACATTTCACGGGAAACTTTGCCTGGAAAATGGAAACATGGCAAACTGCATTGTGAAAACGACAAAGGGTAAGTCTATGCTGCCCTGTTTACCGAACACTGTGATATGGTAGCGCTAGAGACGAAAAAGAAGGCTATTTCTGTAGCTACAGAGGGTGGGTGGGGATCACGCTTTCAGTTTCAGTGCACTTACAGTCAATCTCGTCCAAGGATGGAAGGGAAAAAAGCCCTGGGACTAGGTTGGATTGGAGTGCGACTCCATTTTAATTCACCAGTAAAACGTCATTGACAACAGAGGCCCCAGGGTAAATTCCGACAAGCGACTTGGCCCAAAAAGTAGCAAAAGAACAAAAAATAAAATCACAACAAATGACGTCTATCTGGAAAAACTTAAATTCCAACAAGGGCAAGTAATTTTCCTTCACTTTTACTACCGACAGCGACGCGGAGTTTGATAAAATAGCAACATGGCACATTTTTAAATTTAGACAAGCGACACGCGAACCCCCCTGGCAGGGCCTCACACAACTTTTACAACTACAGTATTAAATGAAAATATAACGCAACACAATTTGGGAGAAGAGTAAACTCGTTAAACCTGTTGCACTGTAGCACGATTTTGCCATCTTAGATTCTTTTTGTTCAAAGTTATAGCGGTGGTATTGAAAATATTACACAAAGACTAATCCATTGAAATTAAAAATAATCTAGAACAATTTCAGTAGTAACATTTTACCTCAGTTGATGTGACATACTATCATCATCGTCATCATTTTAATAATAGTGTTCATTGTTGTTATTTCAGATACTTATTTCGTTACTTGTACTTTTTCTGAAGATTACACTGTGTAGGCTCAAGTAACTTGTTTGACTTGCTTAACAGAATTACTTTTTGCAGAGTTTTACATTGAGGAAAGTGGATCATTAGATGATGTAAATGATCTGTTAGCCGAGCTTAAAATCTTAAGCGGCTTGGGAAGCCATCCAAACATACTGAACCTCTTTGGAGCTTGTACTATTAAAGGTGAGCACGCGGAGGTCTGGTACCTATGTACACTGAGGAGTCCTCGTCCCTCCAAAAGAAAAAACAAAGAAACCAGATCAAAGTATTGCGGTTTGTGTTAGTGTTTGTATGCGTCACGGGGGCAAGGAGCAACACTAATTGACAGAAACAAGGCTACATTACATTAATAATTTTCTAACGGAAAACGTTTGCTGTTCTTGTGAGGGAAAATATTTCAAATTGCCACTTTAGCTTCCACATGTAATTGGATCAACGACAGCTCTTTCAGTTTAATACTTTGTTCATTTTTTCGACACTCAAGCCCCTGACTGTAATGCTGCATAATTAACATTGGTTGATATTTATACCTTATTGGTCAAATAATATTGTTTTCAGTTGTTTGCAAACACTGAAAAATAATCTCTTGATCTATGTAAAAAAGAAGGATTAACAACAAAATGGTACAAAAAGGAGAGTAGCTAGCACCTGGTTACCTTCATTCTTCTGCGTGTTTCTTTAGAATGGAAAAATAAAAAGGCTGAATGCAACCACTTAACATTCTTTGTTCTTACGATCGAAACATCCCCGCTGCTAAAGGCAAAGGCGATTGGCTTTCCTTATCCCAGTTTCATACTTAAGTTATTTTAATTGACACGATATAAACTCTACATTAACCGTCTGACTCTGTTTACTCGATCCAGGCCCTACGTATCTCGTATTTGAAGAAGCAGAACATGGGAATCTATTGGACTATCTTCAACGAAACCAGGCGAATGACGAAACAAACTCCACTCAAAAAGTGTGCACTTTATCAAAAGTGGAAAAACTTAGGATCGCTCTAGGGGTATCTAAAGGAATGAAGCATATAGCTGAAAAAGGGGTAACTCGATAAACCTTAAACTTCTTTCTTTACATTTTAAGTTCTTATTCATCAATACTTTATTTTACAATACAATACTATTACGACTTGAACAATATTGTCTCGAGGCGCTTAGTTTAGCTGTGTTGCACATATACAAAAACAAGAAACTAAAAACGTTCTTCTTCGTTGTTTGTCCCCTGACAGTGCATTCACAAGGATCTTGCAGCAAGGAACGTTTGTCTTGGTAAAAACAGTGTTGCTAAGGTTACCAACATTGGCTGCTCACGTGACATTCATGATCAGACGTTCCATGAGGACATTTCAAGTGTAAGTTTAAATAAAATACGAAAACTTTATGATTCTCTAATTTGTTGATTGTTAACTCATATTTTACTTGATAGGAATGTAAAATTCTGGATGTTATTATCCTTTTGTTCTACCAAACGGTGCAAAATTAAACGCTCTACTATATGCTGATTTAATTATTTTATCACGTTCCAAAACAGGTCTGCAAAACTGTCTTAACACATTAGATACATACTGCAACACGTGGATGTTGAGCGTAAATCCCAAAAAACCAAGATAATGGTTTTTCAAACACGTGCAAAAAAATGTTCTGAACATGTATTTTATATGGAAAAAACAAACAATTGATGTTGTACAAGATTATACTTATTTAGGAACCAAAATATCTTCTTCAGGAAATTTTTAAATCTCACTTGATCACCTAAAAGAGAAAGCACTTCATGCCCTTTTTAGTCAGAGACGACACACTAATTTTAGTAGATTGAAACCTTCTCTTGCCTGTAAGATTTTTGATGCAATGATATCACCCCGGGTATAAAACATTTCATTTTCCGTGGATTGTGAAAGGACCGTTTTATTTAACGATAATTTTTTACATGGCAAGCACTCGGTATATACTTCCGATTTGTAAACGAGTATCCACAATACCTTTTTCTTTTATTATTTTTTATATAATTTTATTTTTTGAAGGGGAAGTTGACAGCAGCAAAGTGGATGGCTCTGGAAACTTTAGAATCGATGACTTTCTCATCTGAAAGCGATGTGTGAGTTTTGATTAAATTTGTAATATTTGCCTTGGAACAACCGGGCTCACTTGAAAAGTACTGTTTGTTTAAAGTTTGTCATCTAAAAGTGGTTTCTTTTTTAATCGCAGTTGGTCTTTTGGTGTTCTTCTATGGGAGATTGAAACTGGAGGTAAGTGAAACGGCTTTGTCTGTTTGTCCCTGGTTACTGTAAATCAAACATTGTATTTTACTCAGATCCTCCGGGAGTGATTCTTCAGTCTGTAATTTCACCCAAGATTCCAAACTGGTGATGTGGAACTGTATAGGCCTATGTGATCTCTCCGATTGGTTGCCACTTGCGCGCGAAAATTCATTACCTAGCAACAACCAATAAGAAACACTGTTGATTCACGTCCTCAGTACGGAATTTTTTGGTGTAATTACAACTGACGTAATTTTTTGTCAATGGATGAGGCCTTTTGCATCACCTGGCGCTAAAAGGGCAGCTTATGATGATGATGATGATGATGATGATGATGATGATGATGATGATATGATATTCTATGTCAACGCGGTGTAAACGGTGTAATGCTGTATTAACGTTTTAGGCGCTGTTCCTTACCCTGAGATTCAGACAAAAGATCTTTTACAAAGTCTCAAGTCTGGACACAGAATGGAGAAACCTGTGAACAGTTCAAGCGTCATGTAAGTTTTTTAATTCAATTTTCACCTTATACTCTACCACCAAAATACTTGCTTCAGCTGTTTATACAGGCTAACATGACAGCACTTATCGTGTTATATTTTCAGTTTATTCAAAAAGCGGTTTCGTAGAACCAAATTAAAACCAAAATAATTACCGCTGTCCAGAAATAACAAACACAAAGAAACATAATAAAGCAATCAAAACGCGCGAAGCAAAAACGTGCTACCGGTACCAAGCGCGGGAAAATTCGCGTGCTGGCTAACAAACACACTGATTGGTTGGTTGCAAGAGTTCTTTTAAACCAATGACAGTAAACAGCAAACGCAAAACTAACGCTTCGTGTTTTTCTTTTCAGCTATGAAGTGATGACAAAATGTTGGCAGGCGTCTCCTAATGACAGACCAAAGTTTAGTGAGCTGTGTATGGTGCTGGAGACCCTCGTTACCAGAGAAACTTCTTGTTGAAAGGATAAACGCGTTTTGTTTCGTTTACTTTTAATTCTCCTTACATATTTTCATAATGCTTTCTCCAGGTGTATAAATAGGTACCGGCGAATTTTCTGCTGGGGGTAATCCTGCGCCGGATGGACTAGCGTCCCATCCAGGGGGAGTAGAAATACTCCCAGTCGCTTCATGCTACTGAAACCGGGATAAGCTCCGGCCTGATGAGCCACTTAGCTCGACAGCAGGCTTAACCTTTTACAGATTTTCATACATTTCTGTCGATGCTATTTCTGAGAATTTAACAGTACTTCAAGACACTGTCTTATAGTTGATTACTTTTTTATTCTCATTTCCTGTTTGCTTAAGACTTAATTGATAATGTAAGGATAAATTAAATATTGGTCAATCTTGTGGATTGAAAGTGTTACAACGGATTATCAGCAAATATGCCGGACCATCGAAACCGACTAAAGCTGGTAGACTATCTCGATTTTTCCTGCCTAGTGTTGTGTCAGTCATATTTGTTCCCTTCTCAGTCAATTATAAGTCGTACAGAAGATATTTTATGCCGGTCACTACTCGACCTACTCCACGAGCGAGAATTATGATGTATAAGGTTGAATACAAAAATCAAAATCAGATTATCTAATTAAATTGGATTCGAAATATTATAAATGTGGCTTTTAAAAATTAAGAAAATCGAATCTAGCTACAAAATAATTCATATTAATCGTCCATGCATTTAATTTCTTCAATGCTGTTATATTGTAAATCTTGTATGTAGGTAGTTCTAAATTGTTTTATTTGCTAAGCAATTGTAGGTTTAATTTGCAGGATTGCAGCATATTAAAATCTGACGTACCGTTTGAAGTGTTCAACGGTAGAAATCATAAAAGAATTTGTCAAATTAACGTTATGTCAAATTCAATAAAAGATGCGTTTTTTGTTGAAAGGCTTGGTTTTTACACATTAGCAAAAATTCTCACACTTAGTGTTGGCCGGCAAGTGGACGCTACGTCGCTACGGTACTTGCAACTTTTCGTAAAGAGGTAATGATTGGGGAAAGGGCCGTAGCTTGATAAGGGCGGGGAGGGGCTTTTGAACGTCTGTATCTGTTTTTGTTGGCCACGGATTCCAACAAAGTTGATAACAAGAAACAGTTTGAAAAAGATTAAAAGTAAATTTAAAAGTTATGGTTTTGATCCGGGCATAGTTAGTAGAGGTGACCTCTACTAACTATGATCCGGGCAAAAAAGTTATTGTGAGAAGGGATTTGTGCAAAAAAAAAGCATTACCAACTTCACGCAAGCATTGCAAGGCCACGACCTTGTCGAAGAATGACACAAATAGCATCTTTCAGGTTGGCGTCGAAAGGCTTCTTGAAAAGCTCTGAAAAGTAGTCTAAATGATTACGCAACTCGAATGCTTTCTTAGTAAGGGATAGCCATGGGTTCTAAGAAGTCCTTACCGTCAGTCTAACCGAGCTAAAAGAGGGTGATTTGTGATTTGTGAGGCAAAAGTCTTCCCAGCTATTATTTACATAAACATTTCTGAGCTGTCAGCTAAAAAAAATTTGTCACTTCTTTCTTTACTGCTTCATGGGAGACTCATCTTTACAGAGGTTTAAAGTTCGTTCTTCATCATTCCTTTGATGGTCTCAGATCTTGAGTTTGGGCTGCCTGTGTAGTTTTGTTTACCTTTTTTCTATCGATGCCTCGGCAGGTTGCTACTTTATATGAGATTTTATAATGAACAGGATTTTGTACTTTGGAAAAAAAACTTATAATTACTTGCATATTTTGATCAAACGTGATCTTTCGTGTCCTGGCGTAGCAGATATAAATGACCGTGAATTGTTTTTCAGTCTACATAAATTTTCAACTTCAATGACAAGAGAAAAGAACTTGTCAATAAAAAATAAATAGGATGTATTCTTTTTTAGAAAATTAAAGACAACTCAACACTTCATTAACAATAATATTTGCCAAATAATAATTCTCATCGTAATGTGACACCTTTAAGTGACTTCAACGCAATGTTGCCATGGAAACAGGATCAGGTTCGTTTACCTTATTCGATTACTTCTAATTTGCTGCATGATTCTATGAGCCAGCATAAATATTCACAATTTCGTTTGGATTTTAAAACACAGCCTTGTAACAAACTTTAGCGGCGATTCCTTTAATTCCGATACAATGAGCGACACAGAGGTAAGATGACCGAAACTATGTTTAATTTGGAAAATCCTTTGAGACTCTCGCATCAAAGAAAGTTATTGTTTAGAAGCTTTTCAGCTTAATTGTTCTCTTGGGGATGACTTTGAGCCAGCTTTGTGGCTATTAGACTTTACACTGCATTGAAACGTTTTCTAATTTTGTTCCTATGGAAAAGGAGAGAGACCACAACGACGAAGAAAAGCAAGAAGCCAAAGAAGTTAATGAAGAAGAAGGCATCCATGATACAAAAGCCACCACTGGTAATTGATATCTCGTAAAATTGCGCAAAGCTTCTTGTTATAGGAAAAGTCACATTTCGGAAATGCATATGAATTGAATGATATACAAGAAACAAAATTTTAAATCCAGGCCGTTTAGACTTTGACAATTATAAAGATAAGTGTACTTCAAGTTTCAACAACAACATTCGTGCATCCGAGCAGCGCCATTGTGAAATTTCGTGCGCGATTGAGCTAAAGTGAGTAAAGTCGCTAATTACACCGATTAACTCACACAGGTCATGAAAGCTTGATGTATTTGCATATACACGTTCTGTAGAATTCTTTTCGCCTTGTAACACTTTGCTAGAGATTTGAAATTTTATAGACCAGAAGATCTAAAAAAAATTAACTTGACATGTGTGTTATGTTGTGATCATGAATTCGGCAAAACAGATCCTGATAAAGGCCAAGCTTTTGTGTAAGCTTGTTTGTAAGCGCTACTGGTGCATCGATAAACCGAATAAGAACCTATAAATACAATTCATTTCCGGGGTACTTTGAAAATTTACAAATTTCATAACAGGATCTAGGAAGAAGATGCATGGTCATGAATACACACAATCCTTGAATTGAAAATTAACTCTTGAAAGTAATTAGAAGTTTCATGAGTCCAATATAATCATCATATTCAGGATTATTACAAAGCTTTTTGAAATACAATGCATGTCAGTTAACAGTTGAGTGAAACATTATTTTGATCAGTGAATGCTGATCAGTTGAAATAATAAAATTATGAGTAGCATAAGCACAGCTGGGTGGCCTACCCCTTTAATATTGCTGAATTACCCCTTTTGTATTTTCCTTCAAGAGTTTTCTTCATAGTAGTTGGTTTGAGCCCAGGAGTGTACTTCATCTAGTGTGATCATCTCGTTGAGGGTAGTTCTAAAAAGAATATTAAATAATTATTGTTGTTGTTGACTGATATTTTGACAACCTGAGTGGAAGTCATCTTCAGAGTCAAGAAAATTTTCACACCCAGACGATCTAGAAGAACTAAATTAATGTCTTTGTTATTCTGTTGTTCCAGAAAAAATCCATACCCCCACCATGTAGGTATAAAGGTTTTTTTGGTTGTATCCCCCAACCCCACCCCTTCAGAAATTCTGTTTTAGCTCATACTTTCTTTTGAAATACCGTAACTCGTGTTCCGCCTTTTTCCTTTTGGGCTCTCGGGTGCGGCTTCTCCCTCCTTCGGCTCCGTGCGTGGTGCGGCCGGCGGGTCCCTTCTCTCCTCCCCTCCTCCCTCTTCTCCCTTCTCCTGTCGCGCTCTTCTCCTCCCCGGCTGTCATTGGGCCTCTCGCGCCCCTTCTCCGTTCCCGCCCCGGTCTGGCGGGGCCTGCCCTCCTCTCGTCGTGCCGGTCCGTCGTGGCGGCTTTGGGTGTGGGTCCGTGGTGCTCCCTCCGGCTCCCTTGTCCTCTCCTCCCCCCGTCTCCTGGGTGCGGCTCCGGCGGCCCTTTTGCTTTTGAGATCCCCCCCCCCCCCCCCTCAGATCTTCCAATGTTCCTCCATGGGGTGGGTATGGATATTATCTGAAACCATACATTTAAATATTTTCCTTAAGGTGAAGAAAAAAGAAGCGATGCAAAGAAAGCAGGTGAAGAAAGCAAACAGACAAATGGGCACACAGACAAGAGGGACAAGGGATCCTCTAAGCCCACTAGCTCCAGAGCTTCCACACGCCTTGACAAAAAGACACAGCAAATGGTAGCAGAGTTGAACAGACTGAAGACTCAGATGGTTGAATTTCAACAATCAATTCACAGACCTCCAGTGTAAGTAGATTTGTTCTAGAGAGGGCTCAGTGGAAGGGGAAGTGAGAGATGATGTACAATGTTTTAGGCACCTGGTACTACTGTACTGGGACATCTATTACCCTTAGCTCTTATATCTGTCTAATACCATTCAGGAGCAGATTCAGATAAAAAAGTTGCCATGGGACGGCGGGGCGTTGATGGGGTATTATAAAATGTCTGACTAATTGCGCGCGCTGTGATTGGTCAGTTTGACTTCATTATAGCTCCATAAAGCACGCTGCATACGTCACGTGCGTGCTTTATTGAGTTATAATGCACGCTGCTTAGGTCACGAGTTTTAGCGCGCGCAATTTCTTCAACATTTCATAAAAGAAATAAAAAACTTTCTCCTTGTGCATTGTTGAGTTATATAAGCACTTGGGAATTTTTAAGAACACTTGAGAAGTGCGAGAAGCACTCGGCTTCGCCTCGTGCTTCTCTATGCACTTCTCTCGTGTTCTTAAAAATTCCCGCATGCTTAAATAACTCAACAATGCACCCGGGTGCGTTTTTTATTTCTGTAATAAAGAGATTTGTGAATGGTAAAATATTAGGCAAAGCGTGATCCCCATGGTTAAATATTGGATGTTGTATGTTTACCCAGAAAAGCATTATTTTAATTTTCTAAATTGAAATGTGAATTTTAAACTTTCTCAAAAGAGAAACATTTTATCAGGAAAAATGTCAAACTTGACCAGAATTAACACACGCCCAGATTCAGCAGCATATAATTTGTGCTATTTTCATTTAAAATTCTGGGAGTTACGCAAGATGACACATGCAAATTATAATTAAATTATAATTTTTCTCTACAGGAGGCCATTTACTCCTGATATTTTTAACAGCCTGTCGCCTTATTACAACCGGTATATGGTAAACAGCACAATCCAAGATCTTCAACAGGTAATGATGAAGATGATGAGTATCTTCCCTTCAACGTCAGTCATAAAAAAGTTAACTGAGTGTTCTAATTAACAGTCTTAAAATGTGAACCGAATCAGAGGGGCCGGGAGCTTTAGAGATTTACCTATTTTTTTTACTGGGAAATGGGAGTACAGGGACTGAGGATCGCAAACCAAAAAATTATACGTTATTGTCGTTAGCCGAAACTTTAAAGTGAAAAGTCATGTTTGGTTTGGCTGTTTTCCTCTTTAACAGGAAGAAATAACACATGTTAGAGGTTATGGACATAGACCAACAGCACTTGGAGTTGTCGGTAAGAAATGACGTCTTCCATGTTATGTTTCCATTAGTGTAGTTCCTAATAAGTTCCTGCTTCTCACACTTACCGGTAGTTGTCAAAGGGCATTCTTAGGCAATAACATAAACTTTTTAGTTTCTCCAATATATTCGTCTTCACTAGGGGTATAGCTGATGGTCTCAACAAATCTTTGCTTTTTTAAAAATAATTTATTTGGAATCAAGTCTTAAATTCTGAGAATCATAATTTTGAATTACCGATAAATGGTAAATTCTTGGATTGACCATTCCATACTAGTGTTCCTTCCAGAATTTCATCAAAACATTAGTCCTGTGAAACAAATATAGAGTAGTTGATGATGTTTAAGTTTCTTGCAAATAAGTCAGGAGAAAATACATAAGATGTTATTATAAAATATAAAAATTAATATAAAAAAAATTAAATATCACTTTTTGAGTTTTCGAGTACAATAAAAGAAAATGTAATTAATATAAATCGTATATTAATTTTTTCCCTGTGTTTAGATCCAGAGATCTCTTGGAAACTGGATAAGTAAGTATCATTGTTAGAGCGGTTTTCACTTGAGTGTCGAAAGTAAATTGCGTTTGCTTTGGTTTTGCATAACTACGCTCAGTGATTGACTTAAAAATCTCACGCCACTTTCTCAGCCAATCAGAACTAAAACCAAAACCAATCGCGACTCGCTCGCGCACATTTTCCCGCGCTTCCTGCCAGCCACATGTATTTGCTTTGAGTTTTGATTGGTTCACTGGATTGTCTGTGTCCATTGTGATTGGCCAGAGTAATTACTTTGGTTTTGGTTTTACGACACTCAATTGAAAACTGCTCTATTTATTTGATTCAATTTAACTTACCTAAGTTTTCCTAACATCCATTGTCAACCTGTATCTTACTTTTGACAGCTTTCCCAATCCAGTTCCTCACTCAAGACTGCCTGGAAGGCTTTTCCAGTCAGCTGAATGGTATGTTAATATATTCTTTTATGTTTTTTCTATCCATAGAATATCAAGATAACTTCAAGATAGTGGCCATGGTCACTTTCGTCCTTATTTCTTTTGCAAGCCTTTCAGAATAAGATATTTATTTTCGTAACAAACTTTGGAAATGTCATTACCTTATTTACTGCTTGAGGCACCTGGCATTTTCACTTGAATACATATATAAGTATTTAAGGATATACAGAGAATGATAGAAGAAGCATTAGAGCTGGTAGATTTTAGATTTAAGTGTCCGGGTGCTCACTATGAAGTTCAGTTCTCAATACTAGCCCCACCCCTCCTTCGCTTTTTTTAGAAGACCCGAGATCGAGGAGTCCAATTTTTTTGGTTTTCACGCTTTGCGCTCTGTGAGCTCAACTTGTAGGCAAGTCTATCACTGTCACAGTGACTTTCGTTGAACATTTCTTTTTTCTTTTTTTCAGGAGTAGAAATTTGTCACGGTCCAGTAATGAACATGGCAGTACCAGGCTCCCTCCTTTACCAATGCCAAATTTTCCAAAGTTCAACCAATCACATTATCAGCCTCACAAAATGACGTATGACCAGTTAGCCAACTTCAGGTATGAAATACGCTGACACTGAACATTTCAGGGGTCAATTTACCTTTATTTTGATCGGATCCCAACTTATTTCTTCATGCAATAAGCATTAGCTATTGACTGATCCAAATTTTTGATGGGAACAAGCTCCCCTTTCCCTCCTTCTGCCCTCTTCTCCCTACTTAAAAGAAAGAAGGCTTGTGGGAGGCTCATCAATCAATCAATCAATCAATATTCAATCATTAATCAGTCAATCAATCAATCAATCAATTATCAGTCAATCAATCAATCATCATTCAGTCATCAACCAATCATCATCACACTCACTCATCTCTCTCCTCTCCCCATCACCCAGTAGGGATACCTCCACAGATTCACTTCCAGTATCATCACCCAACTGCCCCAGGCTTGAGTATTTTACATCAACAGTGAATTATCCACTTATTGCAGGACTGATCTCACCAACACTTACGAGGCTCTAGCTGAGAAGCAAGCAAAGGCGGATTATGACAGAACAGTCAAGGACTGGAATCGAATGAACTTGTCTGAATTGAAGAAACTTCCTCCCAGTCCGAGATACCACATCAAGAAAGCCATTGTGTCCTATCTCGGGACGTCCCGAGGGTCAAGCGAGGCACTTAAGCCGCTGACCAAACAACTGGACGCATCCACTCCTACGCCAATCTCACAGTCGTAAAGTTTGTCAAATTGCGTGTTGAAATTCACTTTCATTATGATTAGAACAGCCAGCAGAATAAGCACCTTTATGGTCGAAGAAATGAGTGAGCCCGCGTTTTTGGTCAGAGAGGTTGCTACGCAACGTGATGCTGTCGTGCTATTGTTTTGTGATTGGACAACAAGAATCGGAAACCCTTTGAATGCTTCACTAGGCGCTTGTTCCCGGACTGAAAGGAGTGTTTGTTCCAGCCATTTACCAAGAAAATTCAATTCATTTTACACAAAATTTTAAACACATTGCGTTTGACATTAATAGTTTTTTTAAAAAACAAAGAAATTTAAAATTAAATGCAGATTGCATTAAAGTTAGAAAGATTTTCTTTTAATTTTATTTTTTCATGTAAGTGTAAATAGGTGTAGTTAGGCAGATATTGAACGTGCAACTGTATCATATAGTTCAGAGGTGTTAATAAAGAGTGATGTTTGAGTGAGTTTTATTTTTGTTTCTGGTGTTTTTGACTTGGCTGTGAATTCAAATTGTTTCTTTTTTCTCTATTAAAAAGTTTGCGAAACGTAGCAAACATTTTCTACTCTTTCAAATTGGCCAGTTTGCGTTTTTGTCAGTTCGTTTTTTTTTTCGCCATTTTGGAAACTGGCGCACAATTGGACTATTCACATCCTAAGCAGACTTGAGAAAAGATCTTACTGAACAAAATGATGTTTGTACATGGTTTGGGAAGTCTGCGACCCATTTTCAGTTCGTTATAGATTTGCCCCTCGATTTTTTAGAAAGTATTTGACTGAATGCTAGAGAGAAATCACGTGCTTGGAATTATAACTGAAAACGACTCCCATCATAGTTAGTGGTAACTATGCTCCCATGCAGCTAATTTCGCGTTATGTTTTTTTTTGTGAAAAAATTGCGAACTGCGATTGATTTAAGTTCAAAATGAAATGATACAGGTATTCGCTTTCAAAGATAAATAAAACGTGTTTGCGGTTAAACAAAAGTGTAAGCACACTTCTCTATTGTTTGCATACTTAATCACTTTTCGATAGATATGCAAATATTCCCTCATAATTACTGTAACAGCGCCAAGGGACCAGTCCGTACTGTAATCTCCATAGAAACCAAGCAATATTCCGCACAAGCTTAGTGACTTGACAAACTTTTTTACACAAACGCAAGATCCCTGCGAAAGTTTTTTGTTATTTGCTTTAGTTTGGGTAAGTACTGATGTTCAAATAACTATAAGTTTTAAGAGATATGTTTTCGCTTTTCAGTCCAAACAAATAACACAAGTCCTTCGCTAGTTTACATTGAAATTGATACTGCAACAAAGGGCTGTTTGGCAAAGAACGCTTTTAGCTCAAACAAAGTTATTTCTTCGTAGGACGCCGAAGTAGTTCTTCCAGCTACAATCAGAAATGGCCGAAGAAGAGACTCAACAAGGTAAAGGCATGTTCAGATCTGTAATGAGAGTTTAATGTGTCCACAATCAGTAGTTATACGATAATTGATAAATGTTTACATTCATGGACTTGTTAAACATATCTAGCTAATAAAAGCGCTGCACAGCTTCTTGCCAACAGAAACAACATCCGCAAAGTTTTCACTATTGTCAACAAAATACATTAGTTCAACTTTTCCCGTGACTCTGGTGATCAAGCACTCCAATTCCCGTAGAACGTGCACAAATTAGAAGTTCTTTGTCGGCGATTCACAGAACAAACAATAACTGTTTTAGCTAATATTAAAGCTTTCCTTTGCAAGAAAATAAAACTAAAAGAAACTCGTGAATTCATACAAGTGTGAAAAAAAGACTTGTGCCAGGGTGTAATTTCTATGATAGTTTTCGCCTGTTTGCGTTCGCCTGTATTTGGGCATTTTTCTTCTCTCTTGTGTACTTCAATTGCTTTACAGTTTTAAAGTAAAATTGACAGCCTGAATAATGTTCTAAAAAAATGAAATTAAATGCTGTCAACGTCAAGCCCTGAAATACTGTCTAAAAAAATTGGAGACCGTTCTTCACAACGCAACCAATAGTCAAAGTTCACTTTATTAGTTACAAAGAAAAAAGTGATTAAGCAGTGTGCAATGCGCGATCATACAGTAATCAAAGCGTGGTCCTCATCGTCTCGCCGCTTCACCCCGATCCTCGCAAAACTTATAGCTTTACTTATATATTTACCTACAAAAAAACTCGTTTGAAAGTGGGACATGACATTCTAAAACATTTTCGTTGCCTTTTTTCTCTAGAGGTAAAAGCTGCTCCCGAAGAAGAAGAAGAATCTGGGCCCAGAGAAACTGAAAAAGAAGAAAATCGCATGCGCTCTCAGATGCTATGTGAACTACAACGTGTCAAAAAAGAAATGGTGGACAACAGTACACTTGTTAGCAAACCTGAAGTGTGAGTGATAACGTCGATGAACTAGTCAAATGTATTGCTAAAAGACTAGAGGGTTTGGAGATAAAAGTGTTCTAAACACTTCCGTTATTCATGTACCTATAGTTTTGGCCTGATATTTTCAGTGTTAATTTATTAAACATTTTTAGTCCCTTTATTTACTTATCATCATCATTTCAGTGTAACTGAAATTTCGGTATAATGTGGTTCCTTTTTGCACGTTAACTTTATCATATAGACACCCGCAATCAAACAAGAGTATTTTGTAGTAATTTTGTTGTCGTTTTTAATTTTTTTAGGAAGCCGTACACTCCGGATATTTTTAATGACCTGTCACCTTACTACAACACTTACATTGTAAATTACATGATAAATGACCAGGTAGGTAATAAGTACTGTATCTTAGCTTTACTCATGTGACCATCAGGTGTACGTCTTCGCTGTCAGCTGACGTTTCGATCGTTAACACCTTGTAAAAGAAAATCCTTTTTGCCCGGAAGAAGGAATAATTTTTAAAATTATCAACTAAATCTAAAACAGCGATAATTTACACTATCAATTTTAGTACAAATTGATATAAACGATCAGTTCCTTGTTTATTCATATCGGATTATTGTAAGAATTTAAGTAAGCAAATCCCAAGACTCCTGGCAAGGTGTTGTCACAGAAAGCTCAAAAATCGGAGCAAAGACATTCCTTGCAAGCGCGCAAACGTCAAGTTTGCCTTTGATTGGCTAAGAAGGTAACATCTTTTGTCTGATTGGTTTAGAAGCAAGAGATTCGTGAACCAATTAAAGAACTCTGTTAAGGCTGAAAACAAAGTTGACACGTAGGTACTTTATCTTAGCGCTGTAATGAGATTTTTTTGCTTTTCTATTATTTGCAGGTAGATTATGTTCCCCGTCCAGGGTGGGGTACAAGAGCCACGTCTCTCAGGCTTGTAGGTTAGTATATCACTACAGAATATTGAGGCTGACAGCAAGATGACAAACTAAAATCGAAGCAATGAAGTCTCAACAGTGCGCCGCTTATTCTTGCAAAATTTTAGACTAGAGTATGGCAGTCAGAACATTCCAGAAACAACAGTTAGATCTACAATAACTGCAGTGTTCCTTGAAGAATTGAGAAGAGCGACTGATGCGATACACGTGTTCTTGCCAAGAACGCCTCAACTCAGCATAGTTAAACTATGACTGCAGGCTGTGTGAGCTAGGAGGTTCATCACGGCTAGGAACTTTTTGACGTAACGCAAGTTTTGAAGCCCGTCATTTTGCAATTGATATCATAATAATGCATGAACAACTTTATAATAACAGTTACTCTTTTTTGTTTTTAACCATTAGATCCTGATGAATCCTGGAGAATGGATCAGTAAGTGACATTGGGATGTCTTCTTGTCAAGTGTCGATTCCTCATATCATGTCTTAAGTTACTGTGTGTTACTTTACTGCAAATGAAATCTTACTAACAATTTGTCTTTTTACTTTTTTTTTTTTTTTAGTTTCCCAGGCCCTAAATTTGACTCAGTAATACCCCGCTGTTTCTATAAGCCTCAAATTTGGTATGTATCCTTTTTGGAAAATAAACTTATTGATTTTCACCGATTGCCGAAAGTCATTCGTACGTTTGCGCTTAATTTGGTTTTGCTTTACTTTCCTTAGTGACTGGCTGTTTATGTATGGTTTAAAACACTCGCGCCTTACACTTTCTCGACCAATCAGAAGTAAAACCAAGACCAATCTTGACTAGCCTCCCACGCAGTCGTTCTTTGGGGCCATCGTGTTTCACTCCTCCCCACGAAACACGATCGCCCCTAAGAACGACTGCGTGGGAGGCTAAATCTTGACTCACTGTCTTTCCTGTTTTTTACTGTTACATCTATTTACCTTCGAGTTCCTATTGGTTTACTTGATTATCTGTGTCGATAATGATTGGCCAGAGTCAATACTTACATTTTTTAAATTACTTTGTGTTTGGATTTACGACACTCAATCAAAAATTGCTCTAGTATAAGACATTCAGATGGTTACAACTTAGTGATTCCGTGAAATAAAACATTCGTGAGCTTACTAAGCTATCAAGTTTATTCTTATAAATGCGTTTTTTTCTCGCCGCACTCTAGGAGCAAGAACGTGTCTGGCAAAGACAGCAGCAAGGGAAGCACCAGGCTCCCTCCGATACCAAAAGTAAAATATCCAAGATTCCAACAAAAAGAATATCAACATTTTAACATGAACTATTCACATGTACAGCCATTCAGGTAAGATTGTCTCTGCCTTGCTTGGGGGCCAAACGATCCACTGCATAAAGAAAACCCGGAAGAAAATATCATTTCATTATTCACGAATAACCCCTTCTCCTCTCCTTCCTTTTCAAAGTACAGATTTGACCGTTTTATAAGCATATTTATTCTGGATTGGGGAAACACTCAAACAAACAGCACTAACTAAACATTAGCTTAATTATTTGAGTGATTGTAGCCTGTGTACAGCTGTTCCGCCCTGCTCAAAAAATCGCGGAGGTGACGTCATTGATTGTAGAAACTCAAAGTTTGTCGTGAGGGGGAGGGGAGGAGGAGGAAACTTTAACCTTATCTCGCAAAATGATCCGTTCCATATAGACTCTAGGCCATCTAACTTGATTGAAATATAAAACAAACAGCGGTGATAAACATTATTAAAAATCGTAGCTGACCAATAGGCGAAGGGGAGCAATTCCGTTCCAGTAGGTACCAGGGCTCCCAGTACGATATCAGTTATAATTGTCCCTCGTGTTTTGCTTCCTCAGAAGCGAAATGAATCGTCTCAAGGAGACCAAAGCGCAGAAAAGAATGAAAGACGACCACACTCGAACAATGAATGACTGGCAGCGAATGAACCTGACGGAACTCAAGGTGTTACCAGAGCAGTCACGGTATCACGTCAAGAAAGCTATCATGTCTTACATGGGAACATCTAAAGGATCGAACAAGGCGCTTAAACCTCTCCTGGGTGAACTGAGCACTGCGGAATAAACTGGACAGTCTGGAAAGAAATGATTAATTGAGAATGGGAGTTGACGGTTGACAACTTACAGAAAAAAGATCATTTTGTCGGCCGGTTTACATGTTCAAATAGAACCTTGATGTTTAAAGCAGGGAGACTGTTCTGAAGTAGCTTGTAGTTGTCGGTTAAAAAATACCGTCATGTAGAAGGAGTAGATGGTCATTTATCGATATCTGCTAGCATATTGCCTCGAAACTTAGAGAATATTACAACCTACACTAATGGAGCTTGGTCAAGCCGTTTTGGGCAAACTGAACTAAGAACGTTTCTTTCCCTCCTCCCGCGCAACCTAATAGTTCTAAAATGGTTTACTTTCTCTCGATCTGTTCCAATTTTTACCAGGCTGTCTGTAAGTAACAGTAATGCCTAAAATGGCGTAACCTGATGCTCGTCAAAGAAAACAGTATTTTACTAAAAAGAATCAATAGTGATGGTATAACCTACATGTAGAACATGGAGCTGTAATTAAATAGAATATATATATTTGCAACAAGTGTGAAGAAAACAGCCTCAAATTATAAAATCGACAGGGTATGGACACGAGGCTGGACAAAGTCAATCTGTACCCAGAGCCCGCTTTCCAAGAACGCGGACTCTGACCAAGTCCGATGTGTATGGGCGGGGGTTTGGGGGGGGGGGTGGGGGGGTTAAAAAAAAAAAAAAAAAAAAAAAAAAAAAAAAAAAAAAAAAAAAAAAAGGGGGGTCAGTCCGCGATTCACGGACTTCGGTCGTTTATGCTCAAATTAGACTTGCTACAAGTCGACCTCACGAGCTTTATTGAAAGTCTATGCTCAAATCTGACTGGTTGACAATCTAAAATGAGCATTCTCCAAAAAATCGACCTTGACCAGAGCGTGTTCTTGCAATAGCCCTTATGGAAAAAAAAAAAAAAAAAAAAAAAAAAAAAAAAAAAAAAAAAATTAAAAAAAAAAAAACGCGCAGTGGAAATCCAGCGTTATCATGTTTACGTCAACCTGGCTTGTTCACCACCAAGCCTCGCTTTCAAAGTGCAAAATTATAAATATTATCATGAACGAATTCCCAAGGCAACGTGAAAACTGCATGAAGGTGGCGAAAGGTTGCGAATAATTTGCGTAAACGCGGCTTGGTGGTGAATTTTGAGCTTATGACGCTATCATGCCTTAGGCCTATTGGTGCTGACCCAAAGTAAAGCGGGCGATGGGGACGAGATCGTCTACAAAGTGTGTATGAGACGTGTGTGAAGATATAAATATAATTATACAACAAACGTAACTATAAAAACGTGTAGTTTTCAACCCGTGTGTATAAAATACTGAATACAAATAAAGTACATTGACTTTTTTACTCTTTGGTGATAATTATTAAATCCAGGTGCAACCGCGTAAGAAAAAGTCTTGGGAGCGAGCTTGTTTTAAGCCCCTTGGGAAGGAAGAGAATGTGTGACCGCACTAATTCCAACCTGTGATCTGGTCAATTTTCTTCCCTTTACTTTCTCTGTCGTTGCGTAATGAGAATGCAAGAACGCAGAAAGCAGGTTCTCTAATGTGACGTACTATAAAATGTTTTTTTTTTAAAAAGTGCTGTAATGTTGTTTCGTTTTGCGAAACGTTTCGGGAATAACCCCTTCATCAGTCGCAAAGTTCAACGGTTTTAACTTTGCGACTGATAAAGGGGTTATTCCCGAAACGTTTCGCAAAACGAAACATTACAGCACTTTTTAAGAAAAAAAAAACATTTTATAGTACATGAACAAAGTGCTGCACAGCGACTTATTATTTTTTCTCTATGTGACGTTCCACTAACAACGGTATGAACGCTTTTCCATTGATGTTTCTACTGGTTATCACGTTATCAACGGGGCATTTTCACTCATGAATTTGCTTCGAATAACATTTCCTGACAGGTGCCTTTGTGGAACGACTTAAAAGGTAATGGTAATAAATTGGACCGAGTGGAGTACAGTTCAGGGTGTAATCGGGCGAGTAATTTTGAAGTCACGCGCTAGGCCGATTTCGTAATCACAGGCGCTTTTTGGCGGGCACTCCAATATCGACTAGCTATGGTGTAACAGGTTACGACTTAGTCTCCGTCGCGGCCATTATTTAGGTGGTCACGCCACACTTCTTCCCACAAAGCGGAAGCGTTGCATGACGACCAAAATAAGGCTGTGTGGAGACTAGTTACGATCTTCCTGGACAACAGTATTAAGCTATTACACAACACTCTCATTTTCGTTTCTGTTTGTTTATTGTACATTTCAGGACTTTTACTTCTTCTTTGCAAGGAGGATTCCATCAAACTGAAAAACAAAGGAAAACACCAAATCAACAAAAGTTTTACATCAAAGACATGTATATATATTTATAGAAGAAGAACCTTTGTAAATTGCACTCTAGTCATAATGAGGTATCCACACTAAAGATTTGTATGTACGTCTGCATTCTCAAGCAATACAAAAACTGCCAAATGAGTATGTTAGTTTGTTGATTCTAATGCAAAAGTTCACAACACAAGCTTCAAAAATAGCGGTATGTTGCAAAGCTAAAATGATGCAACTTTTAAAGTAAGACAGGGAAAACATGTCATTTCCCTTTCTTGTTGATTCAGATGTCCCATTCAGTCTCCCAATTCAAAATAAAAATTCAGAGTCAATTCTTCCTCACTACTGGATATTAGCTGCACCCCCAATTGAGTCAATTGATTATTAGCAATGAGATTCCTACAAAAAAACAACAGCATTTGCCCAGATTATGCAAAGTATAAGAATCTATTATTTGTCTGTTACCTTCTGTTGGAACCATTTCATGGATTCGTCCTTAGATATTTTATGAGGGGCACCCACATGAGCTTTGGCTCTTCTTCTCTTTGCTACATTAAACCCTGGGCGGCCAAGAACCACGTAGAAATCCATGCCATAAATACCAATAGTTGGGTCATACTTGATACCAAGATCAATATGTTCCTGGATTCCAAAACCAAAGTTTCCTGAAACAATAAATACATGTCTGTATTAATGAAAAAATATATTGAAAATAAAAAATTCAGGAGTTCTTTTTCCTGGGTTCCACAGTAAACTAATACAAAAAGGAAGTTAGAGCCTGAATATGAAGTCTTTGACTGAAAAGAACTAGAGATCTGAACTGTCACAATGTCAGCTTTCGAATGAATAACAATTATTGTGACAGACTTGCTGAGGCACAGTAATCTAAAGAGAGGTTAGTGTACTAGTGTTTTGACTGGTCCAGCTTGAGGACTGCACAGTAGCTCTCTCTTAGGTGAATAAATGTATGAGCACGATTCTAAAAATGCTGAAGGATAGCTACTGAAGCCAAGGACCAGTGTTCCAGCAAGGTGACCAAGTGGTACTCCTGGTTGCTTCAAATATCAGGGCTGCAAAAACAGTCGGTCATCGGACATTGGCGGACCAAAATTTGCTCATGTCTGACAAAATTCCAAGTGTGGTCGGACATGATGTCCAGACAATTTTTGGATTGTTAATTATTTAACGGCAACAATGAATGAAATTCAACCTTTTGTTTTTGGTGATGGCCGACCACAATTTTGTTTTGTCCGACCAAGATGGTGTCTTAGTAGGACATATGTCCTTTCAAGTGAAAAAAATTATTTGCAGCCCTGAGATATGGACGCTGGTTTAGTTTGGAAGCAAGAGCTTTACAAGCAAGATCTACAGGCAATCAGGATCTTTTACAAAAAATATTCAGCAACATCAAGTTTATAACAAACATTTGCTAGCTGCAGGGTCAACTTTTTACCATACAGTCCATAATACCTTTATCGGTACCTAGTGACTAACCATGCAAACTACATGCTGCGCTTTATTTTAACAGTGACTTTGCCTAAGTCTAACCTGTGGCTGAGAAATTCTCTTTGTGCAACTCGTACTCCTTTACTTTTAAGCCCTTCTCCAAGATTTCTTCAGCCTTGGGACCACGCACAGTGCAGTGAACGGCAATTTTTTCATTTCTTCGAATTCCAAAGGACCTCACTGTGTAACGAGCTGAAATGAAAATATTGTTGTCTATCAATACCAGTAATTTAAGCAACTACTGTAAAAGAACATCTTAAAATTATTGAGATGTGCATTTTTGAATTTACAAGACCAGGCATAATGGCCACCAGCGAGTGATGATTCAATGAAATACAGGGTACTTATTATAATTGGCCACTTCCCAAGTGGGCCTTTTAGGGCAAATTGTAATAAGAGCTGAAAAAAATATTTTAAATGAACATAACATGGTTAAAAATCCCAACTGGCAGGAGGCAGACCAGTTGGCTATTTACATCCCTAGCAGAGGAGTTGAACTCGAGACTGCTGTGAACAACATCGCTAGCGGTCAGAATGGGATTCAAACCTGCGACCTCTGGATTTGGAGCCCAGCCCTCTAACCATGTGTCCACACTGCCTCCCTCTTTTAATTTCAAACCAGTTAAATAGTTTTTAAAAAACAGTGCAACCTAGATTGCAGAAAAAGGAATACCTTTGGAGTACACTGGCTGTTGCCCAGTCAGCTGTTCAAGAACCTTGGCAGCACGAGTCAGTCTGTCGCCGCTCTCTCCAACACAGATGTTCAGGCATAACTTCCTGATTTGTAGATCCTTCATGGGATTTTGTTTGGCCTTAGCCTAAAGTGAACCAAAAAAAATTATTAGTTTCACACTTTTATAAATCATGACGGCCACTAACCCCATGGAGTAGGTAGGTAGGTAAAGTCTGCATTCGAGCCTAGTGGCCCATCAGACTGGAGCTTATCCCGGGTTCAGTAGAATAAAGCGATTAAAGGGAAGCCTCAAGCCAAGCAGCCCATACTGCGGGTGCTTATCCCGGTTTCTGTAGCATTAAGCAGCTAGGAATATTTCTTTTCTCCCCTGAATGGGTTGATAGTCCATCGCAGGGTACCCCGCAGCATTATTTCGCCGGTACACATTTATACACCTAGAGGCAGAGAGTAAAGTGTCTTGCCCAAGAACACAACACAGTGACCCCAGCCAGGGCTCGAACCTGGACCACTCGATCCGGAGTCCGGCGCACAAACCATTAGGCCAACACACCTCCCAGCAGCCCCAGCGTGTACTCTGGATTTAAAGTGATAGGGAGGTTTAAAAGGATGTACAAATCAAATCCAAAAATGCAGGATTAAAGCAACCCCCACCCCTCCCAAAAAAAAAAACCCAAACCAAAGTTAAACCAAAAAAAATTCTTGTTGATGTTCAAGTTGTAGTTTCACAAAGGGATATTAATTGTACTGCTATCTTTATATTTTGTTTTTATCACAATTTGTCATCCATGTATTTATAAGAGAACGATGGAAAAAGACAATTTAAAATTGTACTTTGCCATTGTCCAGTTATAAATAATGCAACTAACATCATAATTTAGAGTTCAAAAAAAAATTATTATGAGTCATCAGTAATTTTTTTTAACACAATAAAGTTTATTTGCAGTGCATTGATTGGTTTATAGCATTGACACCACAAATGAGAACCTGGACATACTCAATACTTGTAGTGTATTTCAAACAACAACGCACATGGCACATGGGAAATAACTAACTATTTATTATTTGATTCAATGAGCTAAGCGTAGATACCGGCCATAAGAAATCTCGGTGAAACATTTTAAAGTTCATAAGCAACAGTGAGGAGCGCGATTAATAAAGTAACTACTTTAATCATAAAAGAAAAAATATATTTTCTGTTGGTCTACAAGAACCTTGTGGATTTAAAGACCGAGAAACGATACAAAAAGATTGGAATAAAAACTATCTCTTGAACTATACCTCGTATAAAGCTGAATAACAAAACTAAAGCCCACATATTTGGCTGGATGGAAAGAAAAATAATTACGCGACTGAAAATATTTACTTTGATCTAGTCTTAGAAAAATTAAAGGACGATGTAAACGGATTGCTTTTACTTCTCAAACAGAAGACACTCACCGCCATTTTGTTTCGGCCGAAAAGGGTTCGAGAAAGAACTGGGGAGAGTAAAGTAAACATACGAGAGAGACTGGGGAGAGCTAATAAACCGCCCACAAAAATTTACATGAAAAATGGCGGACGATCGAAGTCCACGGCGTCGGAAGAGAACCTTCTCAACAACGTCCACAATCTCCACGGACGATTATCAAGATGCTAGTGAACAGATTGTTGAAGATATTTCACTGGAATTTTTCTACAAGCCTCGGTCAATCACGGCTTTAGCATGCCTGGTTGTGTACCTGATATATTCTGCTTTCACCAGGTAAGCTTGTGTTTACTCTGACCGACGCCTATAAATGCCCGGTTTTGGCCGGCATCTTGCTTTAACGAGATCAGCTACGATATTTTATAGCTTAGTTTAATTAAGAAAATACCGAAAAGGGGATCTTTTTATCTCACTGGATTAAAACATGAAGTAGCATGCAAATTCAAATCTTTGCTGAATTCATCAATTTTCCACGGTGCTGTAGTTTTACTGAATTTTAAAACAAAGCAGTACAAAGGCTTCCCTCGAGTCGGCGTGCTTGACATCAGTCTCGCTCACAACCCGTGCTTGATCTTTGTAGCAATATTCTCTAAAGTTAATGGCTTGGTCTAAAAATACTTTTTTAGTCTTGCGTTGTTTTTGTAACAGGTGGATTTTATAATGTTGATATATGATAAAGAAATATTATATTCCCGTAACTGAGAACAGGTGTTTTTATTGTGCGCTGGTCGCTAAGTTGTCTTTTTAAAACAGTGGTCATGATTTGAGTACCTCCTGTAATATTTTTCTTTTTAAAAAGTCACAATAAGTCATAAATTATATCTAGCATGCCGTGGTGCAAATCTGTGATGCCTGTCAGTTATTTTATGGTATTGTTTACTGGTAGTTTGTTCTTTAACTCCGTAAAGGCCTCTTCATATGAGCCCAGTTACCAGGCTGGCCCAGTTACCAAGATTTCGCCCACTCCCATTTCCTTTGAAAATTTTTTGATGGGTTCATATGAGAAGGCGGGCCAGCCCAGTTACCAATATCTCAGGGTCTCTTCACATGAACCCGGTTTACGGGCTGTCTCAGTTACCAGGACGGATTTTGACATCTGTTCATATGGAAAATTTTAGCCCGGTTGATGGGGATAAAATTCAAGAAACGAAGCCAAAATGACGACACATAAAGTTGCATCTTTCGTGACTATCGTAGCTTTATTGACCCTTGTAACTTTATTAATAAAGCTAATTGGCATATTTCTGAAGTGGAAATAGACACAAGGCAAAATTAAGCCATTTTGACCACCCAGTTACGAAAGGGAAGCTATTTTCTCAAAAAAAGTTGAAATAAGTAAAGCTGCAAGTTTTGGTAAATCTACATCAGTCGCGAACAAATTATGCAACTTAATGTGTTGCTATTTCGGTTCTGTCTCTTGAATTTCATCCCGGTCAATCCTGCTGAAATTTTAACATATGAACAGACGGCAAAATTTGTCCTGGTAAACAAGACAGCTTGTTTACCAGGCTCGTATGAAGAGGCCCTTAGTCACAAATTCACAAATGTTAATTCCCATTATTGTTTTATTGGTGTTTTTTTTTTTAAGAAACCCAGTTGCTACTCGTGAGGAGAATATATGGAGTGGAATTGTGTCTCTTGCCGTCGTGTTTCTTGTTCTGAGCCTGCTTGTCATGCCAAATGGTAAGAACTGTTGACAATTCCACACAGCAGTTGCCCCTTCAGGTCATCTTGTATTACATAACAATAAGTCAGGAAGGAAACTTTAATATTATCAATATCCACCCACCCCATCTCCTGGCCCTCAGAATTTTCAGTGAACTTACTAGACTGGGGTTAGGTGTGGATATTTACTGGAACCCCACATAAGTACAAAAAGTTTATATTAAGTTCTGCGGAGGGAGTTATTTCATTTTATGGAGAAAGTGGATGGTTATCATAATGATATGGGAAAATCTCATTTGCATTAATTTTACTTTCAACACAATTAATCAATTTACACGACTACAAAAACTAGTTTCGTCAAAAGACCTCGTCAGTTGGTAGCCATATGCTGTTAAGAATTTTAAATTTCAGACAACTTCATATAACATTGCACAAAGAATAACCCTAGTATCTAGGCAACTATAACGCTATATAAATCAAAATACAAATTAAAAATAATAATAACATAAATTAAATAATTGCTAAAGAAATCTAAAATAACAACGAGAATAGCAGTAAACATAGCAGTAACTTAAAACAAAATTCAAAATATATCCAAAGAATAAGAAAACAGAGTTCAGAGTTCAGTTTCTATTGTGCATTAAAATACAAAGAAATGCTTGTAGCTAGAATTTCATGTTTGCGTGACAACAGCTCTCGGGATCCGGAAATACGCCCACTCTTCTTTCGTGTTGATCAGTTGATCCTCTTTGGTTTGATTGATCATCACCGATTCCGTGATCTGCCTCAACATCGCATCATTCTGAAACGTTCCTGTAACATTCATGGTGAAGCCTGCGATGTTACCTGCATGAATATCACAGCATATGATGGTTATTTAATATTTTTTATCATTTTAGGTCCATTTATCAGACCTCACCCAGCACTTTGGAGACTGATATTTGGTAATGTACAATACCTAGCCTGTAAATTTTGGTTATACTACATGATTTCCTTATGAGATTGCATTTTTTAGTAAAGAAAACTTAAAATTTTGATGAACAAACAGGGTTGACAGAAAGTCAAAACTTGAGAATTAAGAATTAGTCTTTAACTTAAGAGTTAGAGAGTTGGGGATTTTTGCTGGCTGACAGGTATTGACAACCCTGAATAAATTTTCATAATAAATTAACTTTGTTTGTTTGTGATTTTAGGTATGAGTGTTCTGTATATGCTGTTCCTGGCATTTGCTTTGTTCCAAACTCGTGAAGACTTCAGAAAGATTCTCTTTTTCTTTGACCCCAAATTAGAGCAAGAAGGACCAGATACAACAGTGAGTTGCAAGTTTGATTTTAAGTTTTATCCACAGTGGGCTTTATTTGTGATGAAGAAAGACCACTTTACATGCATCTGACTAAGGGCCTCTTCAAATGAGTCTGGTAAACGTGCTTTCTCATTTCCTTGGAGGAATTTTGTTGTCTGCCAGTGTTCATATGGGGAATTTCAGCCTGATTGACCAGGATGAAATTCAAGAGACGAAACCAAAATAGCGACACATAAAGTAGCATCTGGTTCATTATTAAACTTTTTAACCAGAGAGTGTTTTCTAATTTGTTATTAAGACTGAAGACAAATTATGGAAATTGAGCCTAACTGTAAAGTCTGCTAACAAACACATCCTTCATGGTCCCAGTTATTTCTTTTAACACTACCTATTACAAGATAAACTTTATTAGGGGTTTTACACTGAAGTAAACCTGCCATTATATGAATGTGCTTCAACATAGGTGTTCATTATTTTGCTTTAGGAATATGCTGTAAACTGTTCACAAGTGACATTAGCAAGGATATGGTCTCATTGCGATATCTTTGCCTTTGCCCATTTCTTTGGTTGGGCTCTAAAGGCATTACTTATTCGCAATGCCGGTCTCTTGTGGACTGCAAGTATCACTTGGGAAGTAACTGAGGTAAATAACTTTTATATTACAATGTCTAGAGATTTGTTAACCCCTAAGAGTGCCAATTTGCACATAGTGACATAACTTGGTCAATATTTGTCCAATTTATTTGAATTTTTGACACCACACTTGTCTTCAAAAGATCTGCATGTTGAAAGCATAAAATTGTACCTCCTCCCTATTTGTGACATGATTGACTACCCCTATAACTTTTGCAACTTTCTTGCCTGACACGTAGGTGACATGCATCATTACTGTAATTAACCAGTAAACTGAGAGCTGCACAATAAGCTATAGTTTAGGGGTATACCTACTACATACGGAGAGAAACAATTTTTTAATTTTTTTTTAATATTTCAACCAATTTCTTTCAAAACGGTAACTTCCTTCTTATTTCTTCATGTGTTTTATGACATTTTCTGATCAAGAACTTTCAAATGGTGTATCATATATGGATATCAGGTTTATATTTTTTATTTTACGAAAAAGATCATTCCCTTTAGGGGGTAAAGGGTTAATAAAGATGCACATTTTTTGTCCATATCTAGTACCTATAATCCTGTATCGCATGGTTTGTAGGTCTCGCTTGTGGACGACATAAATGCCTTCAGTCCAAGTGTTTAAAACAGTCCTTTTGTCTTGTTCAGTTGGTCTTTTGGCTGAAGGCAACACTTTCAAATTTCAGGATGAAATATTCGCATAGAAACTTGAAAACCATGCACATTATTGATGTTTGGCAAACATTTAGCATGTGACATTCCTTTTGTCTTCTTAAACTGAGCAAACATAGACAGCTTTTCAGCTAAATTTCTCTGAGGAAAATTATTATTTAACATTACATAATGTTGTGGTTCTGTTTTATTCTTGGTACAAAATTGGTATTTCCCTTTGTTCCTGTATGGTAATATATCTTAATAATTATACAACAAATGAAAATGCCAGATTGTACCTAGGGTAAAATTGAACCACAACATATTAAATTTTGCCTATCGTTCTTATGCAATCTTATTATTTTATTACATTATACATATTGCATTTCAGGTGTTCTTTTCTCACTTGTTACCCAACTTTGCTGAATGCTGGTGGGATGCACTTTTGCTAGATTTCTTGATCTGTAATGGCTTAGGAATTCACTTTGGATTGTATGTCTGCAAGATACTCGAGATGCGTAATTATCACTGGGATAGTATCAAGTAAGTTAAACTGATGTGCACAGAAAGCAATTACGTTTTAAAGTTCACTGCTCTCCCAGGTTCTTTATTTTATTATTAAGTTATTTCTTAAAGTATTGACATTGTGGATTGTTTAGATGTACATGTATACTCTGTTTTTTTTTAAGGGATATTCATACAACCACTGGAAAACTACGCCGTGCTGCTATGCAGTTTACCCCTGCAAGGTTTGTTTATTTTCGTCACTGTGGCAAGTTGCAGTGTTACATTTCAGATGTAAATTGTAGAATGAAAGTAACGATCTGCAATTTCAGTGCTGGAATATTATCTCAAAAGGCTTCTTGATCATTACCAGTATTTGTGCAGAAACCCATAAGGGTTGAAACGTGTAACTCCCTATGATTCGCTGGAAAATTATGAGAACCATTTAACCAATCAAAATTACTATATTTGGATTAAATCCACAGCGTGCTAGCTTGCGCTCGATGGCGTTATCTTGTTTTTGAACAAGCTTGCTTGAATTAAGTTAAATTTGGTTAAATTCTCCTGTTTCATCTTGAAGTAGTCTGGAGAACTTCGCTTCGATACACTTAATGTATTTCTTTAGTTTCTTTAAGAAATTTACGACGTTTAGGTCGAAATTCAAGCAACTTACCGCAAAACCAAAAATTATGTTGCGTGTGTCATTACGTATATAAAGCATTCCCGTACAAATTCTTCGTGTTTTCTAATATGGTACTTAGCAAAATGAATATTCAAACGCTGTGCACGCGTGTTACATGTTCAACCCTTATGGGTTTCTGATTTGTGCTACAGAAAAAGTTATGAGTCACATAATTTTGGCAATATGTTCTTACCTTGTAATATTAATCATCTACGTACTCCGTGTGGAGTTCTGGTGTTGTTTCTATTACTTGAGACCATTTCTTACTTTTCATTCAATTCAACACTGTATGTTATAAGAAGTTTGGTTTAGATTAGAATAAGAATAAATTTGTAATAAGGCATTCTCTGGTAAAAAATTGTTTAAAACTATAAGCTACCGGTATGTTTTTTATCCATCCAAGACAGCAGACTGGCTGCCAAAAGCTTATAATTTTAAACAAGGTTTTACCAGAGAACCCCTTGTTACAATTTTATATTGTATCCAGGTATCATATCTTTGATATGTTTAGAATAAGAATATAAGCAACAAACATAGAATAAGAAGATAAGGTGATAACAAGCAAATTTAAGACACTTTTAAACTGTAAGCCCCTGTGGTATTAACTGACCAGTTGGCGTCATATTATTCTCCTCAGCTGGACTCATGTTCGATGGATGGACCCTAAATGTTCTTACATGCGATTCTTTGCCATATGCCAGTTGTTGGTTATATCACAAGTAAGTCAAGTGGCAAAATGAAAACCAATTGACTGTATTTTTTTCCCAGAAAACAATGATGTAATAATGTTCTGTGGAGCCCTTATGCATCCCATGGCACAATGAATTAATGTTCTGTGATCAATTCCTGTTAGCCCTGATTCGTTTTCCCTTCCAAAACAGAAAATTCTACAAATAATTCTTGTGTTCATGTCCATCAAGACAATATCTCCTAAGAAATGATTTTCTTTCTCATAACCTGTCTGCTTGCTAATGTTTTTTTTGTGTGTGTTTTCCAGATTGTTGAACTGAACACATTCTTCCTTAAACACATTCTGTTTGTCCCAACATCCCATTGGCTGAATTTTTATCGCCTGGGTATCATAAGTCTTATGGTTGCACCCTCTTTGAGGTGAGTCATACTTCTTTAAAGGAGAAGTTCACTCCAGAATGGCCATTTATTTTCTTTACACAAATAAAAAGTTTATACAAAGATATGTTATTCACCACAATTTAAGCCTTCAACGTGCGCTATAACCCTACGAAATCTTTCCCAAAACTTGACACTTGAACGCCGCCATCTTGGAGCTGGTAATGTATGCGTGACATCAAAGAGCTCAGCCTAAAGTTTGGTTGGAAAATTTACATACCGGTACTCGAAACTCCTAGTTTCTTCGTAGTGGCTTTTGTTTGTCAAAATGCCTGTTTGTGCATCTCCATTTCGTTCAAACAGAGCTCTAAGAAATACAAAAAACAAGGAGTTTCGACTATAAAAATTTTCCCGCCAAACTTCAGACTGAGCTCTTTGACGTCACGCATACATTACCAGCTCCAAGATGGCGGCGTTCAGTTGTCGAGTTTTGGGAAAGATTTCATATGGTTATAGCAACCGTTGGTGGCTGAAATTTTGGTGAATAACATATCTTTGTGTAAACTTTTTATTGGCATAAAGAAAATTATAAATGGCCATTCTGGAGTGAACTTCTCCTTTAACTAAAGTTCTGTGTGTTTTCATTTTTTTGTGCCTTTGAACAGCACTTCTCTTTTCTGCAGAGATACCATCAAACTTCTTCTTCTCTATGCTCAGTTGTGGAGCTTCCTTCTTGAATAGCCTAACAAAACTACTACAACATGAACAAGAATCAGGGCAGGTTATTAATCTTACTCCCTACCACCTCCCCCTATTCACTGATAATTGTTTGTCATGTTAAGCGGGATAGCGGCTCAATAATGGCCATTCTAAATTCAACCTTTTTCTCTGTCACTGTAGGCAGTACTATGTTTATGTTACGGATACCAGAAGCAGACGACTTGGAACTCAGGCTTGGGTGTTGGTGTAAGTTCAAAAGCCCTGGTACACATTTTCATACATTTATGTTAATGTTAGTTCTGAACATTTAACAATAATTCTACGAGTGCGCGTTGGATATGGGATGGTAGATAGCCAACAGGGCGCGTAGTGTCCAAGTTGGCTATAACTATCTCATATCCAACAAGCGCAAGGAATAATTGTTTTATTAAAAACGCCCTAAGAATTGCAGTATTTGAGCTCCCCAACTGTTTCCAATGACGTGTATCGGCTACCATTTCTGTGGTCAGTGGTATATGAGCTCATATATCATTGTCTGTCAACCAATCAAAACTCAGGAATAGCAATATACCATTGCTAGTTTTTTAATAATTGGTGGTATATATTATCATTGCTTACACAGCATAAATTAACTTTTGCATTTCTTTTGTTTTAGCGTGGTCACCTGTTTAGAAGCACTTATCTGTATCAAATACGGACTGGACATGTTCAAGAAAACGGAAATTG
Organism: Oculina patagonica; assembly: GCF_052425735.1. Lineage (NCBI taxonomy): Eukaryota > Metazoa > Cnidaria > Anthozoa > Scleractinia > Oculinidae > Oculina > Oculina patagonica. Next base: position 26,240,714 of record NC_135766.1, on the reverse strand, counting down.
TCAGCATTGTTTTGTGGCTGCTCTTTCAGGTAAGAAAAAGAAAACTTACAAGTCATATTATAATGTGTCTTTAGTATTCTCAGCAGGACAACGAGTATGTTGTATCTATCTCTCTGAATCAACTGTGACTGTATGTACACATTACAATAATCATTACCTTAACCTGCTTTCAATTAATCAATCAGTCAGTCAAATCAATAGCATTTGTTTATACACAGTAATTATAACAGCTACTAAGCTAATGTTGCCGTGTATTAACTTACTTCTTCATAGAACAAAGAGTTTTGAATTTTCACAAACTGCAGTCCCATTCTCAACGAGCAGTTCTTTTAATGGATTACCTTACACATCTTTTGATGTAGTCATGAGAATAAATCAATTTGATGCTATGTCTATCGTACAACCCCCCTGGCTGACATTGCTTGATGATTGTAAAAAGAAAATTGATTTTGATCATCGTTATGTTTTTCTCACAGATGGCCATCACTTTGATGGTGTTGTACTTCATGGTCATGACAAAATCAAAGGTAAGTGCAAAACAAGTTCATGTTTATAAACATTCATCTTGCTTATTGTTCAGCTTTCATTAAAGCAGGTGATCAAGTTTCTGGTTAAATTATAACCTGTTTGCATCATTGTTTTGATCAAAATGAAGTAAGGGCTGTGCTGTGATTGTTATAAGTTGCTCGACCACTGTTACAGTGTGCAATAAAAAACCTTCTCTAATCAACAGAATGCTAACCGTTTACTGGGTTTATGATGTTGTGGATAAAGCGTTTTAAGTAATATATCAAACACGAGACAGCGTTTTTTATCACATTTCCAAACACCGAGAAGAGAGTTGAAAGTACGACGCGCAGCGGAGTATTTTTGATGAACTTCGAGTTGTTTTGAAATGTGATGAAACACTCTGTCGAGTGGTTGATATATCTTTTCAATCGAAACTATTAAACTACAACGAAAACGGAAAAATAAAATCGTCAAAATCTATGCTAATTAAGATCAGATTTCCAAACTCTGTCACACGAAAACGGAAAAATAAAATCGTCAAAATCTATACTAATTAAGATCAGATTTCCAAACTCCGTCACGGTTCTGATTTCCTTTGTTTTAACTAGATGAATTATTAATGAGTTTGAGAAGCGTGATGCGTATTACTGCTAACATGCATGAATCTTAAATAAATGTAGAATTAAAATAAACCAATAAATACGAGCGAAGATAATTTCACCCTCACTTACAAGACTATGAATAAACTAAACTACAAAAATATTAAAAAATAAGGTGAAATTTTTATTCTAAACTTTTAAACTTTCTAATTTAATTAACTGTAACTTTACACTAATGCGCTTCGTAGCACCTTAACACAGTTTCAGCACATTAAGTACTTTGGGTTTTTTTTGCAACAGTCTGCAGTAAATGGCTCGCTTGAAACTGAAAAATTCCTTCATTAGATCGACGTTCACTGCATGCACGAGAAACTTTAACTTTGTCGTTCTGTAAAGTTTGTTCGTGTATGATCAATTATTACTCTTTCTTTAGGAAGGTGATATAATGAAGGCCAACATAGTGGAGAAACTAAAAATGCTCAAGAAATACGTAAGAAATATTAATCTTGAATTAAACATGTTAGGTTTAATTTTAAAGCTTTGAAACTTTTAACAATTTAAAGATACTGTCAATGTTAAATACTTTTTTTTTATAAACATTGTTAACTAAAAACCGAAAATATACTCTGCTTTATAAAACTTACCGTCGAGTAACTGAATTTATCCCACATTGAATAAACATATCATAACCATATAATATTAAATGAATTAACATTTTTCATGTTAAACTAAACTTGAGTATGAAATTGCGTTTGATGAAGCTCTTAACTTCCGATATATAGTGTGTTGGGCTAAACGCTCTTAAGAGCTTGAATCGCATTTTGCGTTTTATAAATCGTAACAATCCGAAAGCCACGAACTTGTTTACAAGCTCATCGTCAATGGCGTAATGAGGTTGTTCATTGTGGAAAAGTACAAAGCAGTTAAGTCTTGTCGTTTGTCTCACGATATAGTCACTTGTGATGTGCAGCGCGACGTTTTGACTGCACACTGCTAGTCTCAATCGGGACTGATTGTGCATGACTAGTCAGGTCATTATTGCATGTCACTGTCAGTACAGCTAAATTGTCCTCACTGGACTTTCGTCACTATTGACAAGCAAAACTTCAGGAATGTTGCGGGATTTCAGCATAAGTTTGGCAGGCACGGTGGTCTCTTGTAATGATTGGCTTTTTCAATTCCAGGGGGGTGGGTAGCCTGCATTCGCAATGCAGGCTAGGGGTGGGGGTGGGGGTGGAAAATAACAATACCACTAGTCGCTTCATGATACAGAAACCCCCCCCCCCCTTGGTTCCACCTGTCTCTTGATTGGATTGGACTTCACCTCTCTACTTGTATGACCAAAATGAAAACTTCTCCTGTTTGTTTCTTAGGGACTGAAAAAGCCTAAATTTCTGGACGAAATTCCAGCAGAGGACCCGAGCACGAAAACCTTGAACTACGTCAAAACAAACGGGAATCACATTATCCATAAAGAAAGCCACGAGCACGTCTCTATTGCTAATGGCGGCCACCAGAACGGAAGTGTCATGCGAGGCGAGGAACATCACCATGAGCGGAGCCTGAGATCTACTAAACACAGCCAGGAGGAAGCGCTGGATTACAAACCCGCTGACACAACTCAGCTGCAGGCGCAGGGAACGCGTAAGAGGAGGCCAAGGAGAAGCGAGTTAGGGGGACACTTGGGGGGTGTAAACTATGAAGTAAGAACCCGTCTGAGGACACGGAAATCTCAAGCAGGACTGTAGCTATTTTAAATCTTGGCGATATTTTATGGCTCATATTTAACCTAGAAATCATTTGGATGTGTACATATCAGTGATATTACCCTTACGTTCCTGTCGTATTTAAATGATACGCATGTATGCGTCTATTTGTGACAGTTATAGCAAGTTTCTGTCGTTTTGATCTGGGCTGGTATATCAGCCGCACTATTTTAGTATTTAATCATTTTGGTACTAGCTGGCATTGTTAAAAATCTTGGTGTAATTTAAATATGCTTGATGTTAGATATCTCAGCTAATAATATAAATTAATTACAGATAGTTGTATAATAAAGAAAGAAAAATGTAAAAGGTTTCACACAATCGTAGAAGTGCTCGATGCAAATACATGCAGAGCGTATAATACAAAGCTAGAAGTCATATGTGTGGACAAATGTTTAATGCAAACGTATTTAATTGTATCGTTTTCCGTGCCTTTCCGTCTTTCTTATACAACGTTAGTTGCGAGCTCGATATATGCTCTAAACTGTTCAAATACCTCACCGTCACGGATTGGCTCAGTGTTTTCAAACAAGTGTGTTTGAAAATGTGCGTCGTACATGTGTTGGTAAGCATTGTATTATGTCTACATTACCTATGCATTTCGTATAAAACTATAACCATCAATTATTTGCCCTGGTGCTTCTAACACTAGCAGCGATGATTTATTTGGCCAAGAGGTGTCTGTCGTAAAATTAAGTTGTATATATTTGAAAAAGAAAAAGTATGAAAATGATGTAAAACGGTTTTTTGTCCTTGATTTTGTGCAATCTAGGTTTGAAATCTAGCATTATTTGAGGTATTTTAGAAGAAAACTCAAGGTAATGTTGGTTATTTAGTCGTTCAGTCTTGACTGAGGTGTGTCACGTTATGCTGTTCGACACGGAAGAGAGACGGAGAGTTTCTTCTATAGCTCAATGTTGCCTGACCTGTAACAGTGTATATGAGTAGAAGCAGCGATAGTATTGTTTGTGATTAGTGATTACATTAGGTTTGCTCAATGTTGTTATTTAATAGTTTTAACAAAAAGATATCATGAATCCCTTCTTTTTGCAAAATGGCTGATCTCACAGTCTTTAGTTGAATTTGAACACAATACGCTTTTCATTTCTTTAACTTTTAATTATTATTGAGTAAGAATTAGATTAGGAAACGAGAAACAGTGTGAAAAGCAAAAGATCTGTATTTAACGCCTTGAAAACTACAATCCAAGTCACAGTTATGTGGACACTTTGTACCACTCCTTCCCAACCAGTTGATGACGTCATTTTTTGCCGCCAAAATTGATTTGGTTTGCGGATTTCGCCGCAAAAGTTGCTAAGCAACGTGACGTATCTGTTTGCAACATTCTGGCGTGACTATCTTCGCCTGCTTGGACGCGAATTGACTCCGGGTGAGGGACATATGGCCAAGTGTCCCAAGTAACTGTGACACAGATTGTGTATGACTGTGTAACCTCTTCTGTTGTGTATAATTTTTTTTGTTCAATAAAGACTAACAGCTGCTGCGATAGTTCTCAAGGTTTTTATTTGCAAATGTTCCGTTCTACACAAAGGATTTTCATTCCACCTCCCTTCTCATTTACAGATAGAGGAATAGCTTTATCAATATTTACGTCCTGGAGTGCCAAAATCAAGCGTGTTATAAAATATCCTTACTGATTTGCACACATATCTGTATCTCACGAGAAGTGATAGCATTAGCGAGGTTCCGACTAAATGGGGAGGGGTGGGGGGGTTCTGAACCTCCCGCTTCCCTACCTTTTACTAGCGCTTCCCGCCCTTTTCCATAGTGGTTCCCTCATCTTTGTCCCATTTCCATTGCAAAATATAACAAAATGTTGCGGAATTTTACTCAGTTTCACCCGGATCGATAGATCCCACTTCCCACCATTTCTTCTCCCGCCTCCCCTTTTCTCTTGGGATCAAGCCCTCCTGGTCGCCTCCCCATCCCCCCCCCCCCCCCCACACTATAGTGAAATTTTGGGTCGCTTTCCAAGCCGACCCTCAACTTCGTTCGCAGGGTGTCATGAAAAAGACACCTTAGGAACAAGGTTGCTCTTTTCCTTGCATTGGAACGCGCAATTTTCTTGAATTTCGAAAATTACTTGTTCGTGTCATTGTTAAGGTGACTCGATCGAAATAAATGACGTGCTGTATGCCTGTCAAAAATTTCTAATAACTTCGCCATTTCTGACTCGATTTCCCTGAAACTTTCGCATTTCACTCGAAATTTATCGAAGATTAATACGCATGTCAATATGTCGATGTAATTATTGCAAGTTTTGCGCGATTTTACTTTTATTGAACACACCTATTTGGATAAAACTGCTATTTACAGAAAACTGAGCGTTTAAACTACTGCAATTATCTCATAATATCTTATTATGACTCTCTAAGTTTCCGAAAAATCGTCGAAACAGAAACCTCGATACAATTTGATCATCAAAATATTAATCTTGGGCAAACTTCGAGGCTTGGAACGCACCAGCGCTTCCACATTTCGCCCAAAATATATCATAACCGAAGGCAAAGAAAGTTTAATGCATCAGTTTTAACAGCTCCAAATCACATTCGGCTATTTGCAACGATAAAAAAGTTTGAGCAAATATTATAAACTCACCATTTGCGTCAAAATGTAGGAAGGTCGCCAAATTCACTTTTTTCTAAATTACATGAAAACGAACCGTACGAATTGATTAAAACAACCGGAAGATTAAATTGAACATCTTACATAAACTTTGCGCTACTTTACGTTTTTGGGGCTGCCTTGATATGGATGAAATAATGTTTTAAAGTGAAGCACTACTCCAACTCCATTGTGAACACGGCCATGTTGTTGTTTGGATTCTACAGCTACGCTCAATGGAATTGACGAGAATTTGAAGAATTTACACATGGATAAGGGGGGTGCATTTTAACCCATAATCAAGGCAGCCCCAGAAACGTAAAGTAGCGCAAAGTTTGTGTAAGATGTTCAATTTAATGTTCCGGTTGTTTTAAGCAATGGTGCGTTCCAAGCCTCGAAGTTTGCCCAAGATTAATATTTTGATGATAAAATTGTATCGAGGTTTCCGTTCCGACGATTTTTTGGAAACTTAGAGAGTCATAATAAGATGTCATAATGAGCTAATTGCAGTAGTTTAAACGAAATCTTAGCGCTCAGTTTTCTGTAAATAGCAGTTTTATCCAAATAGGTGTGTTCAATAAAAGTAACATCGCGCAAAACTCGCAATCATTACATCGACATATTGACATGCGTATTAATGCGTATTAAAAGTTTCAGGGAAATCGAGTCAAAAATGGCGAATCTATTAGAAATTTTTGACAGGCATACAACACGTCATTTATTTCGATCGAGTCACCTTAAGGTGATGTATAAACGTTTAACCATTTTACGTTGAGCTCATCTCTGCTTTGTTTTCCTCTTCAAAGTGGTGCATTTCTTCCAATTGTTTCTCATCTTTGGGGAAAATCGATATTTCATTTTATACAATTTTCAAAGGAATAAAATCTGTTCGAGAGTTACACCAAAAACTGGTGACGACGAAAAGAAGTTTTACGTAAGAACCTGCCTCCTCCACAGGCTTTTCCAAGGCCGCGCGGATTTTGGAGAGAGGCAGGGATGCGAAGCGCGAGTAGGGGGATTGGGAGCGAGCGCGAAGCGCGAGCGGTGGGTGATGGGAAGGGTATCCCTTCGCCCTCGCTTTCCTCAATGATTAACTAACGTTTCTCCCAACGATCGCGAGCGACTGGGGACGAGGCAGCGTAAGAACAGTTATTCCCTCTTCCCTAAACAAAAGTCTGGTTTTGAGGCCTTCCAATTAAGGGGGGTATCCGTGACGCAATGTCGCATGCTTCTGAGGACCAACGGCTGTAAATGTCGCTGTCGTTTTATCACAGTGTTGACACCGAAGCTTCAAGTTTTCCCTGTTAGCTTTTACAGATGGTTATGATTGGCTTCCTTTTTTCGACTTTTTTTTGCTTGTTTACAAGCAAAAAGTAGGAGAATAGCGTTTACATGAGCTAAAATCTGAACCGGAAGGGATCGCATTCTTGTTAACTCTCAAGGGACTGTTTTAATTTCTCAAGGGAATACTTTCCGCTGTGGGTGATCAAAGCGCGTGACTTGTAAAGTGTCACTCTATAGTTGTGCTTCAGCACTTCCGTTCTTGTAGAAAAAACGTGACTTGTCAATTTACAAACGTTATATAAGAATCAAAAACGTGAGTAGCCCAAATCTTACGTCACATAACCAATTAAGAATGTAAGGGGTTCAGCGCTCGAAGGCAGCGAAGTTTAAAACGATTAAGAACGCAATTTTTACTAGTACAAGTCTTTAGGCGCTAATATTAATTTAACCTAAAACGATTAACAACGCAAATTTGTCTTTCACACACTAAAACGTTGCTAATAGGAACTCATTTCGTGACAATTGATTATTTCTGCTGAGTTGCACAATTTAGAATTGCAACATCATCTAGCGAAGCGCACTATTACTAAAAATAGATTTCGCCACATGATACCCCCCCCCCCCCCCCCCCCCCCCGCGTGAGTCGGACAACAATTTTAGTTTCGGCAAAGGCTTTGTATGGAGGGGACGCATCCTTGACAAGAAAAAAAGGGCGAGAAAGACACAATTTGAGGCCGAGATTCTCGAAAGGCTCGAAAAATGATAGATTCCAAGCATTTTTTGCTTTAGTAATTGAAAAACAGATTGAAGGTATCCAAAAAATGGCCCAAAATTGAATTTATTAGTCGAAGATCCGGCAATGACACCTTGATTCCCACTGCAAAATTATTCAGGCTGCCGAGAAATTTAAGCGGCGGATAGCGAATTACTATCGAATTATATAATTGCGAAGGATAGCACTTGTATGTTTGCTTCATTTAGGCCCCGGAAAGATCGTCGGTTGCAAGAAATTCAGAATTCTTCCCGAATTTGACGGCACTGATCGCCGGCCATCCGATCTGTTTCGACACATGATAGATAGAGGGCGAAAATATTATGCTATTCAAACGCCTTTCTAATGGAATTGACGGCGGGTTTGATTTTAATAAAGCTGTTATTTATCCCCATTACTATTACAGACTGCAGCTACAGCTGCCGAGCTCGATCAGTGTATATTAAATAGTATTTGCCGCGACAATTGTGTAACGAAATTGACCTCTTTAAATATTCGGGTCAAGCAAGGGGACCGATCGGACGTCACGAGCGTTTCTTTGTGTAATTTTGTGGTGGCATAAATCTGAGGTTAGCTCTGTTGTGTTGCAAAATGTGCCACTAAGAACAGTGTAAACGTTTTGCATTTCTCATAAAAATAAATGTTTTCTTTCAGCAAATCCCGGCAGCAAATCGGGCCTTTATAATCCATTCAATAACTGAGAGTAAAACATTTTACACATTTATTGAATAATCGCTCTGTTTGACAAACCTTTTGTTTCAAATCACGGTTTGAGCTTTCTACGTTGCACAGGTAAGGCTTTCCGAATTCCGAGCCAATCTGGCCATGGTTTTGTGAAACAATCGCTAAATATGCCTCCAAAGTGGCCGCCAACCATACACTGCTCTTACAGAGAGCGGTTTGTTTGTCCGAATTTTATCTGACTCACACCGGGGGTCAAATTCTGTGACGTCATTAGTGCGCTTCGCTAATTGCAACATCATTAAATGTGTTAAGTGATATTTATAAGTGTTTTTGTAGCCTGTTGTGAAATTACTTCCGGTGGAAACAGTAAACGTTAAACGTTTCTTCTGTTCAGAAGTTAATGCATCGCCATTAGAAAAATAAACAGCAACTGTTTTGCTGGAAATGTAGTCGTTAGAAATGGCATGTGTAGCCGTAAGGTAAAGAATAACGCGAGGAGAAGCGGCTTTTGGTAATATCCAAACGAAAATTTACTTCTCAATGTGGGGTTAAGATTGCGTGACGAGACAAAAGGTAACTCTGTCGTGCGTAACCTAACCTGCGATCAGGCGTTATTTTTCTGCATTAAGCCGAGTAGAAATCTTTCTAGCTCTAAAGGAAACAACTATTTCGATTAAACATGTTAAAGGCAAACGTCAAAGTTTACCTTTTTTAACCAAGCCAAAGTATATGAGTCGCAAAGCACCCAGCCGTCGCGACTGACAAATACAGCATTTTACTCCGCGAAAATAAAAAAATGCTTGAACTGAAAGACGTTTGAATTCTTCCATGATATGTTCGAACAACAATGCCCAGGATAAACCTTCTACTCATACTAACTTCATGCAAAAAAAGTCGATATCTCGAAGAGATCTTTGATTTATTTTAAGTTCGATTTTTTGCCGCATCTCAGTTGGCAGTTTGTGTCATCGGTTTAAACATCGCTGAGTTCTCTTTTCACGAGAAACTGTTTTGTCAGAGAATCAGAGGGCCTTAGCCACACTTTAATCAGGCTAGTACAAATTCATCAAGAGCAGCGAACCTGTGTGGGGGCAATTTTTAAAATCTAAGCTCTCCGAAATGCCATTTCGTGCACTCACTGGCTATTTTTAGGGTATATTTACTCACCATTTTCTAGCTATTATTGATAAATGCACAACTTCCAATCATGTCGCTGTCATTTTTTTAGCGTTTATTGTGTCGCTGTCGCATTTCAATGCCGCAATCATGTCGCTTGTCGCTGTTTAGAAATTCCGCTGTCGCCAAGACTCGGGGCTGCGTCGCTTGTCGCTGTTACCCCTTGGAAGGCCCCCGGGGAAAGGCCTCATTGCTGGTAGTGAAACATGGGAATCCGGTAGTTTCGCCTACAAGTATTTTCGCCTACAGGTCGATTCGCCTACAGTGAAGTCGATTCGCCTACACAACCTGAGTTGTTTCGCCTACACCAAAGTCGATTCGCCTACATCAAAGCTTGCTATGTTCCGAAAGATAGAAGAAAGGAATACCTAAATAAAGTTCAATATTAATAAAGTTTACCTTAACTTGATGGTATGTGTGTGTTATTTTCGCCGAAGAAAACAAATAAAGAGCGATCAGACTAAGTTGACTTTGATATCGATGTAAAGTAAAGTGTTTAACCATGCAGTTGAACAGTGGCCCGTGAAGGTACTTGTGAATTTTTTTTTTTGTTTCTTTATTACAGTGTATAAACATTTTCTATTGTTTGTACTTGCGACATTTTTGACAGTAACAGCTATTTTTTTCCATAAAGATAACTTTCGCTCGCGCGTGCATTCACTGTTTGGCATGTGCGACGTTCGAAACATATTTCTATTGTTTATACTTGTGAGTTTCTCAACAAAGAAGGCTAATTAGCAATCAGAGTAACACATTTGCCTCATGTCTTAAGGAGGCTCGATGTAGTTTTTTTAGACTAAGGGTGGTTGTTTTGAAAATTAAAATTACCTAGGAAGCCAATGTTCTATTTTTGCCAAAATACACCATAATGATCAAATGTGACCAAATTTTACTTTTTACCCGTCACTTAGTCACAACGGTTACCATAGCAACGATTGACGTTTTCTTTTGTTCTCAAACAAGCTTGATTTTCTCGAAATCTAGACTGACACTTGGTGTTTATTTTTTGATATGTTAAAGTTTAGTAGATTGACTAACTGTTGACGAAATTTTAGAAAAATCTGTAAGAGCGTTTTCAAGTAAATCAAGAATGAAATTTTCAGAAAAACACCATTTTAATATAAAATAGGCGCCTTAAAATTGTTTCGTATTATTTGAGCACAGTTTCTCTCACTGAAATATAAATACTTACACCATCAAAGACCATTAACTAAAAGCGAAAGACTTTTTGCTTTAATTTGTTAAAATATATCGACTGCCGATTGTAAGAAATTATAAGAAAATACCAAAAACTTCATTCTTGATTTACTCTAAAACGCTCTTACAGATTTTCCTAAAATTTTGAGCACAGGTAGTAAATCAACTGTACTTGAACATATCAAAAAATGAATATCAAGTGTCAGTCTAGATTTCGAGAAAACCAAGCTTGTTTGAGAACAAAAGAAAACGTCAATGGTTGCTATGGTAACCTTTGTGACAAAGTGACGAGTAAAAAATTAAAATTTGGTCATATTTGATCATTATGGTGTATTTTGGCAAAAATCGAACATTGGCTTCCTAGTAGCCTGCGAATACAGCCGCCTCTCATTCCCGTCCCGCAACGAAGAGCGAAACAGGAAGAGAGACTTTCTCTCTTCCTGTTTCGCTCTTCGTTGCGGGACGGGAATGAGAGGCGGCTGTATTCGCAGGCTAACTTCCTAGATAATTTTAATTTTCAAAACAACCACCCTTCGGCTAAAAAAACTACATCGAGCCTCCTTAATGAAAAAAATTCTTTTCGTAGGTAGCACCGCTAAGCTATGCGCGATGCGAGAACATCCTTTCTCGGTCTCAGGCCTTGTGTCTTCCCCTAGTCCATACTAGTCAAACATTACGCGTGACCAGCGAGAACATTACAGTGCGAATACTCGAACCGGGACAGTTGGAACAAAGTTAACCAATGACAACGTTAATTGAGAACAAAGGATGTCGACCTTTTTCGTTAACAGACCAATGACGTTCAAGAAAGCAAACAATAGATTTACAGAAAAATTTGAAAACTCAACAACGTTGCAAATAGTTGCGGACCTCTCAGGAAACTCGCCTTGTTTTTGATTGGTTAGTTTCGATCCTTAATTTTCAAGAGGTCGTAGATAGAGATCGTAGATAGATAAAGTTAGGGCCTCTTCACATGATCCCGGTTTACGGGCTGTCTCAGTTACCAGGACGGATTTTGACCTCTGTTCATATGGAAAATTTTAGCCCGGTTGACGAGGATAAAATTCAAGAAACGAAGGCAAAATGGCGACACATGAAGTTGCATCTTTCGCGACTATCGTAGCTTTATTGACCCATGTAACTTTATTAATAAAGCTAATTCGCATATTTCTGAAGTGGAAATAGATACAAGACAAAATTAAACCATTTGGACCGCCCAATTACTAAAGAGAAGCTATTTTCTCAAAAAAAGTTGCGTCTCGGCCACCGGGCTGGAGCGTTCATATGGGAAAATATTCTTCCCGGTTGTCGAGATCTCGGTTGCAGAAACCGAGATATCGGTAACCGGGCTGGCCCACCTTCTCATATGAACACATCCAAAATTTTACAAGAAAATAGGAGGGAGCCGAGATCTCGGTAACTGGGCCAGCCCGGTCAACCGGGATCATATGAAGAGGCCCTAAAGGGACGCAACTTTTTTTGAGAAAATAGCTTCCCTTTCGTAATTGGGCGGTCCAAATGGTTTAATTTTGCCTTGTATCTATTTCCACTTCAGAAATATGCGAATTAGCTTTATTAATAAAGTTACATGGGTCAATAAAGCTACGATAGTCGCGAAAGATGCAACTTTATGTGTCGCCACTTTGCCTTCGTTTCTTGAATTTTATCCCCGTCAACCGGGCTAAAATTTTCCATATGAACAGAGGTCAAAATTCGTCCTGGTAATTGAGACAGCTCGTAAACCGGGCTCATGTGAAGAGGCCCTTATTAGACAAGTTATACAAGATGTATGTTACAATATCATCTTCGCGAAAAGTTTACAAATCAAACTACGAACCGTGATTTTTCTCTTCACGGCCAGGAGCTGTGAATTGAATATTCCACACTGTGTTCGCTCTTGTTTGAAAATTTTCACTCCGGAAATAAAATGAAGACTGTGAAATCAAATTCACGCCGTAATTATTTTCATTTCGCTCTAGCTTTTCAGTAGCTTTGCTCTGTCTGTTGCCTTGAAATCGATGCGAGTCACTTCCTCGCCAATGTTAACAAATTGCTTTTACACCTTCGTATGACTTTGAAATTCACAAAAACAATACTTATATCGTCGGTTAATGCCGTATAACTGTCCAAAAGTTACCACTTTACATTTTTTGACACGATTTGAGGCCACGTGAAATGTAAACATCAGGTCGAATGTTGTTTTCGCTTGTTTGCTCACGGACTCATTTTCTGTCGGTTATCTACTGTTACAACTTTGTAAACTCACGGCTTTCGTGAAAGAGGAGTTTGTTCCGTTTCGTCATTGAGTCTTCAATCTTTCTGTGGTCATAAAATTACCACAGGCTAAAGTCACTGAAACTTTTATGGGAGAAAATTCATTTCATGCGGCGAAAGCAAAATTGCCATTAATAAAATATGCAAGGTCAGTTGTCGCTGTGGCGGCATCCCAAATCTTTTTTGCCTTGTCTTTCGTCAGAAACAAAAAATAATCACAACAAACACGAGTATGTAACTTAGAAGAGTGAAAACAACTGACTTTTCAAACATGAAATCTAGAACGTTTCTATTCACTTTCTGCTCACATGCGACATAAGACGCTGCATACGACGGAATTGGCACTTGAGACGTCCTTTGAAACAATTCCATCCCGTTTCGCGCTTGTCGTGAATAAAAGCGTCCTTCGTTATTCTTTACTGTGCTATCACCAACGAAGAGCAATACAATTTTATCAGAAAATTTCTTTTGAAGAATTTTTCAGCCTGTGAAAGCCAACTTTTGATTACGGTTTTACGAGCGCTACTGAAAATTCGGTGCAGTCAGTGAAAATTTAGGATCGAAACTATCCAATCAAATACAAGGCAAGTTTCCTGAGAGGTCCGCAACTGTTTCAAACGTTGTTGACTGTTTAAATTTTGTTGCAAATCTATTGTTTGCGGTCTTGGACGTTATTGGTCCATTTCTAAAAAAGGTCGCCATTCTTTGTTCTCAATTAGCGTTGTGATTGGTTAACTTTGTTGCAACTGACCCAGCTCGAGTATTCGCACTGTAAAGAATCGACTTTTGTGTAGGCGAAACAACTCAGGTCGTGTAGGCGAATCGACTTCACTGTAGGCGAATCAACCTGTAGGCGAAAATACTTGTAGGCGAAACGACTGACATCATTATTTGCGAATGGATTCAGTACCGCCGACACTAACATCGAGGTGTCACACCCCGTTCTGTCCAAGCAACTGCAACCTCTCTCATCACGATTTGGTAGCAGCGATGTTTATGGATGGTCGTTGCGCGAATGCGAGAATCCAACGGTCTGGGGACTTGCCTCTTGCACTAAAGAAGCTCATAGAATCTGCCAAATTGTCTGGTTGGGATCAAGACAGTGACATTCCCGATCCTTTAGAAGAGCTGAGGAGACCCCTGCTTTTCCTAGCTTGTGCTTTTGGGAAGATTGGCATCGTAAAAGGCCTGCTACTGAACAACTTTAATCCGCGCGCAGTAAACGAACATGGCGAGACAGCTTTGCATTTTGCACAAACACAATTCAACAAAGCGGCAGTTTTTGAAGGTAAATTGACCAAGTATACAGATCGAGAGAAGGTATTTCAGCGCATTTTGAACATCCTTGCTGATTATCATCCCAAGATCTTGGCGGCGACGGATAACAATGGCCGCACAGTCTTTCACGTGGCGGCTGCAAACATGATTTTAAATCGCTCGCCCGACGGCAAACATAAGAAAGTGCTGTTTCATCAATTCTGCTTCAAGAGCATGATTAACAAGTTGCTGGAACTCGAAGTTGCTGCCATATTCACCAGAAATGAAGTAACAGAGGTCATCAACGCCGCCGAAGACAACAACGGGGATTCTGTTTTGCATATGTTGGCCCGGGACAGTCCGTGGGGCTTCGAGTTGCTGAAATTCGTACAGAACGCGTTATTCTCTGGGAAATCAATGGCTGACGAAACGAACAAGCAAAATGAAACGGTGGTTTCTCTCGCTTGGGAGACTGATCCACAAAATGCTGTGAAAATCTTTTCACTCTCACCGGAGGCGGATAAAAATCATGAACGCCTTTCACACCAAGGTGAGAAAGTTCATTGAAGAATACCTATTTTACCATATAACCTTATAATACTTTATAACATAAAATTCCAATTCATTGCAAGCGGACAGGTTGAGAATAATTGCGTTCGACGAAGGAGAGCGCAAGCCTAATTCTGTTTTGCGTCCTGTGTCTTTTGAGTTGGTAGGCCTCTGCACTGTTATGCGGAATGAATCGAGCCGTAATGCGCGCGCAGGTGTATGGACTCCAAATTGGCCGCCCTGACTGATTTTTGCAGGGGCAAGTCTCGGCCGGGTTACTGGTGCGACGATATTTTAGTCTTGTTTTCGCATTGAATCATCCCTTTTGTCGTCTTTGGTCGCTGTTCTGCACGCGTGCTTCACAAATTCGCTAGAACATTTCGTTTGGTCACTAGATTGTGTACTTAGTAAAACTGTTTACTTTCGTTCTCGTACAAGAATCGCCTCTTCTGTCGTCTTTGGTCGCTGAACTGCGAACAAAACTGACCGTTGCTTGTGGTCAAATAGCAAATGTTCTGAGTTGTATAGCTCAGCGGCCATTGTGCCACTTGATCATGGCTTGTGATCAAATAACAAACTTTCCGAGTTATGTAGCTCGGCGGCTGTTGAGCCACTTGATCATTACTTGTGATCAGATGTTTAACGCATTTGCGTTAAAAATTTGCACGGTGTCGACGACATCAGAGCAGATGAAGCGATCGAATACAACCGAACCATTGTTCAGTCAGATGAAGCGATTGAATACAACCGAACCATTGTTCAGTCGAGTAAATGCGGCACAGGAAGCATTCTTTTGTATAACGTGACCAAATCACGTCGTGCACAGAGTTCTGTCCAGACTTCGATAAATGATACCCACAATAATTATGATAGTAAGCTTATAAAGAGATATGAAAGAGATTTCCGTGTTGTAGCTGGAAAGAATGGCGATAGGAGTTGTTCTGTTGCTATGATCTCTACAAATGCTGAGAAATCTCAGGCTGTGAAAAAAGCAACAGGAAACGAGACAGAGAACCATCTCGAATTTCTGTTCGTAGAGTCACTATATTGCTTAGAAGAAAGAAATACAGAAGTAGACTTCAAAAACTACTGAAACATAATTTCCCAAGCTCCTCACTTATTAGAAATTTTTGTAGCAATTACAAGAAATGGTTTATTTTGTGTAACTCTGAACATTTTTACAGTAAATATGTTTTTTTCATAAACAAACAGAAAGTAAAAAGATACAAGTATTGCACTGGTAAACAGAAAGAGTTATCAATTGACATGCTTCCAACAAAGTCTGACTTCAGTCACAATAGCGCTTTTGGTCATATTTTCCAAAGTTCAAATTTAAAAGGAGGTATGCTTCCTGCAAACGACAGTTGTAATTTGCCTTGGGTATCTCTCAATGAGAGACTTTCATTAATAAGTTTAATGCCTTATGATGTTGGTGGGAGTGGAGACTGTTTTTTTAGGTCAGTTTCACACCAACTGTATGGAACTGCAGAGTTGCATTTTCAAATTCGTGCTGCTGGTATTAGGCACTTGAATAATCATCCAAAATTTTATGTTGAGAGCGTTTCTGACAATAGTTGGCAAGACTACATTCAGCAAATGTCAACACCAGGAACTTGGTGTGACAATGTAATTATCCAGTAAATAAGTATTTTTAGTTGAAAGCAAATTCTGCAATATTAATTCATACTTCAATATATTGCTGTTTCAAGTTAAAAGTGCTTTCTATGGAATTCACATGTTGCTGTTACCTTAAAGGAACAGTGCCACAGCTGAGTTTAAGTTTGAACTTTGAACTGTGTCGTTACTTTCATACTTGTGTGTGTTACACATAACACACATTCAAAGACAAGCAATTGTCATTTATTCTTGGAATTGATATAGTTATTGTTCACAGTTTATTCGCCATCAATGTTGTTAAATTATTCTTACAAACATTTCACCTTCCTCTTTTGTCCCATCACCAACAAATTGTACAAGAAAAAGGGGAAATCTCAGTCAACGCCAAAAACTACCCCTCCTTTCAAGCCTTACTCGAACGCATTCCCCCAATCGCTGATTACTACTAGTAATAATAATAATCAACTGTTGTGGCCTTCCTTGTGATGACTGCCTGTCAATGTTACTGCCCCCCTGCCAACTCGTACCCAGTCATATTAACATGATTTTTTGGTGGGGGTGGGGGGAATGAAGATTGGATACATGGGTGGATTGAGGCACACAATTGAAACAATATCAAAGCACGCGAGTGATGTCACCACTCAGACAAGACTCAGACAAACAAACCGAAAAGGCGGACGATTTTTCTAAAACACTTTCTCAAACAGTCGTTTCTAAAACACTTTCCTTAAACGAAAACTTCGCCTAGATTCCTTCTTTTTCTCTCAGAATACGCTAATGTTTTCTGAGCCTCGTGGAGGTTACATTCATTTGCATTCTATTTTAAGACCTCACGTGCTTCGCTATTAAATAGTGACCGGCTACGAGTCTGCCCCACCCCACCATTTTACATTCCAAAATTGTCAATGTAAACATGGAACAATGGATCCAAAGGTAGCCAATCACTGCTCAAAGAGGGGAGGGGGAGGAGAGATTGAAAGTGGGTCTTTTCTAGCTTAAAAAACGGGGTGGGTTTTCACTTTTCTCTAAAAAAAGGTTTAGCAGACACTTATTGAGAACAAAGCTGTCAACTAGGGGATATTGTCTTGTTGAAAAAATGTGTAGCATCGGTAAGGAAAATTAAGGTCATTCACGCTAAATGTTTATGTCCATCCTTGACATAATTCATGTCGCAAGGTTACACCATGTCATGCATGGAGCGAGTGTGCTGAAGAAACTTTTTTTAAAACATAAAGGTGGCCATTCTGTAAACTCCGCTTGCAATTTCACTCTTTATAAAGGGATGGACCCCAACATTTTTCTTAACGGATCACTTTTGGTAATGATTATCAACGTTTTGTGAAAAAAGGAAAAATTCTATCGAGTAAAATTTTGATTTTTTTTGTCCCTCTCACATTCAACAGAAGCTAAAAATATTGATGCAGTGGATCAGGAGAACCCATTCCCACAGTTGACTGTCCCATTGTTTAATCAAGGACATGAAGATGACTTCCATGCTCTGACACATTCAGATGACAATGTACCGGTACCCTGCATAACACAGGCCTTTTCATTGTCAAGTGAAGATTTTTCACAGCATACCAGACAGACGTCTGATTCAAGCGAGAAGCCAAAAGACTTGTCCACGCCAGGCAAAGTTGAAATTAAAGAGTCTTGTGCGGAGGTCAACACATCCAGCCCCAGCAAAGTGAAAACTTGTTCAGATGCTGACAACTCATTTCTAGAATTTGTCAATACTGAATTAGTTGCCCTGGATGTCGTTGCAAAGCAGAACATTGTAGGCGTGGTACTGAAACAATACTTGGACAAACTCGACCAAGTAGAAGAGAGACTTCCAAGGTTGGGGCAGCTAATGAGTGAAGAGGAAATGGCTCTCAGTCAAAAGAAAGAGGAACTGGCCTTGTTGAAGAAGGAGATTGTAGCAAAGGAGAGGTCCCTTGAAGAGCTGAAACAGAATAAAGAACTACTGTGTGAAGAAAAAAAGAAGCTAAAGAGAAAAGTTGCTCACTGTGAGGCAACCCAGCAGCAGCTAGAGGGCAATTTTAAAAAGGTCGATCAATTTGAAAAGTGCGAAATGGACTGATGGTGAATGGTCATACTATCAGTGCAACCTCGATTGAAGGGTAGCAGGAGACCCACCCACCCCTGTGTTTGGTTATTGAACCATGTTTTGTTCTTTAAATATCAGTTACAAAGGAAAACACATGTAACTGATAAAAATTGACTCAAGTTGTTATCGTTTTAGTTCTTAAAGGGATATCATTTATGTGAATGCTAATAACGAAACAGAGAAGGACAGTTATGGTCTAAAGATAGAGAACATTCCATTGAGTTCTGAAATATTATCTATGAAGATGTTATATTTAACTTAACCAAGAGTCTTCCATTTTTTTACCAAAATGTGTATATTTATAATGATAGAAGACATAACAGTCCTGTATACGAAGGAAAGCTCCTTGATACTTTGAAGAGAGAAAATAATATTATGTTTATTGGGGCTGTCATTTAAACTTCCTGGCCTTTTAACATAAAAGGGGGGGGGGAGCAGGGGGGTCTGAACCTCTCGCCTCCCGTACGTTTTACTCCCGCTTCCCGTACCTTTTACTCCCACCTCCCGCTCCTTTCCGTAGCTGTTCTCTCCTGTTTGTTCCATGTCCATTGCGAAATATAATTAAATGTTACGAAATTTTACTCGTTTTCTCCCGGTTCCCGCCACCTTAAGAATCCCGCTTCCCGACTTCTCTCCTCCCGCTTCCCGCCCCTTTTCTCCCGGGCTCCCGCCCCCCTGTCCCCCTCCACATAAAAAGAAATCAAGCAAGAATTTGTATTTTATTAAATCACTTGTTAAGTTACATTTATTCATTACTGAAACCTACAAGGTAATTTCTATTAATATGACATGAAAAATATTTTCTGCTTATTTGAAAGGCCTTTCGAAATACAGAAGAATGGCGTTTTTCTTTTCGAAATATCTTTTTTCGTTTCAGAGATATTGACGTTTTTGTATTATGCAAATTAGATCAGTGATGACGTCATAAGATTTGACCGTAAAATGGTAAAATACTGAATAATCAATATCTCTAAACCTATTGAAGCAGTGTTCTTGAAACTTGGCACCACAAATGTGCATCACAAAAGGAACAAAATGACACCCTTAGTATTGTTGCCATAGCAACTCTTTCAGCTCCAGTCTCTCTCTGTCAAAAAGACAAATATCCCCCTATCTGACCTCTAAAGTGAGACAAAGGGTCCTGCTTAGAACAGACATAGTTCCCATATTGTCTTAATTCCCACCATCGGTTTGGCTGCGCTAGATGGTTCTTGGTTTCAGACAAAAACTGGGAATTTCAGTTTTTATTGAGACAGCACCAGCGGCAAAACTGTTGTCATGGAAACAGCCCTAAGAGTAACATTTTGTTTCTTTTGTGATGCACATTTGTGGTGCCAAGTTCCAAGAGCACTGCTTTAATAGTTTTAGAGATATTGTTTATTCAGTATTTTACCATTTTTTAGAGTCAAATCTTATGACGTCATCACTGATCTAATTTGCATAATACAAAAACGTCAATATCTCTGAAACGAAAAAAGATATTTCGAAAAGAAAAACGCCATTCTTCTGTATTTCGAAAGGCCTTTCAAATAAGCAGAAAATATTTTTCATGTCATATACACTTTAACGATTTTCTATTTGATACTTGTATTTCTAATATTTTTATATAAAATCCACACCTATGTGAGATACCAGGTTATGGCTAAAGGAGTTTGTCCCATTTAAATAGTGATTGTTCTGTTTGGTTCATCTGCTCAGAATGTTACTGCTGACTTTTTTACGGCAAATAAATTTTAGTTTGCTGATTCATATCAAGTGTCTCAATTTTAGTGTATATCAACATGTGGCCTATTGTTAAGTGCGATGTTGGACTGCAGATGAAGTGTTGCAGGCTTGAGCACTGGGCAGTTTCATTGTGTTGCGTTCTTGGGCAAGACACTTTACTCTCATAGTGCCTTCTCTACCCAGGTGTTTAAATGGGTACTGGCGAATCTGTGGGTAACCCTGCGATGGACTAGCATCCCATTCAGAGGGTAATAGAAACACTCCTACCGTAAATTTCCGAAAATGAGCCCCTCCCCTCCATAAATAAGCCTTCCCCAAATCTCAGGCGAAAAAAATCCTATCGAACTTAAGCACTCCCGAGTATAAGCCCATGGGATAATTTAACGATTATTTCGCGTTGGATGTGAGATGGCAGATAGCCAATGACAATGAGGCGCGTTGTGCCGAGTTGTCCATAACTATCTCGTATCCAACAAGCGCAAGTGGAATATTTGTTTTTTTATAAAAAGACCCAAAGAATTGCAATATATCGGTTTTCACTAGCGACGCAAGCACAAGGGCAAGGATCAGACAGCTCTTATTTTACCGTGAAAACGGTTTCGAATCAAACAAAATCACAAGCGCATTACATTTTGATGTTTGTGTTTGTGCTTGCCGCAAGCACAAGTACAAGGACCTTTTTTCGACTTTTTTGCTTGTTTACAAGCAAAAGGAAGGAGAATAGCGGTTAAGTTGGGTAATCTCGAACCACATTCTTGTTAACTCTCAAGGGACTGTTTTAATTTCTCAAGGGAATACTTTTCGCTGTGGGTGATCAAAGCGCGTGACGTGTAAAGTGTCACTCTATAGTTGTGCTTCAGCACTTTCGTTCTTGTAGAAAAAACGTGACTTGTCAAATTTTACAAACGTTATATAACAATTAAAAACGTGAGTAGCCCAAATCTTACGTGACATAACCAATTAAGAATGTGAGGGGTTCAGCGCTCGAAGGCAGCGAAGTTTAAAACGATTAAGAACGCAATTTGTACTGGTACAAGTCTTTAGGCGCTAACCCTAATGGTACAAGTCTTTCACACACTAAAACTTTCCTAATAGTTAACCAAAGGGAACTCATTTCGTGACAATTGATTATTTCTGCTGAGTTGCACAATTTAGAATTGCAACATTCAATGCAGGTGTGAAGTGATATTTACAAGTTTTTTTGTAGCCTGTTGTGAAATTACTTCCGGTGGAAGCAGTAAACACTAAAAGTTTTTGCTTCTGTTCAGAAGTTTTTTTTTTTAATTTATTCAAATAAAATAAAATGTTACAAGTACAGCACAAGTAAAACTAGAACGATATACAACAGACAAAAAGAAAAAAAACCGGAAAACTAACTACAGTATAACAATTCTCCAATACACTATCAAACAATTCTAAATACACAATGTACAGTACATTTCCATCTCTAACAATTCATTAACCGGGCGGAGACTGGGCCGGCCCGGTTCATAAATCGCCCGGAATTTTGTCGTTGTCGTGTCGGTAAATCGTTCCAGACCCGCTCGGCCGCTTCCTTGGCCAGGATTCAAATCACGCACTTTTGATATTTATTCGGCAGGAGCTATGAAACCCGCCTATTAAATCACTCTTCTATTTTAACTTTATCTAAAACCCTGATTTCTGTTAAGCCTGAAATATATATTTTTGTGTTATTCAAGCGTTTGGATTGCGAAACCTGTGTTTGTTTTGACAGCTCCAAACCGCTACGTCAGTCACGCAATGTTTTTGCAGCAAGCTTTACGCATAACTGCTTTATAAAAAACGGCTGGTAGCCAGAGCATTTTTGAGCCGGAATACTTTGAAGATGCTTCCCATTTAATAGGAAGAATTATGTCCATTTTCATCCGTGCACAATTGAGCTGGCAAAGTCGCGGATCAGAGACGATTTAATGTTTGCACAGCAAAATAATCTTATTATGGTTCTTGATGTAAAAGCTTTACTTAGGCCCGGTTCAGACGCCGATCTTTTCATGAGCCGAACCTAATTCCTTGAATTAAGTACATGAAAAGATCGGCGTCTGAATCAAATAAGAACGGTTATTATATGGCAAAGCCAGTCTTAGGCAAATCCGAGCGTTCTGATTGGTTCTTTCTTGGTCGGGATTTTGCCATACGGACCTTTTCCATGGAAACGGTCCAAGCCGTGTATTTTTTTCGAAAGCCGGGAAATTCAAATTTCCAACTAAACCTGCGAAAAGGAAATGTGTACTCTTATTCTTCACGAAGAAACTACCGAACGGATTGATATTTTACTGAGTTTACAACGAGGACGAAGTAAACGAATATTCACCAAGCGAATTTCAATCGAATTATCTTAAAGATTGGGAAACTTCTGATGTGGAAACTTAAACAGGCATCATCGAAAGCCAGGAGCTAGGCCATACCGCAGACGATTTTATAAACGAACGGAAAACTATAAACACAAATAAGAAGACGGCTACTGAAATCTACGCTCTACTCCGCTACATTGAAGGTAACAGTATGACAAATGAAAGAATTGATAGCCTACCTGCTTCCGAGCTTGACCAACTTTCCGTCCAAATGAGTCCAAATTTTTCACGCAGCGATTTTTTTTAAAACACTCGAACCAAAAAAAGGAGAAGAGTACGAGCAAGCAGCAATTCTCAGTTTTCAACGAACCATACAGACCTGAGAAGAAATATCCATTCAACATACTCAACGACACCGAGTTTGAAAAATCGAGAAGAGAACTAGCTGCGAAGTGCCAGTTCACAAGTACGCGTAGTACGGCGAAGGAAAGAAGCCGCGAAGCCGTTCAGGCGGATTAATGAAGACGGCGAAGTCGAAGATGCTCTTTTTGAAGCGGGAGAATTAAGCAACTCCAATCCAGTGGGCACTTCATAGAACTTTTTCCTTTTTAAAAAAATTACCCTTACACTTCGGTTTACGAGCCAGGGACGAAAGCCGAAAGTTACGGGAGCTGAGACGTTCAACTTCAACGCCGAATGGTATAAATGATGGCCAAGAAACCTCAGTTTGGTTAGCCGAGCAGCCTTCTGGCTTTCAGTGATGCCTGTTTCAGTTTCTACATTAGAACTTCCCCGATCTTAAGAATAATAAAATCCGCTTGGTGAATATTCGTCTTCTTCGTCACGATCGATAAATTTGTTTTCAAACTCGTGGTAGCTTGTCCATTCTGAGTTGCTCGCGTCATCATACTGCACTTTACGGAGGAAGCCCTTTGAATGCAAGCTAAGTGACCGGAAGTGCTTTTAACAGAAAAATAAACAAGCATGGCTCGAGTGCCATATAATAAACTACTTACTAACCTAGCTTGCTCGAGCCGTACTGGGGAATATTGGCCCTCGGTCGTTTTTGTACGGACCTCGCTGCGCTCGGTCCGTACTGCCACGACCTCGGGCCAATATTCCCCAGTACGGCCCTCGTGCTCGGTTAGTAAGACGTTACTATTTCAATTTGGAACGGGCTCACCCGTTCTTCCCGCCTGGCTTGGCCGAGAATTTCGCCTGTGGAACGCCTTTGGAACGGCTTTGATTCAGACGCCGTACTTTTCATGTGCCGATCCTAATTCAGAAATTATTATAATTTATTTTGCCAGCAGTTTACCTCAATTATTGGAACTGTATTATGTACGGCCTCGGAACGGCCAAAAAGTACGGCGTCTGAATCAAGAGACGTACTTTTGTCAATTTGGGTCGGTCCAAATTCGAATTGAGTTCGGCTCATGAAAAGTACGGCGTCTGAACCGGGCCTTACACACTTCTCAAGACTTCAGTAAACAAAATGGTAATGTAGTTCTACGAACTATGATGGTATTTGTGAAAGGATCCGAAAAGCCAGCAAGTAAAACAAATGGTCTGCAAAATGAAAATGAAATCTTGGCGCGGGTAATTTAATACATGTAATTAAATTCTACAACGGCATGCAAAATTTCACAGTTTTGAAATTTTTGCCTTTTAAAATGTTTCTTGACCCCATCTTGAATCAAAATTCATCTAAAACTTTTTTTTCATGTTTCTTTCATTTTTTCACGTTTATATTAGTTGCCTTTTTACCGAATGGTAATGAGGGTATTAAAATGACTTTGGGGCTTGAATTCACTCACTCACTCCATTCTGATTTCAAACCGCAATTAATTTATGCGTTAAACGGTAAACGTGCTGACAAAAAGGTCCTTTAAACGCATTCAGCACATGTCAATCAGAAACAAATTATTCTCCAGCCTCCGAGAACTCTCTCTTCCAGGAACGAGGTTGATCAGTATTTACAAAAGAAATTTCCTAAATGCGAAAGAGGATCAAAGGTTATTACACTTTATTCCAGTGGTTAAAAAATTCGCTCCACGAAGCCTGAGAGCACAAGCCATCAATGACCTATTCACGCAACTCCCATGAGAAAAAAAACATTCAAAGAGGCAAATGAAGTGAGACTGTGACTTACTGATAGCAGGTATGAGATACATGCAATTTCG
This sequence comes from Oculina patagonica, assembly GCF_052425735.1. Classification (NCBI taxonomy): domain Eukaryota; kingdom Metazoa; phylum Cnidaria; class Anthozoa; order Scleractinia; family Oculinidae; genus Oculina; species Oculina patagonica. The sequence goes on along the minus strand of NC_135766.1, from coordinate 26,216,074 downwards.
CTTGCCATGTGACGACGTGATTTAATAAATGTTTCAGTTCGTATACCGGCCTTTTTGTTTCGCGTCACGTCATCTCGTGTCACGTCATCCGTTTTCAGTGGTAAAGAAAATCGTTCTACGAAGCCTGAGAGCACAAACTATCAATGACCCATTCACACAACTCCCATAAAAAAAAAAAGAGAAAACATTCAAAAAGGGAAATGAAGTGAAAATGTGACTTTAATACTGATAGCTGGTACAAAATACATGCAGTTTCGTTTGCATGTGACGTGATTTAATAAACGTTTCAGCTCACTGGAAAAACACGAGTTGCATAGCACGTTTCTGTTTCGCGTAACGTCATCTCGTGTCACGTCATCCGTTTTTCATCTTTTTGAGGCGAGCAGATCTCAAATTTCATCGGCTGCTCAAAAAATAATAACGCTTGTCGCTGCCCGGTATGTACACTCTTTTTTTTTTTTATAAGAATACAGTTTTTCCGACCCAGGCTGAATATTCGTATTTTTCTGCCTATTTTAGGCTGAAATATTCTTATGAACATTCTAAGAAAATACCTTTTGGCATTTCCGTTTTAGCAAGTATTGGGTAATCAATTTCAAGTGTTTGGTGACCAGATCTGTATGGTGTTACATTGTGCACATGTACCATTGCTTTTCGTTGCAGTCTGGCCGTTTTGGCTTTAAACAAAGCATTCCTCACAGAGATAAAGTGACGGGAATGAAAATACCTGATTTTGTTTCAACTAAAAACTATATTCTTTTCAAAATCTCAGCCTCGGGTTTATTCTTAAAATATTCTTAAAAATTCGCAAATTCCAGCCTCAATATTCTTATAAACTAGATTCTTATAAAAAAGAGTGTATATTATATATGTGCTGACAGAAAAGTAATTGAAAACGCAATTTATTGCATCCAAGACAGTAAAAAACACATTCAAAAGTTACACTTTATTTTGGTGGTGAAAAATAGAATTTGCGCTACGAAGCCGGAGAGAACAAAGCATCAGTGACCCATTGACGCAACTCACATGAAAAAAAAGCATTTAAAGGCAAATGAAGTGAGACTGTTACATTCTTGAACGCTTATTTGAAAAACAAAGCGAAGGACGCCACTTCATCGAATTACCATGAGGTTGCTCGAAGAGCCTTTGATTAGGCTTTTGAAACGAACACGGCATCTATTTATAGATTGAGGCCCCGTGTGATGTTTTTAATACACATATTTGCGTTATTTGTCGTAGTAGTTCACTCGGCCGCTTTCTTGGCCAGGATTCAAATCCCGCACTTTTGATATTTACTCAGCAGGAGCAATTAAAAGTTTATCTAATACCCCGATTTCTGTTAAACGTGAAAGATATATTTTTGTGTTTTTATTCAAGCGTTCGACTCAAGCGAGTACTGGAGTCCGAAACCGGTGATTGTTTCGACAGGTCGAAGCTTTTTTACATCAGTCACGCAATGTTTTTGCAGCAAGCTCCTGCATTTAAAAGCGGCTGGTAGCCAAAGCATTTTTGGGCCAGACTCTACTTTGGAGATGTTTTTCATTTAGCAAGAATTGTGTCCATTTGGTCCATTTCCACCCGTGTACAGTTAGGCCGACAAAGTCGCAATCTCGAGCCCAGAGTGACCCCCGGCTCCGCGATCCGTCAGCGGTTGGTCAGCGGTAGGGTCGCCGGGACTCACTCTGGGAAACTGAATAATAATTCAGTGTCTTATTATACTGGTCCTCACAGAACAATAGAATACCATAGAAATCAACACGGAAGTCTGAAAATCTTCCCCGGAAGTAAACTAAACCGGAAACCCTGGAAAAACATTTTTGTTTTTCTTTGGTCAAATGTTCAGATGTATCACCTTAATTTTGTAAAACATCTAAGAACTCGTGATATGATGCTACATAAATGAAGTATTTTCTAATTCTACCATTTTTGAACTCAAAAGATACCATGAATAAAAAAGAACTTCCTTTAAACGTCAATTCTGAACGGAGTTTTAAAACAACAACGACGGCGTCACCAAGGATAAGGTCGATTGAAAACTCAATTTATAGTTGACTTACAAATCTCGCTAGAACTACTGTTTTCATTCAAATCTCCGTTACGGTTGAAAAACTGAATATCGCAGACAGTGCTCGATTCAAAATAATAACTAATAACGCAGAATTTGAACATTACGCGTTGTTGTTTTGCTGAAAAAAAAGGAATTGTACAATTGTGTGCACGTGAATTGCGTGAATTGCGTGCACGAGCTGAGTCGCCGAAATGCTAATCATACCTTTTGAGATCTTTTGAATAGCGTTGACCGGTGTGGCCTTTAACGTCTTTATTAATATTACAGCCATTCGACGAGGAAAAAATTATTTGCTCGAAAACATGCAATTTATCATGAAAAGATGCGCTGTCAGCGAGAAGCCTCTGAAATATACGAAAGTCGCCAAACAAAAATTTTCATCAACAGAACAATAGCTTGTCCGTGCGTTTTGCATTATGTAAATTTCTTCGCCGTCATCTGCAAAACAACAACTGACACACGCACGCAGTCTTCACAGGCGGAATCCTGAAAGGCAAACAAGATCTTTGCTCAAGAAAGAGACTAAAGGAAATCAAAACACCAGACGCTCTTTTGTTAACTTTCTCTTTTGTTAACTGCAGAACGTTTTTGTTACGTTTGTTGCTTCGATAAACACCAGTTCTGTCGGATACTGTGTTTAAGAAATAGTTCAACTTCAGCTCTTTAATATAATGAACACCAACTTTGACATATGGCTGGTCTTTTTCTGGTATTTGTTGACAGATATTTCTTCATTAATCACGGCTTTTACCATGGATTTTTGTGTTACAATACAAGAACGTGCGTTTGCAGAACGTTCGTAGCTTAGTAGCCAGGCATTCGATCGGACGTCAATATGAGACTGGGGCGAGAACGAACAAGCAAAACAAGATGGAGGCGTTCGGGTTTCGTTGCTATCGATAAAAAAAGATTGGGGAGCCATCCGTTGGAGATAAACTTGTTGCATCAAGAGTTTCATAATCAGTTTGGCGAATTTTTCATCAAAGTGCAAAACGGGGAAGAAACATCCAGCCTCCACCACGCGAATACTTGTGGTATTCTCCCTCTCGTGTTGAATATGGGCCATTGTCGGCACTTCAAACAGCTTTTAGCAGTATTTGAGGGGTCTATGTACAAAAATAGGTGGGCCGCGGGCCGCGGGCCGAGAAGTGGGCCGCGGGCCGCCGGGCCGCGGGCCTGCTTTTAGTAAAACCCTCAGAACCAGAGAGAGTGGACGCATTTTTAATTAGCCTTGCCTTTCACGTGCAGCCTCACGCTATGATTGGGCGATAGTTGCCAGGGCGACGATACTTTTTTCCCGTAGGGGAGGAAGGCAAACGAGACCGTCGAAGGTGCTCTGCCTTACTCATGTACACTGGCCTGAGCTCCCATAGGGTGATTTTGCCTCGCATGAAAATCTAGACTGACAGGTGTACCGAGAGTGAATTTTGCAAATCCCTTGCGAATTTAATTCGTCGCACTTCACAAAACAACAAGCAACTACAGCAACAACATCATCAATAATGTAACAAAGCAAAGGGCAATAGCTCAGAGCGTTCGTTCAAAGTGTCTTCGCTAATGTAATCTAAAGTCAAAAGGTTAGCGTAAACTACTATTATTATCGTAAATGTTTCAGCGAAATATTTTAAAAATTGAACATAGAATACAGTATTGGTGAACGTGTTTTCATTTCAATGCAAATGCGATTACTTTTTTAAGTTCTCGCATAATTTATATTGTGGAGAATGAATTTAGAATGTAGTCTACAAGTGTGCTTTGAATCTTGCTACGTTTCTTGTCTGTTCCCAGCTGAACAACAACGTGCATGGTACTAGCATAAGCTATTACATCCGAAGGATCTTCGCAAAACCTTTTGCGACTACTGAGGTTTTGACAGCATTTTTGCTTTGTCGCGTGCCTGTGCTTTAAATCTGTGTGCGGTCATAATATTAATATGCAGGGTTCTGCAAAATTCCGTCATGGTCACGTTACACCAGTGAGTCTAGATTCGAATGCGAGGCAAAATCACCCTATGGGAGCTCAGGCCAGTGTACATGAGTAAGGCAGAGCACCCTCGACGGTCTCGTTTGCCTCCCTCCCCTACGGGAAAAAAGTATCGTCGCCCTGACAACTATCGCCCAATCATAGCGTGAGGCTGCACGTGAAAGGCAAGGCTAATTAAAAATGCGTCCACTCTCTCTGGTTCAAGGTGTTGGAGAAAGCTAAAAGTTTGCAGACCATGGTTATTTTTCCCGTATTCTTAAATCGCGAAGAGAGGCAGGCAAATCAAAAATTTGCTGCATTAAAAGAATGGTCTTCGAACTATTCCCATGCGAGGTTTTGGAGTGAGTGGACCAAATTAAAAGCAATTTTTGGCTTCTTTTTATCGAACAGTGGTGTTTATCTAGCGTCGGAAAAAAATTAAAATTTAAAATATCGGTTAAATAGGGTTTAAATGCTTTAGAACAGTCAAGAAACGTCACATAGACAACATATGATGTGAAATGTGAGCTTTACTAGCGGTTTATTATATTTTCGTACGATAAAATTTTTTTCTCTAAAGTTTCATACAAATCCTTATAATTTTGCCGCCGCCATTTTGACCGAGTTGTCAGAGCGTGAGCCTGGGCGCCCCGTGGTGTCACAGACGAATTGAATGTTTACACAATAAAAGAACCTTAGTTATTTATAAACAGAGACTTGTTTGTTTTCTGCTCAAACCAATTACTTGCACTGGAAATGAGGTCGAGCACTGGTTGGCATTGAAAAAGGCAGTGTTCTATCGAGTCCTCTTGTTCACAATAGATACATTTTGCGTCTTTGGCAATATTACAGAATGCCAGCTCTCGTTTAGTAAAAACAATGCGATGTAATAATTTAAAAGTTGTTTATAGGACTTTGGTATCTTAGCAAATAGCTTGAGTATATTTAAGACAGTTTTCACATTCTTTTGTTACATCACTATTAAAATAGTTGGACCATTTCCGAAAGCCTGTGGGCTGCGTGTACTTTCCTTCAATAAGTAGTCTGTAAGAGTCCTTACATTTTAATTTAAATATATCTATTTTGATATTTGGTCCTAGAGCTACTGGTTTACCATCATGGAAAATCAGCTCCTTATCGATGCTATTATTTTTGCCTAAAAGAAACAGGCGTTTTGGAATCGCTGATATCATCTGATAGAACTGAAGAAAGCTCGATTTAACGTTCTTGTATTTATTAGTGAAGTCATTGTAAGTCATTATCGCGCCATTGTCTTTAACAGATCTTGGACAGTAACAATATTATTATTAAACCAAGATTTCCAAAACACGGTATTTTTGTCAATAAGAATCAATTTGTTGTTGAATAGAACGAATTTTTCTAGGTTTTCTTTGTCATAGAGGCATTTTAATTCTTTAAAATACAGTAACATATTTCTGTAAAATGTTGGGATTTGTTTGTCCATGCTCTTCTCATCATAATTACATTTCAGTACAAATTCAATTCCACCCAGTTTGTCTAAGAAGTGTTGTGGTATTGCCTTCCACTTACATGGCCTACCATCCACAAGTCGACTGATCCAACTTAACCTCAGTGCTTTATTCATCAAAAAAATATTTGGCAACTTAATCCCACCTTTATCAATATTTTGATATAACACCTCTCGTTTTATTCTATCCGGTTTATTCTTCCAGAAGAATTTAAAAATCAACTTACTTACTTTTTCAAGTTCAGGCTTAGGTGCTTCCAACATGGACATAGAATACACAATTGGACTGATTCCAAGTGCTTTTATAATCACTGCTTTTCCAAACATAGTTAAATCCCTGCTGCGCCACATATCAAATCGATATCAAATACTGTTTGTATTTTTTGTACTTTGATCGAAAAGTTTTGTTTCAAGTTTTTTTTCTTATCATATGAGTGGTAGGTTCCAAGAGTTCGGATTGCATCACTTGTCCAGTTTAAATTAAGGGGTTTAGCCTTGCAATTTTTATCTTTCCCCAACCAAACTGCTTTCGTTTTTCTTTCATGCAGACACAGTCCTGATAACTTTCCAAAGTTTTGTATCAGGGCAAGTGCGTTCTGTACAGAAGGGATATCTGCGCAAAATAGTGTTGTATCATCAGCAAACTGAGTTAACTTAATCTCCGTGTTAAAGATTTCGATCCCCTTGATGTTTTCCGTTCTTCGTATTTTGTGTGCTAGAATCTCCGCGCAGAGAATGAATAGGTAAGGGTAATCAATGTTTAAAAGTGTAATTGGCCTCCAGTTTTCAAGAATGAGAAGATATTCGTCATCCTTAGGGATAAGAGTAATTACACCTCTCTTCTGTGAGATTGACAATTCACCTTTCTTAAAAGCTGCGTTATAGCTGTTCACTAAGTCATCACCCACTGTTTCCAAGAAAGCATCATAAAATTCTTTTTTAAATCCATCGCAGCCGAAGTTCAGAAGTTAATGCATCGCCATTAGAAAAAAAACAGCAACTGTTTTACTGGAAATGTAGTCGTTAGAAATGGCATGTGTAGCCGTAAGGTAAAGAATAACGCGAGGAGAAGCGGCTTTTGGTAATATCCAAACGAAAATAGATAGATAGATAGATGAGATAGATAAACTTTATTACTTCTCAATGTGGGGTTAAGATTGCGTGACGAGACAAAAGGTAACTCTGTCGTGCGTAACCTTTATCGGGAACCCCGCATTAGGCATAAATAGATTGTGCTCGGCAACTTTTGAGCAACTTTTAGCGTTTTGAGCAACTTTTTGTAGTACCAGCAACCTAAGGCAACTTTTGCCTTCCTTGGCAACTTTTGAGCAACAAATTGATATAAAACCGATCTATTGCTAAACCATAAAAGGTCGTTTCATTTCGAAGGATTTTATTAAAACTGGTTTTATCAAAACTGATATTATTAAAACTAAGGATATAAAATAAAATGACAATAAAATAACACTTGCTTTACGCCCGCGAAATCTGGATAGTGGTTTTCTATCTAGCAACTTTCTAAATTTTGGTGGCAACTTTTTGATATTTAAGCAACTTTAGAGCAACTTTTGGGTATATTGTGAAGCAACTTTTCCTGAATTTACCGGCACAATCTATTCATGCCTACCCTGCATTAAACAACAACTATTTCGATTAAAGGCAAGCGTCAAAGTTTACCATTTTTAACCAAGCCAAAGTATATGAGTCGCAAAGCGCCCAGCCGTCGCGACTGACAAATACAGCATTTCCTCCGCGAAAATAAAAAAAATGCTTGAACTGAAAGACGTTTGAATTCTTCCATGATATGTTCGAACAACAATGCCCAGGATAAACCTTCTACTCATACTAACTTCATGCAAAAAAAGTCGATATCCCGAAGAGATCTTTGATTTTTCTTTTCGCATGATTGCGTTTGTGCTTGCGCTTGTTCTTGCGTCGCTAGTGAAAACCTAGCCTCCCGCGTTACACTCCTCCCCACGAGGGGAGGATTGTAACGCGATCGCCCCTAAGAACGACTGCGTGGGAGGCTAGTGAAAACCAGGCTTAATATTAGACTATTGGCAAGGGAATAGAAGACCCTGATCATGTTAGGATGATACTCAGGTGATTTTTACAATGTAAAAATTACCTTCTCAAACTCAATAATTCATCAAGTCACAATCGTAGCGCTAGTTTGGAAATGTGTTCTTTATTAGCATAGATTTTTTACGATTTTAGTCTATTTCTTTGTTTTCTCTTTAGTTTTGGTTTCGATTGAGAATATGTCAATCAACCGTTATCACCTTCCCAAACACCTCGAGGTCCGTCAAAAATACTCTGCTACGCGTCGTATTTTCAACTCTCTTCTCGGTGTTTGCAAATGTGACGAAACACTCTCTCTCGTGTTTAATAAATTACTTCAAGGGAAGAAAACCACTGAGAAAGAGTTTTCTATTAAAGATAGAAAAACCAAGGAGAAACAAGAACGATTGAGATTGCTGAATATTATATTGAGATTCAAAAGGAGAACAAAACATTATCTTCAACCATTACGCTACAGTTTTCAATAGCAAACACGTGACAGCTCTCTTTTGAAAAGCATAACTCTCTTACGCTGTGTAATACAGCCTTCTCTCTTTGCTCAACGCCAAGTGCGTCTACACCTGTACAGCTGTAAACCAAGAGAGGAGGCTAGCATTGTCAACTTGTAAATACAGCCGCCCTTCTCCTGTCATTGCCAGGGGGCGTTTCGCAAACTTTTAATGTCGTGAGAAATAAGATCTGTTTTCTGCGATAAGCTGCTGGCTACTCTAATTACCTAAAGAAGGTTTTTGTTAAGATGGTTTAACAAAATGGAAATGGAAAACTTATTTTTTTTTTTCGAAATGCTGCGGAAACATGAGCCGTTAGGTGTTTCCACATGTTTTTTCAAGTTTTACCAAACTTTCACGAGTGTTTCTAGAACTCGGTAGAAACATGGTGAATTGTTCTCTATTTCCTTTAGAAAATACTGCGAGGAAAATTAAAAGGGATATCACACATTATTTTTATTGTGATAACCGAAACGTAAATTATTTTTGCTCGTGCGATCAAGGTGTCAACAAATCGAGCTAGATCTGGCCCAGTGATACAGGCAACAACACTTTACAACTTGCAATGCAATGATATTGCGGGACAGGTTGAAAGAAAATGTTGCCTGTATTAATGAGTCTTTATTTCATTATTACAGGATATTGGCAAATATTCGTAAATAAAACAGCACAAAACATACACTATGATATAATACCAAATCAATAAAAAATCCCCTAACTTGACTGACCCTAAGCAAACCTTGTTTGATAAATAACTGGAAGACAAGCAGCTTAGGTGTCCGATCAAATGGCGGGTAAAACATATTAATAACATGTTCTTTTTCCTTAAAATTTCTTATTGATGTGATTAAACAGTATTATTCGCATGCGTCATGCAATTTGTTTGTAACCATGCTTGTAATTTGAAATACATTCTCACTAATTACTCTCTGAACTGCGGGCAGGTCCTATCGTAACCTGCGATCAGGCGTTATTTTTTCTCGCGGTGGAAGGGTCCCTCCGCCGCGAAAAAAAGAAAGCCTGATCGCAGGTTAGTCCTATCGAACAGAATAGAACTTTAACTATTGCTTGTAGCAATATTGCAGTATCGAGCCCTCTCTGTTCCTAGCCTCTCATGCGGACGTTCTTTGGGCTTGTAGCAAAAAGAAAGTCTATGTAGGAAGCTAGTGTCCTGTCCCCTGAAGCAATGTTACTCACCCTCCCATCCCTGATACACTTATGTTGTACAACTTATACAGCAAGACTAAAAGTAAAACATAGAAAGTCGATTTTGAAAATGTGTTAGTTCAATGATATCAGTCATTAGGAAAATGGCTAAAATAGGGAGAATACTTTCCTACATGCCGTAAAATACCAATGTGATAACACAGTTATTCTTAAATAATTTGTACTTAAAATCGCTATCTTTTAATCACACCTACGACTTAGTGATCAAAACTTCACAGGATGAATATAAGCATCTCTCCTGTTCTCAAAAACAGCTAAAATAGGTGAAAAAATCAGAAAATTGAGATCAAAATCCAGTTGCATGCATTGACAGTCTGATAACACTTGTCCGTTTTCCACATAATTTCTGTTTTGATCTTTCAACAAAAACCTCTTAAACTTTAAATGCCTTTTTATTTAAAGATTTCTTTATTTCTGATATTTCATACCCATCTTAAACCTATGAGGAGTAAGCTGCAAGGATGCCTTTCATAACTTAGATAAAATTTATGCTTTGTAACTAGCCTCAACTCCTCTCGTAAAATGGCTTTTGAGAAAAAGAGAGACAGCCCTAGATATAGTGTAAGTTTGTCAAAAATATTTATAATAGTATATGGTGTATTTATAATTGAAAAGAATAAAATAAAATCAGTCGTGATTTGAAATTGAAATAAGTGCCTACTAAGGAATTCATGGAGTTCTTTTTAAGGAAATAGGATAATACAAATAAAAGGACATTTTAAGATTGTACAGACATTGAAAGAACACTGAAGACATCAAGAATTTGTTGAGCACATATTCTACATCTCTTGGCAAGATTGTGGTCTAAAACACGTTTCCCATTTATACAACTGTTAGGCCAAGAATTCTAGTCAGCCTAGGAAAACTGAGAACATAGAGCAAAGTCTTGCAAAAAGAAGCAGAATCTACATAACCTTCACTTGCGACACACATTGGAAGCTGTTTACCATTCGCTCTCAATGTAAACAAAACTGTCATGATCTTTCTTAAGTACCTCCCATAAGGAGACACTTGGTGTCATCTCTCAACAAATTTCTCCTTGTGGAAGGCACCATAAGCTACTACTGAAAATACTGGAACCAGTACTGCGATTGGTAGAAGACATTTAAAGAAAGTTTTTTAAGACGATCTGTTTTTTCTTGTCTAAATTTTTGGTGATATCTGTTCACCTTCATCAGAGTAAATGAAAGTTTGTCGATGCTCGTGCTAACGCACGGATTGGTAGTGCGAGCACTAACAAACTTTCACTTACTCTGATGAAGGTGAACAGATGTCACTGAAAATTTAGACAAGTAAAAACAGATCGGCTTAAAAAACTTTCATTAAATTTAAGACTTCTTGACTTTAGCGGCAGCTTTTGGTGAGCCATTTATTTTCTCAATGTATTCCTCAGCTTCAGCCTCTTCACTCTCCTCAGCAACAGCTTCTTCTTTCTTCTTCTTCTCATTCTCCTTCTTGCTCTTCTTCTTGGTGTCCTTTTTCTTGGCGGGTGCGGCAACACTGGCACAGTATTCACGCCAGCACCTGATCTGATAGCAAATGAAGTTCCATGCCAGCCAGGCTTGCATGAGTATTACGCCAGCCATCGCAGTAAGTCTGGTGGGAAAATATTGATCATTAAAGGGACTATGTCACGAAAGATTTCACAGATCTTTGGTCTAAACTGTTCTGAAATTAGTGGAAGGCAACATAACGCATAAAAACAATATCTTTGAACATCTAAAGGAAGATATAATCTTAGTTTGTGGATAGAAATCAAGCTACAGCTATAAATATCTATTTTTTAAAGACCTGCCGAAACAATTTGAAAACGTTTGCCTATAACGTTTTCAAATTGCAATCCATTTCCATCTGCGCCATTCGCAGCCAATAATGCTAGTTAACAGTTTTAGTGCTCTAATAAAGCAATTTTTAATAAAAATGGACTATTATTTCTAGGTTTCATGCGACAGAAATATAAATTTTGGCTGAGTGTTCAAAAATCTGGTAAAATCCATGACATAGTCCCTTTAGACACAATCTTAATTAACATACGCTGTTTACAGTGTTGGACTGAAAAAGAGAAATTACTTTTGAATTTTGGTCATTTGGAGGGTTGAAAACAAAAAACAAGTATTTGAGAAATCTGGCATGATGCACTGTGCATAAAGGGCAATCCAGATTTCTCAAACCACCAAGAGAAACAAAAAATAATTCAAGAAATCCAGCATTCAAAATCAGGGATAGAAGCGCAGTATTTGACTAAGGGAAGGGAAGCGACATTGGTAGGTTCAAGAAATCAAGGGTTCCAGAAATCGGGATTTCACCGTAATAAAATTCCACAATGCACAGAAGACATAAAACTGTGTTTAGAATTGAAGAGAGCAGGTTCATCTGCATACCGTATTGGTGGACTGTTGAAGTTTCCTGAGTCAACGTTGAGACCAGCATTGTCCAGACGTGGGAGGCCATACCTGATTTAAAAGAGAAAAACAAAACATTGGTGCTTGTGCTTAGGTGCTGTAGGAGACACTTTCTGTTTTTGGTGTTAATTTTATAGCAATATTATTAAGTTGCAACACAAGTTTTGCCAATGTTACATAAAGTATGCACGAGTTCCACTGTTCTGCATTGCCTTGTTGGTGTTACACAGAGCAATGTTTCATGCAACTTGACTCGCAATAATGAAACAAAATTGCAAGAAAAGTTGCACAAACCATTCCATAGAGCAAAAGTGACTTAAAGTCATTGCCCTGAAATAAAACTGAACATAGATTTTCAACCAAACTTTGCCTACTTGTTGATTTCCACAAGGGAACTTGAATTTCAAAATAAAAAAGTGGGGTCCCCATATTCGTTTAGGAGCATGAGGACCTTGTTATAGTATATACCACATAATTCCTTAATATTTCCCTTACGAGTACTGGCAAAGTACACATTTCCAGTGATAATTTATTTTTCAAACATAGGAATTGATCTGTTTTCGTTTTACAGAAAGGATTTGATCGCTACATCCAAAATACAAGAAAAAATGATAGGTCACCATAATCGTTTATGAGAAAGAGACGAATTATTTTTCTTGCGGACTAAGCCGCATAGAAAAAAGCTGCCATTTTGTTTATACGCACACCCTAATTATGTGTAAAATTCTGCACAGAAAGGATGCACAATGCAATTCAGGGCAATCACCTTAAATGGTGAGAAAGGTATTGCATCAAGTCTTGCTAAAGATTGGTAAAAGCAAATCTTTATACTCCAAAAACACAAAAAAGCAACAAAAACAAATAAAGGTAACATCATGATCTACAAGACATTCATACCAGAAAGTCATGACAGTCAGTGCGATTATGGCAAAACGGGCAATGGCAAATAGAGGAGTCCACACCCAGAACCTAAAACACAAATAAAAGCAAAATAATAAAAGTAAAAAGCAAATCTTACAAGATCTCAAAATTAACACAATGTTGTAAAGTTGTAGGCGTGTCAGTTTATTTCAGCCTGTGACAGGCAACCAAAATATAACTGTGTTAATGGAGTGGATGTAATGTTCACGTTAGCCTATCTTTAAGTTGTTAAACTGAATGTTAAAGAAGCATTGGGAATACAGAGTAGTTGGTCAATGAAGGAAAAGTCAGCTAAGTCAAAATGTTTTGATAGTCAATGAAGTTAAATGAAGCTACATGTAGTCAGCATGATTCTTCTGCAAGGAAAGAAACATTAAAGTAGATATTAATGATTCTCTGACTGGTGCTTCAACTTACAAAGTGTTGGCCACATCAAGCTTGCCACTGATGAAAACCATTCTCATTCCGTGATAAAGACTCTCCACAACAAAATGAACCACCAAGCAACACAGAGAAACATGAGTAAAACTACAATGAGAAAAAACAAATCATTCCAGTCAGCATTTTTGTTCAACTTAATCTTTTCTTTTTCTGGGTGCAAGTTACAACAACAGTTAATGAAAGTTTGAGTGGGTTTATCAGAGAGGAGTGTTTCTTAGACCCTAGGGTTCTGCTAGGGAGTGCAGGCTAAATCAAAGAGGAGCATTTATGACACAGGGGCTTAGCAATGAACAGTAGAATGGTTTACTGTTATTAAACAGAGGTGCTTAACAGAGAATTTTTTTAATGTACTTGGAAAACTTACTTCAGCATGTAGGCAGCCCAGATAAAAATTAGATATTCAATGTACAACTGAACCTTGGGGAAAATCTCTTCCTGTTAAAAGCAACAGATAGAAAAGTTAAATCTAGTCTGCAAATTTGAAATTTTTAGAGGAAATAACTGTCTCATTCAATATGGTAAAACCTTTTTCCTCTTAGATGCGACACAGTTATTAACAGTACATGTAAGTTACCAATTAGTTCTTACTCGTTTAGCTCTTGTGAAGTAAAGTTCTGGGAAGCAGTGAACCCAAAATGAAATTTGAAGAATGAAGTAGAACTTGAGTGTGAATCTGCCAAAAAAAATATAACAACACTTCAGAAATCAGTCCAAAAATTATGCTAATTTATAAAACAGTCAACTTCTTTGTTGCCTGTATGGCAGACACCTTTACTATCTTGGATAAGAATTCATTTCACAGCAAACTTACGACATTTCATTATGTGGATAGCCTTCCCAAAGCTTTGAAATATTTGGAATAAATCCTTCCTACAAGGCAAATGGTACAAAAATTACTTAAAACTAATTTAAATTAACATAGAAAAATTAAAAACAAAAAACAAAATTAACAAACAAACATACAGTTTACACTAATAGACAACCTTGGAGTCAAGCTGTATATTTAGCCGTCTTTTCAATGGTGGGGGAGAGGGACTTATAAGGATGAGGCAGCACTTTTCCAATATCACAAATCATTCTTACTCAGATCATTCTTACCTTTACTATGAGGTCAGCTCCCCAGGCAGCAAAGAAAAAGTAGAAAGGAAGCAATATTCCAGAATCATTGAACTTTGTATTTTTTGTCTTTGACAGACGCAGTTTACGGGAGACTTTCTGCAATGAGACGATTTTGACAACACTTACTTTTAGACTCAACCCTCCAAGTTTATTTTTTTCCTTAAAATTAAGCTCACACTTTCCATCCTATTTCTTAATTTTAGTCACCAGGCTGGCAAATTCTGTTCTAATTTAGTCGCCAGCTCCAAAATTTTAGTCGCCATGGCGACTAAAATGGTCTAAACTTGGAGGGTTGAGACTCAGCTGGTGAAAAACAATTCACCTGACCCTGCTAGTCTACATAGATTTAACACTGTATTATATACACTCTGCTTGTTCCTGCATTTTTTAAGTCAAAGTTAATAATCAACAATAAACTCATTCTCGCCCCTATAGCCCTTATCACTTCTCTTAGATGGCAAAGACTTGGCACGAGAAACGAAGGGCTCTGGGGACAGAAAATTTTTTGAATTAATTTGAATTTTTTTGATTGGCTGTTTGAAACAAAGAATTCTTGAATGGAAGTCAAAAATACAACGACTCTCTCATACATTCTTTTGAAACATTCTTTTGCATACATGAAGACCAGAAGTCCTGGAATCTAGGACTGGAAATCCTGTGTCTCCAGAGCCCTTTGTTTTCTCGTGCCAAGACCCTGCCAGCTAAGAAAAATGAAAAGGGCTATGGGGACGAGAATGCAATAAACTACAAATTTACTTACATCCCAGATATACTCCTGAATGATTGCATGCACCACGATCCATGCCATAGAATAAAAGAATATGGTGCAGAAATCCTTGGGTCCATTTGTATAAGTTGTTGGGAGATTGTCAGTACCTGGGAAGGTAAAGAATGTATTTGAAATTTATAAAACATCAACAACAACAAAAACAAAATAATACTTCATTTCCAACTGTTTGTTGTGAGAAATATTGGCTCTAAACAACTTTATAATATAGATAGGAGTCTACGCGCGCTCTGATTGGCTAAAAACCTATGTTTTATCAGAGTATAAAACATAGAAAAATCATGTTTTATTGTTTTTCGTCAGCTTTCCTCGAGTGCTTCGCGCGTCGTTGACTGTTCGTTGGCTATAACCACTCGTATCCAGCAAGGGCGAATGGAATAATTGTTTTATTAAATTCCTTTTTAAGTATAAATCCACTGGACATTTCATTTTGATGTAAACGAAGTGAGGCGGGAAAAATTGTGGCGCAGTGTCCACTGCTTGAGTTGAATGAAACTCGCAAGGAAAGCGAGCGAGAGAGTTTTCTTTCGAAGATTTTCTTCGACAATCTCCTCTTAAATCGTCTATTCATGCTGGAACTTGATTGTGACAACAATTAAGGTTTACGGGAATATCCGAAGCAATAGCTTTTCTGGAAATTATACGCCTTGTTCAAGTCGAACGAAGCAAGGGACGGATGTCATCGAGACTACTATATTATGCTGAGACGAAATTGCACTCGGTGCAGTCGGTGAAGTTTATCGAAGTTCAAAAAGACAAGATCAAGATTAAAAGGTAACAAACTTACCTGAAATGCTTAGCCTAATTTAACGTCGAATACTGAATGAAATTGTGTCAGTTTTCTGGTCTTCCCGTAAACTATTTTCTGCTTTTCATCTTTGTTTACTCACTCTTGTTGTACATATTTTTAATTAAACTTTTCACTCGCGGTGTCTAAAATCTATATCATAAAGCAAAGAAAGAAGCCTAAGCCATGTTTTATACTGTCATAAAACACTCCGGGCATTTGAGAACACTCGAGAAATGTAGAAAACATTCGCCTGCGGCTCATGTTTTCTACATTTCCCTCGTGTTCTCAAATGCCCGTCGTGTTTTATGACAGTATAAAACATGGCTTAGGCTTCTTTATTTGTTAAATAAATGAACCTTTTTTCTTAATGACACTGATAAAAATGTCAAATTTTATTTGACAAAACGTTGTCTGTGTTTTAAAGAAATTATTATAGTTTGCAACCTTATCTTTATTTTATACTACAAATTCAGTGTGATGCCTGAAAAAATGGACGGAAATGCTTTTTTTCTCAATAGACAGTCATTTTTGAATGGCCTCAGATGCCCTCCGGGTCTCAAAAATGTTAAGTTAGTAAGTTATTTCTTACCACAGAAACATAAATTCTGCCTTAGTAGGTTGGGTTTTAGTACATGATTTTCTTATTTTTATTTCAAAATGATCAGTTGAGGGCATTTTTAATAGTGCTAAACATTACTGGTGAAAGACTGAAATCATAAAAGTTTAATAATTTTTTTTTGTCTCAGGATCAAATTCAAGTATTGAATTAGATTTTAGGCTTGCCGTTCTATAGATATAAGATAATATGACTGCTCTGCACTGTACATTTACTTGATGTGATACTCCTAGCCTAGCATAAACATACAGTACTGTATTAAACATTTTGCCATCTACAGACTGAAATCTCTGATCAAAGATTATAAAGTGATCTTTATTTAAACTACAGTTTTAGCAATCAAGACTACGACAGTAAAATAAAAAAAGGACTTTAAGTAAAAGTTCTAAGGGGAATTTGAACAGCAAAGAAGATTCCATTTACACTGTTGGAACAGGTGCAAGTACAACCTTTACTAACAACCGTCTCTGACTTTTAGAAAAGATTCAATAAAATCCAATTACAAGAAAACCGCTTCAAGCCAAAAAACACGGTAAATTAACATAAGGAAATGTATCTGAATGACTTTTCATCACTGAAAAATTTTCCTAGCAAGTATAACAGTTAAGTTTATATTTTCTTTGTGAAAACCATAACCGTGTTATGTTGATCCATTGTCTACAACAAAATGACCAATCAAAAATACCCACGACAAATTTAAAAGATTGAACCATAAAAAGCACGGCAACTGATTCAGAAAGTTTTCGAAGATGTCGAGCGTTTTAAGCTAAAAATGAAGCAGTTAAAGGATAATAACAGTAGCTTGATTCATCCCACACAAAAATAAAACTAAAGAAATATATTGTGTTTCACGTGTGTGTGTGCGGCTTCCTCGCTTTGAAAGCATTAAGAGTTATTGAAATAAAACGAATCATTTTTTTTATTCGACATACCATTTAAAGTTCTGGTCACATTATGTTGAGGTGCGATAAAAACAGACGATACTTTAGACGTTGCCTGGAAAAAACGAAATAAATAAAAAAGAATTAGGAATTGAACAGTCTAGGAAAGGAAACAATTCAATACGAGACTACAAAATGGTTGACGAGAAAACCACGATATTCTTACCTGAAACATAAGCCCGACCATAAAAACCATACACACACAAGAGATAATGTCTCCATGATTTGTAATCATAAATTCGTGGCTAAGAATCGGAGCATTTTTGCCCGTTTTTCGCCTGCTTGGCATTTTCGCCGTGATCAAAAGTAACACACCAAGAAGAAAAGAAAGAGGCTGACTGGTGTCCAAGCTTTCACCGCCAAGAAACTAGTACCCAATCTACTACGCGCAGGGCATTCTTTGTTCCTCTGGGCCTGAAGGGGTAAAATGTGGACGGGGATTTTGGGCAAATTTCTCTGGGAAAATGGGATTTGAGTAACTGGGTTTGGAATCACAAACAAAAAATGGAACTGGAAAATGGGATTCAGACAAAATTTGGGCTGGGAAATCGGATTCAAATAGGATTCATTCGTTGGTAAAGACTTTTTAACAACACTGGTAGTTTCTTTTCAGGAAATGCCCCATTCTCGTCCCAGAGATGGCATTAACCAAAAGGATCGCGGCCTTTGGAGACAAGAACAGAAATTTCCCACTCTGCCTTTACTCCCGCCTTCCCCACCCTCATTTTGACCCAATGGTGCACAATCCATACGCTGATACAACAACAAAACATCAGAAAATTGGTATGAACACGAAACAACATGTATATCAATGAGTAGATAGCACAAAACAGGACTTTCTCAAGACAAATATGTTGCATGATGTGGTTCAAACTGTACAAATACTGACAAGTAAATATACTCTATGATTCATGGTAGTCTTTATGTATAACGGGCGCAGGGGTCTCCCTGCTACATTCCGGGATCTTTTTAATATATATCATGCAAGTAGATCAGAACATCATCAAGAACAGTAGCTGAAAAAGAACATGTTTATCTTCACATAAAGACTGCAGTTGTCATAAACAAGTTTCAAAGTAATATATTGCAGGAGGGTCTCAATGGGGTTAACCGTTAGCTGTAAAAAAAAACGGCCAAAAATTTAGCCGTTAGGCGTAAAAAATGGAAAATTTTAACCGTTAGCCGTAAAATGTGTTAACCGTTAAAATCGATCAGTGGCTATAAATAACCCAAACTAGTTCACTTCATCGTCCCAAAAATTGTCCAAAGACCTAAAATACGTTTTTCAATAATGAAAATTGATTTTTAACTATTAAAAACAATGAAAATTAACTTTTAACTTCTGTTAACCGTAATGGAAATAAATTAACCGTTGGTCGTAAAAAGGCCAAAATTTTAACCGTTAACCGTAAAAGCCCACACCCCATTGAGACCCTCTTGCAGCCAATGGTATTTCGACAACTCAGTTTGACTTGCGTAAGCTTAGCAAATAGAAGAAAATGAAATGATATTACTTTCCATGCCGTTCATACAACCCGGTGCAAGTATTTTACATTCGAAGGCTTTGTTCTTAAGACAGCTGCAACTGGGGATGCAAACATTTGCGCGTAATGTTTGACAGTTTGTGGACTTTTTCGTTCCAGTCCGCAAAAAAATAATATCACAAAAATTTCTTCCACTCTGAAGTCGAAGTATAAGAAAAACACTTAAGGTAACAATAACTTGAACAATTATTACATGTGGCCTGTTCCTTGTATCACGATGATGGCTCAACTTGATGAAATTCACAAAAATTAATTACCTGTGGCAAAAACTTAGCTCTTTCAATAGAATAATTACTAAAATGGCACCAATCCGCAAAAATTAAACTCCCGCAAAAGTTAAACTTCCACAAAATTCAACTCCCGCAAAAGTTTTGTCGGTGCTTGGGCTGTCTCCGAATTGAAATTAATTGATATTTTACTGAAAAACGATTACGTAACTGACTTACTAAGCTAAAAAATCCAAGACCATTTTTAAAAGTAGTCAAACGTTTGAACGCAGGGAACCACACAACGCAGAGTAAAACCCAGTACTTCTTGTTGCTGGATCTCTTTTTATGGAAATTCTCGAACCAGAAGTCACTGAAACGTGTAAAAAACGGATTAAAATGCATGGCTGGCACAAAGGACACTTTCAGTGGGCCAATATGTGCCAGCCATGCATTTAATTAAGATATATAGAATTATCATGCAGCTGTATGCTGCAATTTATTTCCGCTTAATTTACATGATGTTTGTCTTTTGGGCGAATTATACACTGACGAACATTAAAATAATGACTCTGCCAAACTGTCTTGAACAGCGTGCTTGTACGATACACAAGACCACAAGGAAATCCACCTTAATGAACTGAATATCTCCAAAGTAAGACCAGGGAAAAAGCGGAAAAAAGAAAAAAAGAGGAAAAGAATAAAACCTTGGAAAATGATCGCCTTGTGTCAGTGTTTCATCAGACACCAAACAAAAGACGGAGAAAATTGATACATTATGTAAACTTAATGTCTTTAATGGACGGTTATTTTCGTTTTACATTAGCTATTTACACTTAGCTGTCACTTAAAAGTAACTGCAAAGTAAAGAAAATCTTAATTAAAACCACGAGGGGTTTTGGCTTTTTCACGCATGTTTTGGTCCAGCGAGCTCGCGGCAGAATTCAAACACATTCTGGACACTCCAGCTGCACGACAAACAATTCAATGATAAACATCCACTAAATCTAGGTGATTTTGGTTTGCAGGTAGCTGAAATTTGAATAGTAAGGTTTCCCTTGTAAAAACAGCCACGAAATTGAAGCTGGCCATTATCTTTGCTCGTTGAGAATTAAACCTGAATCGAAATGTGAATCTAAGAGAAGAGCTTTTACCCTGAAAATTAGTTTTCCTTACTCTTGCGTATTGTCTGAATCAAGGAAATTTCTCAGACGGATTTATCTAATGGATACGTGTTTGCATTAAACATTTAAGATAAAGTAAAACCACACGATAAATTCAATATAAGAAACCGTGCTTGATGGCATGTGCAGAATCCACTATAGACCTGTTATTGAGACAACAGAGAGCGGAGAATTGCTCGTGATTTCGTTTATTTTGCCACGATAAAAGTTGAAAAAAATTCCGACGTTCACAATACAAACGGCAGACTGGGCTTAGAAAAGAGGAATTGCATACAGCTAGGAACTC
Organism: Oculina patagonica; assembly: GCF_052425735.1. Classification (NCBI taxonomy): domain Eukaryota; kingdom Metazoa; phylum Cnidaria; class Anthozoa; order Scleractinia; family Oculinidae; genus Oculina; species Oculina patagonica. The sequence continues at coordinate 26,195,521 of NC_135766.1, read as the reverse complement.
TGGAGAGGGGGACTTTTAAACCGACGGGGATGCTCGTCTGAGCCTTTTTGAACCCTAAGAAACATTTCAGCCTAATCTCTTTACAGACTGTAAGAAGCATGGCCTTAACTTCATTGTAAGCCTACGGGGTAGGAAGTCTAACATGCTTTATTTATATAACGTTATAAGATATAAGTGAGGGCCATGCCCCAGACAAAAGTGACAAATGATTAAATATCTAATATTAATATTTCATTTCTTGACAACTTGTTCCTGTTTTCTAGCTTGTGGCTTGCTATGAAAGCGTACTCTAAAAGACATCAACATAATATAATTTGGAACAGAATACGTGAATTGTAGTGAAATTTTTTAGATAAAAAAATGGAACATCACCAGTGAGATATTGGCATTAAAAAACCCAACGGCCTTCAGGCCTACAGAACAGTGCAAAATACAGACTCCCGTCCCTGTCCCCTCCCCGGCAGAGGAACAGTTACTGTTTTACAGCTGTACACCCGTGGGGAGAGTGGTAGCGACAGGGGAAGGGATTGGTTCCCAATTTCGGTACGTTCGCTTAGATTGTCTTTCTTTCTTAGATTGTTAGTCGTGAATTACAAAAAGCGTAAAATTCTTAAAAGTTATATTTATGTTACCTGAGCCCCAAGGGGTCTCCAAAGATCTGCTCACATCCTCTTTCCGTGAATAAACACAAGGGATCTTTCCTTTGTGCAAAGGAGCCAATCACATTCAAGGAAAATCGATAAACTTGCAGCTATATTGTTCACGCGAGATTACAGCGCGAACAAATGGCGGCTGGATCAGTGTTGACGTTCAGGTGTTTTTTCAAGTAAATGCAGTTGAACTGACTAATATATCGACAACTCTTCTTGCTAAATCACACAGAAATGCCTGAGAAAGAAGCCTTACTGCCGCTAGAATTATGGCGGGTCATTTTGACTCATCTTTCTGTTCAGGATTTGTGTCGCTGTTCTCAAGTTTGCCAGGAATGGCGAGAGCTGGTGAAAAGTTTAGATTCCACCCGTTGGAAGCAGCTTTTCTTGTCATCAAAGCGTTGGAAACACCCAAACTGGCCAAATTATACTCAAAAAGAGCCATCGTCATGGAAGGACACGTATAAAATCCATCATATGGCTTCAAAACAATGGGTGAATCGCAGTGTTGAGGTTAAATGCGCGCCCTGCTTATATTTGTTTAGAAGAAGACTCGAGAGGAGAAGGGTTCTACGTGTCGGTCCTGGAAGGGAATTTCTGACTATTAAAAGCGCAATAGCTTCGGCGGCACCATTTGACTGTATTCTACTTCATCCTGGCGTTTACGACGAACAACATGTCTTGAGTGTGAAGTTTCCGATTGAGCTCTGCGGCGAAGGACAACTCGGAGATGTTCTTTTACAGATTCCAATCGAACAACAGGCTTCAACCACGCGAATTCAAAATATTATTCTACAGCCTGGAGTTCAGCGATCACAGAATTCTCTCCCTGTCATATTAAAGGTTAGAGAAATTATTTTTGTTTTTTAAATTTATTAAGATTAAGTTTATCGACTAGTGACAAATCTAAATTAATGTCAAACGTTAGTTTATAAGATAAATTTCATACGCAGACCACAGTTTTCATAACACAAATTTAGTCTTCATATTTCAAGACTTTTTTTACTACGCGTTTTGCTGTCAAATGGAACATTTTGGAACTTCTGTGATCTGAAATGTGTAAGGTGTATAGCTTCTGTGATGCACGGTGCTAAAATATAACATACACGTTTATATAATAGCTTTTCAAGACCCCGGCTAATGACTTCAGCCGTAAGATACATGTATTTGTGGTTTTTGAGCTCAGACGTTTTTACTTTCATCGGTGTTAAACAGTCTTGCAGCTATTATTGTACTTTATTATTTTACTTGCCATTAACAATTTTATGCCAAACTGTACTGGGAGCTTTTTATGCATATTTTCTGATATAAATATTCATTTAACTTATTTTAATTTAAAGGGTTTTGGAGCCAGCCATTTTAATATGATTTCTAGAACACAATTTGAAGCAAACACTGTCTGAAATTTTTAGTTTGCTGTAATATTCAATAATGCATAAATGCACCATTGACCAAAATCCTATTGGGAATATTCCTTCATTGTTATTTGTATATTTCTTTATTAGCCAGGTGAATCTGGAATGACTTAAATATTAATCTGGCCCCGGTTGTTTAAAGGGTGGATAACGCTATCCACCGGATAATTCTCTTTCCAGTGGATAGCGAAGTTCGTTTTGTCAACATTTATCCGCTGGATAGCGATTTATCTGTTGGAAAGCATTATCCACCCTTTGAACAACCGGGCCCTGTATAACTTTCTGTCGTTGTGATGTTTTTGAGGTAAATACAAGCTGTTAGTGTGAGGTTGCAGATATGTCAGATATGATTCGGGTTATATAATCAATGTTTTCAAAAAGAAAGTTTGCACTTGAGGAAATAAGTGAATGCTATAGGAAATTGTGCTTGGAAAATGTGGTTTATAAGTGATTTGCATAACTTGGATTATAATTTTTTTTTTTGAAACAAAAAAGTAATGGTTTTCACTGCAAGAGTTCTATCCAGTTATAAAACATACAGAAAGAAATTCCAGAGTTTACCAGTTAGAGAAAAATCACGACTTTTTCTATCTCCAAGGGAAACAAAAATTGCTTCAAAAAATTGGACAGTTCTTTAAAATTACAGCGTTTGAGTGAGGGGTAAGTGCTTTTAATTTGAGTTATTGGAAGGTTTGAAAATTTAAGGGATAGAGAAATAGGGAATTCACTTATAGCTTTTTAAAACAACTCAGCAGGATGAGAGTATTCTGAGAAGCATCCTTTTAGTCACCTTAGCAACATCCTTATTTTATAGGAAAGTACATGTAGCAGTTATTTTAATTGATAACAAACATTTACATATATTTTTTACAGTAGGCAAAACTAGCCTTGGTTTTCACTCTGATGACGCATGTTGAATGATCATAAGTTTAGCAATGTTCCTTCTAAAATCATCATGAGAAATTGTCTCAACCCAAAAAAGAACAACCTCAAAATTAAAAAAAAGGTTTTCCTTTCATTAAATATATACGTTTTAAGGCAGATGCACAATAGATAAAGTGTCATCAGCTGTCCATCAAAAGAATTAATGAAAAAATTAATTACCCTCATATAAATGTAGAGGATGGCTTAAAATCTACAAGAATTATTACACTGTTTTTAGAATGCCCCATATTCTAAATCGATTTTTTCAGAAAAGGAAAAAAAAGGCCATTTTGAAGGCACACTATCATCAAACATATATATGTAGCTTTTAATAAGTTCAATCAAATTTCCAATTACAGGATTTTTAACATTATACAAAATGTATGTGGCAATTCATGTGTTTTCTATAAAGACTCCATGGCCCATCAGGCTGGGATTATTTCAGTTTCCATAGTATGAAGAACCTAGGAGTGTTTTACTCCCCCTGGATGGGATGCTAGTCTATCGCAGGATTATTAAAATTTAATTAATCAGTACCCATTTATACACCTGGGTGGAGAAAGGCACTATGAAAGTTAAGTGTCTTGCACAAAAGCGCAAGTCAGTGCCCCAGCCAGCACACTATCCATTAGGCTACTCACCAAATTGTCTCAAGCTGCATTTATTGCAGTTTTCAGTGAAATGCGAACTCTTCAATTCAATCCTCAACCAACGGTTTACGTTTTTTGCTGCCGTCAATCATCTTAGCGGACCTCTTGAGAAACAGAAGTTCACTTTAATTGGGTCAAAAGGTCAAATATGTCAGTTGTGATTGGTAGATTTCGATCCATTTTGTTTGTTTCTGTTTTTCATGGTTCGTTGGCTATCGCCATAATATTATGATTGACGGCAGCGAAAAATGCAATCGTTAGTTGTATTTTGAATTTTCAGAGTTCGCATTTCAATGAAAACCGCAATAATGTAAACTCTTTGATCCCTCCCATTAGAATGCATCTAACCTGTATCTGACTGGTGAATAATTTTATTTGAGGTACAGCATGTAGCAAGTAATAATTACCAGTTACTGGTAGTTTGTTCACACTTCCTCTTTGTTAATTATTTTAGGTAGGAACAGGACATGTTCAACTGGATAACTGTATCCTTGAGCAAGGTCAGATTCAAGTCTCTTCACCAGGCAGCATTGTCATTCGTTACTGTACTTTCAACAATTCCTTTGTCACGCTACGTTCCGTCGGCTATAGCAGAATTGAAAACTGCCAATTTAGCACAGACGAAACATCTGCTATCATCATTGAAGGACTTCCACCAATCTCAAGGCCAAGGCCTATCTCCAGGCCTGTTGAAGACTGGATGACGTCAAATGGAGTCAACTCCCTGGGTCTGGAAGACCTCTATGATCTCTCAGTTGTTGAACCTGATGTTCCTGGGGCAAGGAATGTCGTTAAAACGATGCCTGATAAAGGAATATCACCAGTGGGTAGTAAATGTCCTCCTGTGCCACCTAAACTTACAGACAGCCAAATGAAGGGCAAAGACGGCAGCCAGGTGACTGTTCTTACAAATGATCTTAGTCAACCCAAGAGTCCACAAGGTGTTGGCTGCGAATCTTATCCAAGAAGATATTATCTTGATACACAATGCCGTGACATTGTCAGGTCCATACATGGCTGTGTTATAAGAAATAACTGCTTTTGTGTCGGCAAAGGAGCAGTGCTTATCCGACGGAGGGGACATGCGTGGATTGAAGGAAATGAAATTGGGCGACTGTCCCATGGTGTGAGATGTCTTACAGGTGCCAAGGTTGTAATCCTCAAAAACAGAATTCACGACTGTGCAACGTCAGGAATTTTTTTCAGGGAGCGGTCCACAGGTTTGGTTGCTGGAAACCACATTTATGGCAACAAAGAAGCAGGTGCAGATATTCGTAGTGGCTCAGACCCGATAATACAACACAATCAGATTCACAGTGGGAAGCGTTCTGGAGTCGTCATTTTGGATCGCGGTAAAGGAGTCATTAGAGACAATGACATCTATGATAATAAAGAGGCTGGAGTCTACATTCTGTATCGTGGAAATCCTATTGTCAGGTATGGTAGTAGAACACTGTCTTGCCTTAGCTTTTATGCATACATGTAATTGCATCAACCAACTGTGTGAGGCTGGCTGCAACAGTTTGGTGTTGCCACCTCAATCACTTTGAGAGTTGTTTTGCTATAATATGAAATTATGTTAGCGTGTAATTGCAGGGTTGTAGCTAAGAAATTTGTCTGCCGGTTAGCTTAAAAATTGAGGCGGCTAAAGAAGGTGCGAAGCGCCTTCTGCCGTCGGCGGAGCCGACGTGGGGGTAGGTATGGGAGGGGGTCGCCCCCTCCCATTGGGGGGGTATGGGGGGTCTCCCCCAGAAAATTTTGAAAATTTTAATTCAATTTGGGGCACTTTGGTGAAATCTATGGGCTCTTTTATGCAAAAAGAAACAACAATTAAAGAGAAAAAATTGTACATGTGTAGGCATTTTGTTATCTACCTTCCCTTGGTATTGGGATTATCTATCATATTATTTTATTTTTAATATGAATGCAAATAAAAAAACATTTAACACAGGTTTTCAGAACCAGTTCGACTCTGACAAAAATAAACCCAAAACACCCGGCTATAAGCCGAGGCACAATTTTTTCTTCAAACTATAAAACAATTCACGTGCAGCAAATCAACATATTTGTTAAATCACAACTACATGTATGCAATTGAAAAAACAACAAAAGAAATTACTGAGAAAAGATGAATTTATTTAGAACTGTACATACGCGTGACAAAAAATTCACCTGAGTTTAGAATTCAATCTCAAACAATCACGCATTCTTCTGAAGAATTAAGTGGTTATCGATCATCATACCAAAAGCTACTAGTTTTCAAACAACTAAACCTTCACATTCAAAGTTACTGCTGAGGTAGAGACCGTTCAAAACAACTGAAAAATCGCAAGAGAATACAGGATTAATCTTCAGTTCGTTGCAATTTGCAAGTTGCCAGCGAACAGATCAAGTGAAGCGGATGAACTTTAGATGTCATCAAAACGAAACGCTGTGCTGTTGCCGGTCTTTGTCGAGTATTCTGAATCCACTAAAACTCTTCTGAAGTGGTTCCTTTTAGCAGAGAAGTCGTGGTATTAAAAGCTTTGAATTTTGAACAAAAATATTCTCGTTGATCGAACTATCCCACGTTTACAAGAGATCCAGGAGACCTGGTAACAAACTCATTCCCAATCTTTCACAACGCCTTGAATGCGGGGGGCTACTAAGCTTCGTGTTGCAAGATGGCGGACGCAGAAAACGGAAAGAGGACACGGTAAACAAGTTCTCAAAACAAGCCTTTATTTCAATTATTTTGTGGCATCGATATTCAAGGTAGTCAGGAGTTAATTCAACTTTTTTACTCAGAATATATGATTCTAAATCGAACGAGGGCGTAACTAAAGAACTGTTCAATGCCCTTTTAACCGAGTGTTCGCCAGCCAAAATTCAGCCGGCGATGACCTCTTTCCCAGCCGGCGAATTTTGCCGGCAGCCGGCGCTTAGCGACAACCCTGTAATTGTATGACATGACTTAACATTAACTAATGAATAACACCTCTAATTGCAGATTTCGTGAGACACAACAGATTTTGAATGTCTTGCCTAAGAACACAACACAATGACCCCAGCCAGGGCTGGAACCCAGACCTCTCAATCCAGAATCCAGTGTTCTTGGGCAAGACACTTCACTCTCATAGTGCCTCTCTCCACTCAGGTGTATAAATGGGTACTGGCAAAATAATGCTGCAAGGGGGCAACCCTGTGATGGACAAGCGTCCCATCCAGGGGGGGGGGGGGGAGTAGAAATATTCCCAGCTGTTTAAAGCCATCGAAACTAGGATAAGCTCCGGCAGTATAGGCCGCTTGTCTCAAGGTTTACCTTTGTGTCCTTTTGCATTTGTTTTTAGACACAACAGAATCTGGGCAGGACGTGCGGCAGGTGTGGCTGTTACAGAAGAAGGAAAGGGCCACATTCTCTACAATGACATCTATGGCATGGAGTGGGGAGGGGTGGACATCCGTAATGGCGGCAACCCTGTTGTGACAAACAACTGGATCAGGGAGGGGCACGCAGACGGCATTGTTATTGGAGAAGGTGGAAAGGGAGTGATTATGGACAATGACATCCGAGGTGATTTACTATTATTAGAAACAGATCAGAATTATCTTTTGTGAATTATATTTAGTTGCTTATACCAGTGCAAACAGGAATGTGCATGTACATCTTTTAATTTGTTTATTCCTTCAACTGTATGTTAAGTTACCTTTTAAACTTACCTTTAAATCTAGCATATTTTCTTAGACTGATCAGTTTGTAAAAATTAAAGATCATTATAGTAAACGTTTTTGGCAAGTACAGTAGTTGGAGATTATAGTGACTGTGCATTTGTGAACATGTTTCAATGTAATATTTGCAATATAAATTTATCTTTAATTTTATATTTGTGTTCTACTCATTTTAATATTCATATATTATACAGGTAACAGTGGTTGTGGGGTCTGGATCCTAACTGTCTCCAAACCCTTGATCTATGGAAATCGCATTGCAGACTGTGGGGACAGTGGTGTGGCACTTGTTAGCAACAGCGATCTTCACCATGACAATCAACAACTCAGCTCACAGTTTGCACAGTCAGAGCAGGAGGTGAGTTATCATTGGCTGTCCGTGCATCATTAAGTCAAGTCAGTCTGTCGGTCCATGTCATTCAGCTAGTCAAATCAACCAGTCTGTCCATATGTGTCCATCAGCTAGTCAAGTCAGTCTGTCGGTCCATGTCATTCAGCTATTCAAATCAGCTAGTCTGTCCATATGTGCCCATCAGCTAGTGAAGTCAGTCTGTCAGTCCATGTCATTCAGCTAGTCAAATCAACCAGTCTGTCCATGTGTCCATCAGCTAGTCAAGTCAGTCTGTCGGTCCATGTCATTCAGCTAGTCAAATCAACCAGTCTGTCCATGTGTCCATCAGCTAGTCAAGTCAGTTTGTCGGTCCATGTCATTCAGCTAGTCAAATCAACCAGTCTGTCCATGTGTCCATCAGCTAGTCAAGTCAGTTTGTCGGTCCATGTCATTCAGCTAGTCAAATCAACCTGTCTGTCCATGTGTCCATCAGCTAGTCAAGTCAGTCTGTCGGTCCATGTCATTCAGCTAGTCAAATCAACCTGTCTGTCCATGTGTCCATCAGCTAGTCAAGTCAGTCTGTCGGTCCATGTCATTCAGCTAGTCAAATCAACCAGTCTGTCCATGTGTCCATCAGCTAGTCAAGTCAGTTTGTCGGTCCATGTCATTCAGCTAGTCAAATCAACCAGTCTGTCCATGTGTCCATCAGCTAGTCAAGTCAGTCTGTCGGTCCATGTCATTCAGCTAGTCAAATCAACCTGTCTGTCCATGTGTCCATCAGCTAGTCAAGTCAGTCTGTCGGTCCATGTCATTCAGCTAGTCAAATCAACCAGTCTGTCCATGTGTCCATCAGCTAGTCAAGTCAGTCTGTCGGTCTGTCTGTCAGTCAGTCAGTCAGTCTGTCTGTCTGTCTGTCTGTCTGTCAGTTAGCTAGTCTGTTTGTTAGTCAGTCAGTCAATCTGTCAGTCTGTTTGATAAGTCAGTCAGTGGGTCCATCAACTACAATGTAGGCAAATCAGTCAGATTTTTTCCATCAACTAGTCAAAACACCCATTCTGTCTGTTTGTCTCTCTCTCTGTTAATCAATCAGTTAGCGCAGTCATAATTCAGTCTGACACTTTCATTCATTATTGTTTGCAGTGGTAAATTGTCAGTACATATTATACATTTAACTGCTGTTATCTAAGTTGGACCTGTCTCAATTGTAGGAACAGCAAATGCAACCATTATTCTTTGATGAAGATTTGTCTTCTACATCAAACTTTGAGGACCACGAACAGTCAATTGACTTACATGGTAAGTGAAGTGGATTCTTGTTACAAGTGACCACTTTACATGTTTGCACAACTTACCTGTAACTATCTTCTATCACCTTGCAACATAAAATTCAGTGACAAAGAGAGACTAATTCCGTTAACTGTTGTAAGATAGAAAACAATGTAATCTATACAAGGTTAAGGTTAGTTTCCGTCCTCCCAACTTTGCAACTCAAATGCAGTCTCAAATGGTTGCTAAGTAACACAGCATTGTTTCAGAATTTTTTCAGCACAAACAAGTGAATTAAGAAGATCAATTTTTTACATTATTGTTTGATTCTTTTTTATCATTTTCAACAGGCCCTCGACCAGACAAGAACTATGCCTGTGTGGATAACAACACAATTTTTGATAATGCGGGTCATGGTATTCACTTTTCCGGCAGTGAAGGTCTGCTTATCCGAGGTAATAATGTTCATAACAACGAGGGCTGTGGTATCAGTATCGCCAAACCAGCGGAGATCACCATTCAAGATAACAGTGTATGCCGAAACAACAGCTCAGGAGTCTGCATTGAAATAGGCTGCAGTGCTAATGTCAGCGGCAATGGTATCTATGGAAACCAAAAGCACGGACTTCTTGTGTGTGGAAAAGGCTTGATCAAAGAAAATGATGTGTTTTGTAATGCGTTAAGTGGAGTTGAACTGCGTGGGCCAGGGGATCCTTATATTACTCGGAACCGCATCCAATCCACAGACCATTATGGTGTAAATATTCTAGAAAATGCTCGTGGATATGTAGACAGTAATGATATCTATCAGTGCAGCATGGAAGGTCTGTATCAACACCCTGACAGCACGGTGTTGGTGATAAACAATCGTATCATTCCAGTTAATACGAAAAATAACCGTCAAGTTTGCATTGTCAACCAGGATACCAACGAATGTCGGCACCACCCGGAGGGACTAGATTTAGATTCACCTCCACGTCCCTTGCAACCAAATAAGGAAAACAAATTTCCCAGGCCCGCAATGTCACGAATGTCAATGTCATCCTCAGGGAATGGTCACATAGTAGGCAGAATGGCGTCGTGTCATGGGCGGAGTCGCTTCTGTGTTATTTCTTGATGAACATCATGGCATGAACTTTATTGATTTAGTTAGAATTAAATGTCGATTTACATGTTAGATAAAAGCAAAATTTTGAAAAGATACACGCTCACTGTAAGGACTTTCCCATTTTCTCAGATCAAAAAATGTAAAAGAAAAGATAGAAGCTAATCAAGTAATATTAATGTAAAAAATGTAAATGACAAGTTTACTCAGAAGATAAATTAGAATACAATAGTATAGTTATAGAATAAAGTATATTCAATTCCTAGTTCTTGAAACTTAGTCAGCACTCGTCATTTTATGGCTTACTGTTTACTCGTAACTTGCTCTGTGTGTAAGCGATAAAAAAGAACATGTCATAAAAGGAAACTTTTTATTGATTCCGGTCTCCAAGAATAGGTTTTCCATCCGAATTTTAAAATTAAATCAACAGTTATTGGATTCGTCCAGCGGGCTGTTGGAATTTATTAGTAGTTCGACTGTTTGAATTTCAAAAATAAAAAACAAATCACGTTTTATTATAAAAACGCCTGTGTTACTGATTTAAACCTGTCAACTTGACTACATATGTACTCTTTCTGGGTTTGGACAAATTTCTTTTCTTTTTCTTATTTTATTTTTTTTAAAAAGCGTATCTGTTTATTTTTTTTTTTGCCCTGGGTGGGTAGCCTGTTTCAGGCGTTCGGTTTGTGAACAACGGCGCAAAAAACGACAGGTGAAAAAAGGACGAGCCAAGGGCAGTACCCCTAAACCCCTCGCATTTTTTCCAATCGCCGTTCTTTGCGCTAACGGAACACCTGGAATGTAAGACGTACGTTCTTGTTTTCATTTTTTTCTCACGCATTTGCTAGCCTGCGTCGCAGCCGGACGTGTCACAAGACCTCGGTACAGTCCGTCTATACCAGGGTTTAGTTCGTCTGCAACGCAGACTAGCATTTGCCAGTAGACCCATAAAAAAGTTAATGGAAATATTGGTATAACAAAAAATATTGAAAACTAAAAGCGGAACGGCACCCTTTGTAACAAATCTTGTAGCCCAAATTAAATTTGGCGTGAAATAGGAAGGCTTTTTCACTAGCAGTTTTCAGTATATTTCTGACCTTTCAAAGTCTGTGCCAAATTATCCAGGAGAAGGCTACAGTTACCCACCTGTATACCCTCCCACGCGAAGAAAGAAGTTCTCAACTTCTTACTCAAGCTCTGTGAATATTTCAGAAATCAAATTTTATTTTTGTGATATCGAATTACCTGCGAATTGTCTATGCAAAGACGTCTCCCTTGAAAAAACAAAAAAATTCACTTCCGATTAATGGCCGGAGGGATCTGGGGATACCAAAACAACGGAAGTTATTCTTTCTTGCAAGCGAGGCTTGAAATCGACACGGCAAGGAACTTTTCTTTGAAATTTATTTGGTTAAAAATGAAGTAATTTCTTTCTTTTTGGGGAGCAAATTTCTCGTTATTTAACGGTTGCTCCCTGATATTTTAACCTCAACTGAATGTCCTTGGATGCGCAATGCCATCTCTTGAGAAATACGTTCAGAAAATTCACAAAAAGCTGAACAATGAACGACTCGAAGAAGAAAAGGTAAGTGGTCTTTTACGTGTTTTTATGGAGTAACAAACAATCAGTTTAATGTTCCTTTCTGTGTTGTTTTGCTCGAAGGCTTACTTCTTTGATATTAATAAAAGTGTGCTTCTTTTTGCTTAAATTCACAGATCAAGAGATATCTTCAGGAACTTGACCGAATACAAATCACGCTGGAAGTGTTGAAAGTTAGTAGATTTTAAAATATAACTTAAGCTTAATTTACATATTATTTAATTTCCATGACCGTAAAAAGAGGTCGTGTTTTACGCACAGAATGAATTAAAGTTAGGAATTCTGATCGCTATGTATATAAACCGTTCCTCTTTGTAGGTTTAGCTTATATTCTTATGATAGCTAGCGCTGATTGCTTTGCCTCGGTCAACATTAACAGTCTGCCGGTCATATATTATATTCATGCCGATATTAATATTATTAACTGCCATTGCTATATGTAGAATTATTTTCCAGTTCCAGTTCCAGTTAATATAATTTCATGTTTGATATATTATGTTCTCAAGAGTATCTAACCCCTGGCCATTTGTTATAAATGATCCTCAAAAGTTTTCATGTTTTTATTTTGTTCGTTCTTTCATTTAGTTTCCTCATTGCTTGAGTGCTCACAATTTTATTGCAGGATGGTTTCAGCGGTTCCTTAAAGATAATGCACAGATTTAGCTGGCTACAACAGCTGTTGTCATCCATAAAAATAATGCCATCTGTGTACTTCTTTAATATGTGTGACTTTTGAATTGACAGAAAGAAAATGATTTATGGAAATTAAATAATTAAATAAATTATTATGATTATTTAATTACTACAATCCTTGAAGCGTGATGAATTTAACGCGTAGTTTTACTTTTAAAACCTCAACGGTTTTGTCTGTTCACGTGTCACTTTTGACCAATGAAACGTTTGCGGTCAGGTCGCGGATATTTCTTGGAACAGCATATTGTTGGAGACATGGATTATTGCAGTTTTCAGTGAAATGCAAACTCTGAAATTCATTCTCAACCAACGGTTTACACTTTTTGCTACTGTCAATCATCTGAGCGGACCTCTCCGGAAACAGAAGTTCACTTCATTCGGGTAAAAAAGGTCAAGTCTGTCAGTTGTGATTGGTAGATTTTGATCCATTTTGTTTGTTAACTTTCTGTTTTTCATGGTTTGTTGACTGTCGCCATTGACAGCAGCGAAAAACGCAATCGTTAGTTGAATTTTGAATTCCAGACTTCGCATTTCACTGAAAACCGCAATAATATTTTAAACTATAAATTATGTTCTGACATGAGATAATTTCACAATCTTTGTTATCTCTTTCTGTACTTTCGTCACAGGCAACTGGGATTGGAAGGGCTGTGAATCGATACAGAAAACGTGGCAATGATATTGGTGATATTGCATCACATCTTGTTACAAAATGGAAAGAACTCTTGAAACAAGAATCAGATAGCAGTCAGATCTCATCTTCCAAGCCTTGTGATAAAGGATTGTCAGTTGTACATGAAGTATGTGAATCGAATGTTGAACATGTAAACAACAAACATGAAAAGTCCAAAAACAAACCTGCTGAAATCAAATCAAAGGTATGTACTGCTAAAAAAAATCAAGAGTTTAAAATTTTATTGCACTGATACAAGAAAATAACCATTTGTCCATCCATCAGACCTTCTGTTTGTTCATTCATGAGGCCTTCCAAGGGTTTTTGGCTATAGGCGACTTTACTCCAAAATAGCTAAAAATGCAGCTAACAGCCAACAGAAACTAGCACTGAGAGGGTGTATTTTTGCGAAAGCGACAACGTTTTCCCCACCAAATAGGCGACAGGTTGGTTGGAAAGGAGTAACAAAGAGACATCATGAACCCCCTTGGAGGGCCTCATTCATTCTTTTGTTTGTCCCTTCATTTCATTCCATTCATTTGTTCATTCATGATGATGGTGTTTTGTGGAGAAGAGTGACATTCAACATGCTCATGAAAAAATGATGCAAGCTTTTGGCTTTCAAGTTGTTGCGTCTGTTATGGGTTTATAGGGAAAAAAAATTGTGAATACTGAGGGAATTATTACACTGCAAGACGGTAAGCAAAGTTTCAAACCCCTCTGCCCTCCTTTCTAAAATACTCTATACCAAGATTATGGATAGAGAGAGGAAAGCAAGTTATAATGACATCGTGACCCTTTGGTAAACAGCCGTCAAACCACTTGATTACCAGACATAAAGTTATTCAATCCAGATATAAATCTGACCTCATTTCAGACCAAGTCCACACCACAACTCTGTGACGTGTCATTTGGCTGTGAACCTGTCAACGTCAATAAACAAAAGAAAAGATCCACGGCATCTACAGGTGTAGCAACGAAAATGACATCAAATGAGAGTCCCAGACCAGAGCTAGATCTGCCGCCACTGCCGTCATCACTGTCAGTTACAGACGCTCTGCTGCCAGAAATTCAACCAACTTATAAACCTATGAGGTTACCAGGATTCTGCGAGGGCTCACCAAAAAAGAAAAAAGGTAAGATTAAGGTTATAGAGTATCTTGATTGTTTCTGGTAATTCAGGAGCAAATTAAAGCTTTCGCTATGTATGTTACTGTTAAAAACAATTTTTTAGAGTGTGACATGTTGTTTGCAAATTTTACAGAACCAGCTATAAGCAGAAGATAGGGAGACCCACAAAGTAACACGTAACAATAATTCAGGCATTTCGTTTAAAATCGAAATTGTCAGCAGGATTTAAAAAAGGTTACCAGGATTCAAAAGGTCCATTGACAGATTTTATACAAGTTATGCCTTTGAGGTTGACATGACAAGATTCAGTCTGCAGACTGTACATTGTAAGATGTAACTCTGTCAGCAAAATTTATTTTTCAATTTTTTTTCGTTCAAGGTGTTGTTGCTGGAGAGGTTGATGAGCATGCTCTCATGTCCAGAAAATCTCGCACTCAAGTGTTTTCTGGACGAAAATTACTATCTCCTGGCAGAGGTAAGTATAAAAATAGTTTGTTATTAAATAAATAAAATTTTTTAACTATTTCCAGCTAGGTAATTATTTTTTAATGATAAATAACTCTCTGTGTTTGGGGAACAGAAGAAGAATACAGGAAGCTACATCACTGTAATTCATTGTCAGGTCCCTGAATGCTAAACTGAGACCAATACCTGATTCCCTCTATAGCGCGCGCCTGCAGGGAATCACGGTAGTTGTATTCATCAAACCATGCGTGAGACTCAACAACGATGCACATTGCTGAGTCTCGCGCATGGTTTGATGAATACAACTACCATGATTCCCTGCAGGCGCGCGCTATAAAGGGAATCGGGTATTGGCCCTGTACTGAGGCATTTTGACATTTGACTCTGCAAACACCCAAGCCAATTGACAAATGACTCTTTGCATCAATTATCACCCCAAAAGGTGCACACGATTTTGGAGGAAAATTATTGTATTGTTTTCTTATAATGTATTGTTTTTTCATAGCTGTCACATCTCTGTTTGAGTTATCGATGAAGATCTTGATTGAAAACATTGATGGTATGTAAACTGTCACACACTAAATATTTTATTCACAGTGCTTGATATTAAAGCTCAATATTATATAGACTTGCAAAATGCTTGCCCCAGTACTGCCATCAATTAGGTACAAGATTCATCTCTAAGTGCCAGTCAAGATGAACTTTCTGTCATGGATATTTTTCAGTGGTGACTAATGAGTTGATTAATATTGTTTTGTGATAAGCATGACAACAAATTTGTACTGATATTGTTGTTACAGCTCTTGGTGACACTGGCGGAGTCCCTTACGACATTCTTCATCCAGTTCTTGAGAAGTGAGTTGTTATTACTTAATACAGTGTAGTTATTTGCGGGCCCAAGAGAGGCCTGCCACCCTAATCTTGACAGTGACCAGTGGATTGTGTATTAGGCGTGCGCGCCACGTTTATAAAAGCCTAGCTGCAAAGCGGAAGTTGAAAATTTTGTTCTTCCACCAAGAAGGATCAGAATGCGAAACATGTGTCAACCACAACGGTTTGTGGAAACACCAGAAGTTGAAAATGTGTTCTTCAAGAATGAGAAGAATGTCAAACATTAGTCAATCTCAACAGTTTGGTCACATAAGATCAAGGCTTCTGTAACATGGAAGATTGGAAACTACGTTTGGCTGACGTTGTTTTGGCGTTGGTTTTGAGAAGATTTACTGTGATTGTAAAATATCATTGATTGTAAAAAATCACTGACAACATAGCGAGTTCACAGACAGAGGAAAATCACATCTTAATTACACCGCGTGCTCGATTTAATCATGTATTCCTTGCGTGACGCGTTACTTTTGTCCGGTGATTTATTGACACCTTTTGAAAAATATTCGACCTGTTGGAATAATTGCCGTGAAAGTGAGGTGACCTAAGTTGTTTGTTCTAGTCTTTCACCATGAACGGTTACAATGCAAAAGAATCCAAAAATGTATCATTCAAACAGGAAGTTGAGAATTTTTTTCCTCCACAATTAAAGAACGATTAGAATGCGAAAACAAGTTTCTTGAGGCCCGCACTTTATAACCTGTGGTTACCACTAGTTTTTAAAAGTAGCTTTGAAAGAAGGGAGGACAGTGAGGCAAGTGCCAATGATCTACAAATCATGCATGGTGGTTATTAGGGGAGGGAAGTGCTACCTGTTAATAAAGGATTTATGAATCATGGCTAATTTATAAATACTGTAAATATGATCTGTAACAGCTATATCAAAATGACATAAAAGAAGCTTGCAGCTACTGTTACAGTAGTAAATACATGAAGTTTATCAATTAAGATGAATTGATATTTCAAGAGAAAAGGTAAACCTAAATGTAAATGGCTTAAATTTATGATGTTCTTTATCAGGTGTAGTCCACAACAACTCTTGTATCTGGAAGAATGTAACCCTGTAAGTTGAACAAGTTTGCTATTATATGTATATCAGGATCATGTATGTTGATGTGAGCACCTGCATATAGGAAAAATTAAGATATTAATTAAGGTTCCTTTTGTCAATTAATCAGGATTCATAGGGTTCCTGGAAAGTCTTGGAATTTTATTGTGGCTTTTTCCAGGACTGGAACCGAATTCTCATAACTAACATTTTATATAAGAAGTTTACAGACAATGTCAGGAGAAATAATGTTGAGATCTTGGGAGTGAAAGGGTTAATTTAAACTTTGGAGTCCTTAAAATCATTTGCACCCTGTTAATACCTATGTCCCTTGTGGGAGGTGTAGGACCAATCTTACTCTAACTGTGAGAGGTAACCTTTACATGTGGGAAGTGATCCCTGATTG
>NC_135766.1:26152069-26178071 GCF_052425735.1 Oculina patagonica | reverse complement strand
TAACATTAAAATTTTACCATGTTGCGATTGAACGAAAGCCACATTTTTTTGCGTAAAGGCGCATCGAGGTTTCGATACACTCACACATGAAAAAGCACAAACAAAATAGAGCAGTTGGATAATATATAAACCTCTCAGATGTCTTGCTGTGTACTCTCGCTGAGTAATTTTACCCGTTTTTTTTTTCTTGCCCTGCGAGCTTTATTTGCTGTTTGTAATTCCCCCTTTTTTTCTTTAGCCACGGGCGGGAAACTTCCCCCAAAATTTCTGGGTTCGATGGATAACCATTTGCTTACTCATGAATGCTCCGCTCGCGCGCGGCTTCGGCGCGCGCGGGGCTCCGCTATGAACTTTTACATGATAAATGGCGGAACAGTGACCCCTAATGCTTGCTTGTCTTAGCCAGCTTTTTAGCCCTACCACTTTAAAATGGTCTCCGCGGTCCCTCTCTGAGCAAAAGGCGATGGTTTTACAGTTCCTCTATTTTGCTGTAAACACCACTGGGACGGGGGTTGGGGGAGCGGGGAGGATATGTAAGCCCGACGTGCAGAGTTTGTACATGTGCGTGAAACGTGAGTCAAAATAGCAAGCAAACGATTGACTTGTACCACTTACATCTGACTGATGTTAATTTGGGGCGAGAAATATTGAAAAAATATTGAAAAACTTGCCCAAAATTTAGTGGATTTCGGACGAAACCTATGCAATTACGTAATTGAACAGTTGTTTACAACGATTGGCAAAGTGTTCTGCTCGTCACCTGACCAAACAAAATACTCTTGTAATTTGCAAGTGAAACACGAGTCGATCGCTCGGCCGTAATTCTCGCGGGTCCGGAACACGTCAATAATTAAATCAAAGTGGCTGTGAGCCACTGAACTCGGATTTTACTACGTGACTAAACAAACATGAAACCACTCGACAAGGCGGAACTTACTTTGCTGAAGAAGTCTGTCAGATATGGTCGGAAGCTTTGTTTGCTTTAATTTTCAGACCTTGCGATGAGAATAATTATTATTTAAGCCGGGTCTACACGAGCAATTTTTATGTGGCAATTTTTATGTGACAACGTTAATTAGCTCGTGTAGATGAGAAAAAATGGTCAATTTATATGTGACAAATATAGTGTTGACAAGCTGGCCTGTCAGCTTTTATGTGACAAATTAAAGTTGTCAAATACGAAAATTGCTCGTGTAGACGACTCGTCACATAAAATGTGGCAAACATTGCGTCAGCATATGTGGTCCCCAATCTCACAAACTCGCACTGAGCACTGCGCGCGCGTATCTCCCTGCGTATCTCTGCTGTCCAAGGTCATCACTGGCGCGCTAAACTTTGGACTGCCGACAAATAATTGTTGTGTCATCTACACGATCAAATATATTTGTTACATAAAAATTGTCATATAAAAATTGCCCGTGTAAACCCGGCTTTTGGCTTAATCTCGTTTTGAAGTTTATTGTTAAGTATATTAAAATTATTGCATGAAATTCAACAGGGTTACACACTGTTATCGAAATGCTACCTTCACGCACGTCTTACTGATGACGCAATAACGGCTTATAGAAAAGCACAGGAAACCTTGAAAGACCAAGGGGATAAATATAAGGAGTTTGTCAAGTTTTGCACAACAGCAATATCCCAAGAAGGTAAGACCATGTCAATAAAATGTTTCATGTCCCGCCATCGCCCGACTGACCCAAGGTTTGAAAATTAAGTAAAAAAAATCCAGATTAACTGTGTGACAAGCAATTTTAATTAGCACTTTTTTCCTATGGATAATAATTTTCTAGCTTTTTGATTGGCTCCCTCCGCTAGGGATCTCTGAGCCAGTGAGCCATTATCCTGAAGTTGACCAAGTATGGAAAATGATGATGCATTTCTTGTACTGGAATTGTTTGTGCGACGTGAGAAAAGTTTATTCCTCGTAGCAGACGAAAAAAAATTCGAGATTCGAGGAAATCCCCCGCCCTTCCCAGGAAGTTCAGAAAATCTTAGAAAATGAGACACCGTAAAACAAAAAAAGCCACAGAAAACTTTCTTAAACACGTATAGGGTCGGCAGCCGTTCCGTTAACTTCGCTTGCAGTTTGCTCTCTTAAATGGTCAGTGTCCCCTACCTTTTTCTCAACGGATCACTTTTGTTAATGATTATCTACGTTTTGCGAGAAAATGAAAAAAAAACTATTGAGTTAAAGTTTGATTTGTTTGTCCCACTCACGTTCAAATTCCGCTTTTTGAGCTTTTCGTTTTGCTTTACGACGGTTTTAAATGCCTCTTTTCAGGGTTAAGTCTTACAAAAAGGACGACAACACTTAGAAATATTTACACTTCAGACGCACTTCTACAAAATATGACTAAGATCGGTTGCCTCCGTTTACCCATCTTTGATATTTTAAACTACGAACGCTGTTAGCCATAGTGAATTACATGCGCCAATTTTTCAAAACTAGGGTAGTTTTCCACACGGTTTATCTCTGAAACGAAGTCGGTGACCCCAACTTTTTTTTGCATTTCTGACACAAGTTACTCATTATCCGCCCGCAGTAAAAAATGTTAAAAAATCTATCGACTAGAACGTTTTCACGCGAACATATACACAAAAAATATAAACCAAAATTCGTGACGTTCGTAGTTGTCAATTTAATTCAGAATGGCTTGCCAGTTCTGGTGGCCAAAAGTTTTCTTAACCATCGAGAAAATGTCGAAATAAGAACTATATGTCTGCCTCAAGTCTTTTTACATCTCAGCGAGGAAGCAAGATGGCTCGTACAACAAGACTCTTCAATGAAATCCATTCGTGCTTCCATTGACAGGTGTCCGTTTCTTTGCTCTCCGCCGCATTGCAAATAGTTTTCAATAGTTGTTGACGCCGCTTTAACAGAAAAGAACAAGTGAAGCTGTCTTCAAGATAGCAGGACCACTCCTGGTCCAGCACAATCTGCTGGGGATTCACCAATCTAATTTCAACAACACGGCGTTGTATATCAGATTAATATGATAAATTTATCGTTTTTATAACTGATTTAAATGCATTTTCGTTTCGTTATGTTCTGCATGCAAAATTAGACCGTTTGCAGCATTGACTGTTGATTGACTGTTAAGAGATCCAAAACGTATTTGCAAAAATTGAATTCGTTGCATTTACTTATAACTTAAAACAGTGTACTGGGTAAAGTTTTAGGGAAACATTTTTGCGATGGAACGCTATTAGAGACTGCTGGCACTTAATTACAGGTTTCTGCAAAGGATTTTAAACTGTTAGCCAAAAGTAGTACACGTAGGAAATGTCCACAAGATTGACATTTAGCCGCTAAATATTGTCTGTAATTTGTGTTATATAGTATATGACGCACTCGACTTGGTGTTGGAATCCGATGTTAAAAACCGTGAGGAGCTAGTAAGAATTCTACTGCAATACAGAGCACTTCCAAGGGGTCTTCCGACAAGCCGTGAGTCACCGCTTTCAATGTGTATACAGACAGACAATTCTGACCTGGCAGTGATTCTTTTACAGCATGGAGCTGATGAAAATGATTTGATAGAAAGAGAAGGAGAAAGCGCCCTACGTGCTTCACTCCGAATCGGCTGCAAAAAAGGTGAGATATTGATTGACGTAATAAATAGATTTACACCTAGTCAGCTTACGGTTATGGGGGCTGTACTATTACTTCCCGACGAATCAGTTTCAAGAAGTCAAAGGAGCGAAGTTGAGAGGTTAACATGCATTGGTGGTGGGAAATCCACCATTTGCCGTGTCAACTCTACCTCGACACCTACGAGATTTTGACTGGTCAGTGTCAAATCAAATTGAACCTATCAGAAAATTGTCGAAAGATCTATAATTTCACCGAATTGCGGTGCGCGGCTGTTTAAACATAAACAGGCAAGTTTGAAAGCAAAAGTATATACCGGACTTATGTTTGTATAAGATGTTGATATTCCCTTGGTTCAAATCTCTTGTTTAGGAAACTTCGCGATCTTAAAGTTTTTCCTTGACCGCAAACGATATCCAGTAGATTTGCAAGACGAGGATGGAAACACTCTTCTGCATATCCTGTGTCGAGGAAACATTAATTCAAAGAAACAGGAAGCTATGAACATTCTTCTCGAAGCAGGAGCAAATCCACTTATCGCTAACAACGAAAAGAAATACCCTATCGACCTACTTTCTGACATAAGGCAAGTTTTAGATCAATTCTTCTGAACTTCTGGAATAAAGGTAAATCATTGCATGCCTGAAAGCCAATTGACAGTACATAGAGATTAGGCGATGTAGTTGACCGTTCAGTTCGCAGTATTTGTACTTATTCCTTACAATATCATAACATGGTCAGACACACTTACTTTGCTTAAACAGTTTTTAATTATTCAACAACTACGAAACAGCTACGATGTACTAACACTAAAGTAATTTCATTTCTCTGAACTGATGACATTATCAAGGATAAAAGGTATCTTATAAGAATCTTATTTCTCAGGGATTACAGAAGAAACCTATTAAGCTCAGCCGAGGAAAGCTTTAAACGTCCGTTATTGTCTGACCAGAACACTGCAAACGAAGAAATTCCAACCCAAATCAAGGTGGAAGAACAAGAAAAGAAACGTTTACCAATACGATCAACGACTCCGTCATCTTCAAGCAGCAGTGAGATCACTCCACCTTCAAAATCCAATAATTTAAAAAAGGAACCTTTGTACGTTGTTCGTGAACGTATCCGGTTACTCATTAAGAAGTTAGATGTCCGTGCCTGGTTCAGGAAAATGGCTTCACATGAAAACGCTAGAAAAGCGTCAATGAAAACCGAGAAGCCTGATCTTGAAAATGATCAAAAGCAAACCAATGGAGTGGAAGAGGTGAGCCGGACAGCCCAAGAAGAGAAAGACGGTTTAAGTCGAAGCAACGAAGACAACGATATTATTGTTACTGTTACGTCAGAGGCATGCATCGAAAGAGCTCTCGAGGGTTTGCCATGGGAAGTGGTACTCACAGAAAAAGTAAAGAAAGTTTTACATGGCAAGCGCTTGGAGTCATGGAAGAAAAAACTGTTTCTCGAGAAGGTGACAAATCTTGCTCAAGGCCAAGACAACTGGACGCTGCATCTCTGTAAAAGGCTTGAAGGTTTTCCAAAGAGCCGTGGTATGCTTCTTTATGAAACAAGATTGACAGACGCTGCAAGAATCATTTGGGAATGTGCACTTGCCTTTTCTCCCCGTTATTCGGACAAAGACACTAAAAGTAAGACCACCATCTACTCGGAAATTATTCGAATATGGGACATCGTGTTTGATCACGACAAACTCTCGCACGCGATAGAGAACATAGTCACGTCATTTATCCGTGGGCAGGGCTGTATCCTCAAGAAAGAGCTAAGGGGGCTTCCCAGGGGTGATGCATCACAAAACCAAGGTCCAAATCTCTATGTCAAGCGGACTCAAGATAACTCACGTGCTTCCTCGCCAACACCTGAAGTGCAAGAAGACCAAACCCGTAAAGATGAAGCAGATGATGACCAAGTCACTTTCTTTCCTCCAGCAAGTCATCACGACAATGAGTATCAAGTTCTGAAGTTCTACCACCTGTCTACTGCAATGATTCAGACAATACTGAAACAACAATCATGCAATGTGGAGGTCGACTTTCCATTTCGAGTGACAGAAGAGGAACATGACATCATAAACTTTGAACCCTCTCCACAGAGCTCCATTATCTTGATTGGGAGGAGTGGCACAGGAAAGACGACATGTATCCTTTATCGCCTGTGGAAAGATTTCATTAACTACTGGACGCATGCTGTAAACAGTGGGCCATTGATTTCCAAGAGAATGCTGTTCCTTCCTAAAGACAACTCGGCTTCTGACTCATCGAACCTTGAGGGAGGACACTCTGCACGAACCACTAGCCAGCAGTCAGAGGAAACGGGTAGTACCACAAATAGTGTAGAAACGCGTGGTGATGATTGTGAGGCAGCCACGAGTTGCCCTGTGGAGCCTATAGAGAATTCAGATTCTGACTCATCGAACCTTGAGGGAGGACACTTTGCAGGAACCACTAGCCAGCAATTGGATCAAACGCAAAGCAGCTGTGATAGTGGAGTAACGCATGGTTATAATTGCGAGGCAGCCACCAATGATCATGTGAAGCCTGTTGACAATGTCGAAACAGGTTCTGAATCTAAGGAATCCCTGGAACATCTCCACCAGCTGTTTATAACCAAAAATGGTGTCCTCTGTCAAGAAATTAAGAAGAATTTTAATGCTTTGAACCAAGCATGCCCATTTGTTGAACAAAAGACTGAACAAGATACAGCCCCTTTGAAGCTGCAGGAAGTTGACGACTCTGCCTCAGGGTGGCCACTTTTTTTAAATGCACGTAGCCTTTACGTCATCTTAGATGCCTCTCTGCCTGAACCTTACTTCTTTCCCCGTAATAAAGATGGAAGCCTGGAGACCAGAGTTCAAGACTGGGGTGAAGAAGACAACCAGTTGTCCACTATTCCCGTCATCGACGACGACGAAGATGCAGACGACGAGGATGCTGAAGATGACACAGACGAGGAGGACGAAGAACAACACACGGAGGGTGACGCATCAACGTTTGAACGGGGCAGATTAATTGTCTTTGTTAGCTACAGTATTTTTGAAAACCAGTTGTGGTCTGAAATGTGCAAGACGAAGAAAGATGTAAACTTTCATCCGTCTTTGGTTTGGATGGAGATACGATCGTTTATTAAAGGCTCGTACGAAGCACTACACACAGAGAGCGGTCACCTCAGCCTTGAAACCTACCAAAAGATTGGAAAAAAGAGGGCACCCAACTTCACAGCTGACAGAGAAGCAATTTACAAGATGTTTTTATCCTACGAGAAGGTCAAGAAATTTTCCAACATGTTTGACGAAAACGACCTCGTGTTTCATTTGTACCACCGATTGAGGCAGTGTAGAGTTCCAAATTGGTCAATTCACAATTTGTACGTGGATGAAACACAGGACTTCACTCAGGCAGAGTTGGTGCTGCTTATGCGCTGCTGTCGTGATCCCAATGGCATTTTTCTCACTGGCGATACGGCACAAAGTATCATGCAAGGCATCTCTTTCAGATTTGAAGATCTTCGTTCACTCTTCTTCTACCTGAACGAGAACTACAAGGCTATAGGGGTTCAAGCAGAAGTCGTTGTCCCGCAAATAAAGCAGCTCGTCTACAACTACAGATCACACAGTGGTATTCTTAACCTGGCTTCTAGTGTTGTTAGCATCCTTCAGGAATACTTCCCTGAGTCAGTGGACAAGTTGTCTAAAGATCAAGGTCAGCTGGTTGGCCCTAAGCCGGTGCTCCTTGGATCCTGCAGTGAATCTGATCTGGCTATTATTCTTCGTGGAAATCAGCGAAAGACAGCCACCATTGAGTTTGGCGCCCATCAAGCTATCCTTGTTAAGTCGAACGAAGCCAGAGAAAGGCTCCCTGACGAAATGAGACACGCTCTGGTGTTGACGATCTACGAGGCAAAAGGATTGGAGTTTGATGATGTTCTTGTGTACAACTTCTTCAAAGATTTACAGGTGAGGTGTTCACGGTGTAAAGTAAATTTTAGTCATCTGTAACCATGAAAGACCTTCAAATATGCTCAACGTTTTCACGTTAACTACCAAAAATGGTGACGGTCACCATTAGAGTCACGGGATTTTAAGGATATCCAGAGTTGCCACGTACTGTTTTTTCTGTTGCTTTCTTTTGTGAGTCTTTGAGCACCCAAATACAAGCTTTGCGAACTCTTTTCAGTATAACATGGTACACTAATGTCAGGGATCGTTATTGCTTTCCATCTTTATTATTCTTTGCCAAGAAACAGCGCCTAAGTGTTCAATACCATCATATTTCCTCTCAGAACTGTAAGTACCCTGAACAGTGCTCCACCGGAAACGCAACAGTACTCGCATGATTCTTTGAGCTAAAATATTTAGAACGTGCTCATTTTCATTGGGTTTTCATCTCAGTATATCAAGAATAGTGTATTCAATGCCATGACGTTCGATAGTTGTAACTGGTTCTTCGTTTAATCACTTTTTTAACAGTACTCACCCGTAAACCAAGAGTAGAATAATTAGCATATATTATTTATCTCAACGCTTGTTCACCGAGTACTGTGAGAAATTGAGCAAAACGTTTAGCATCGTTTATGAATACTTCATAAAGGGTTCCTATTTGAATATTCAATCGGTTTAGCTGCGTTTCACGCATATATTTCTGAGCTAGGGCATAAAAAAGCGGAAAACAGTGGCGAGTACTGTTGTGAGAAATGTTAGCGTATCTCATTATCTCATTACAACAGAACAGTGGCACTTATCTTCGTGTCAAATTTCAGCTGAACAGACATGTTCAATTATTAACAGCCAAAAGAATGGTTTCTTTTCAATGACCAAAAAGAGATTTGCCTGTTTGAGAAGAAAAATCGCTGTAGAAACCCTGTCAAGTTTGTTTTGTTGCGATAAAGATATCGTTTTGGGGGCTTTCCGACATAATCCTCATGTCTGATGAAGGCGATATATTTATC
This sequence comes from Oculina patagonica, assembly GCF_052425735.1. Taxonomy (NCBI): domain Eukaryota; kingdom Metazoa; phylum Cnidaria; class Anthozoa; order Scleractinia; family Oculinidae; genus Oculina; species Oculina patagonica. The sequence continues at coordinate 26,169,520 of NC_135766.1, read as the reverse complement.
CCTATTGACTCGAATCTGTTCAAAAAGTGACGAGTTAATCGATTTTGTCACAAAACACTGTCCTCTTTATACAAAGATACAGTTAGAGCGACCACAAATCCAAATAAGCCCTGTTTCTCTGGCCTTTTTTTTTTAATAACTCACCCACCCCTCCCCTCTTATTTTCTGATGTCACGTGTCACGTCTTTTATGCCGTGGACCTACATTTCCATTAAAACCGTTGATATTTCATTGAAATAATACATGTGCAATCGCGTTACAGCCAAAAATAGCGAGTTCAGTACCGAGCTCACAAATACAATCCTAGACAAAAGTCCTGGGACACTTAACCACTTCGACGAAAAATTGACATTGTATTGACCTCCCCCTCCCCACCCCCAATTCAATGTTGGTTTCTATCCATCATACCGTGGGACAATATCTCAACATTGTTTTGGGGGGGACGGGGGGCTCGGAAAATTAAACAATGCGTTCTTAATGCAAAGGGAATGGTCACTGAGCACTATTTCTTTAAGTGTCCCATGGATTTTTGTCTAGGATTGTAGGTCTGTTGGATTCCGGATGGCAAATTTCGGGTGATCGCTAGTTAAGGGGGTCGGGTCACTCTTTTAAAAACTAAAATTTTTATTTTAAATTGCTGTAACTTAACTGTGTAAAGAAGGTAGTCCTACCTCGTTCCCAATATGACATATGATGCCGGGTCCGGGAATCGACCCCACGCTGGTTAGTAGCGAGTGCTCTCACCACTGCGCTATCCCTCCTAAATTCTGTATTCTGACAGAGAAATAGACCTCTTCAGCTTCGTTGCGTGTTGTCCTATTTCAAATCATGTGATGCTACTCTTGAAAGTCGTTTCTTTCAAAATTTGTCATTTTCAGTTTAAGTGCGCATGAGTGCATTATTTCTAGAAGGATAAAGGAACAATTTTCCAATGAAAATCTAAAATGGGCAATTAACATAATAGGTCTATTAAAGGAAAGGCGTAAATTGGCTTTATTTTAACCCACCAAATAATGCTAATGTTGATCTCAAAGGACGAAGGATAACCCGATGAGATTCATTGTGCTCAATAATTTAGACAACAAATGAAGATCTTGGTAAATAAACTGTTATATTTCGATATAAGCTATGCCATCATCAGACTAAGAAAATTTACATACAAGCTTGATCTTAAATACTTTGGGTAACGAGACGAAACAAAAACTTCAGTTACTCAAGAGAATAGACAAAGTTCTCTGCTGGATTTCAGTCCATTGTTGAGGGAAGTTGCTAGGCGTTTGATGTAATATGGATATTATTTATACGCCTAGCAACTTCCCTCAACAATGGACTGAAATCCAGCAGAGAACTTTGTCTATTCCCCTGAGTGAAGTTTTTGTTTTGTCTCGTTACCCACAGTATTTAAGATCAAGCTTGTATGTAAATGAACCTATTCGCGTTATCCTTCGTCCTTTATGAACTGAAACTCTCATCAGGTACTGGGTGTTCATCTCAAAGTCTAGTGGCTGCTCAGAACACAATTTTTCATCCGGTCATTTTATTTTCATTAGGCAAATATCAAGTCAATATGGGGAGTTGTAACGCAGTATCTCCTGGATGTTGCCGACTGTAAAACCGTTAACACGTCCAAAATCAAGTCCAGACCACTGGCTTTTGACCCTGATAAACACAAGATCCTGAACTCTGAGTTGAAACAGTTGTACACGGCTGTGACTCGAGCGCGGGCGAAGGTTTGGTTCTTCGATGAGGATGAAGAAAACCGCCGACCAGTGTTTGAGTACTTTGAACAACTTGGCTTGGCGGAAATTGTAACACTAGAAACAGGGAACAAGAAAAGTTCACCCGGAACCCTGTCTTTGGAAAATATGTTTCCCAAGGAGTCGTCCTTAGAAGAATGGGAAAAACAAGGAACTTTCTTCTACAACAAGAAGGTCTGGAAGGCTGCAGAAACGTGCTTTACAAAATCTGGTAATGTGGAGATGAGCCAAAAGTGTAAAGCGTATGTTCAAGCCAAATATGCTGAAAGCCTTCAAAGTGAGCCACGACGACAGAAGGATGAATTTCTACGAGCAGCCGATCAGTTCTTGCAGTGCAACATGATTCAAGAAACTAGAGCCTGCTTGATCAATGCACGAGAACGAACTCTGTACGCAAGCCTTCTACAGAAACTTGGAAAGGTACGCGATAAGTTGAATTTTTATAATTTAGGTTTTGATGCAGTAGCTTGCAATTATACTACTTGAGAATACAAAACGTATTAACACCAGGTATTCTTTAAGAAATGTAATTCATGCATGGGGTAATTAGTCTGTGAAACTTTACTGTTATGACAGAAAGAGGGAATTCTCCTTGTAATACGTACGAAATTTTTGTAACTGATTTATAACACCTGAACCATTTTAAAAACGAGCCTCTCTTTTCACGTCGTCTGCTGATCTCCCTAATTACCATGGTAAGCCTACCTATCTCCCTGGTGGCTTTCTTATGGGCTCTGAATACTGTTAAATAAAAGCATTTCAGTTGATTAGTTAATTTTCAATTAGTTAAACATTAGAAAAGGTGTGTAAAAGATATCTTAACGTTATTATGTTTTATGACATAAGTGCGCAAGCGTGTATGCGTTAGTGCGTGTGAATGTTATTCTCGAGCGTATTTACGCACCAAGTTAGCTCGCGAGAGTTTACAGTAGTTATTTTTAAGGCTTTTGTTGAAGGCATTTTAAATGTGGCGATAACCTCAAACACATAAGCATAGTATATTCGTATTGTTTGACTTGTTTTCTTAGGTAGGAGGCTTTTTTCTTGGCATAAGATACACGCATTCAGGTTGTATTAAAAAATAAAACTTTGATTCCCCAGGAGAGGAATGCTGCAAGAGTGTTTGAAAGAAATGGTAATTTCTTAGAAGCAGGGCAGTGTTTGGAAGTAATTGCTGATTACAGCGAAGCAGTTGAAGTACTTCTTCGTGGAAGGTTATACAGCAGGGCCATTGAAGTTTTAAGGCGTTTCAATCAATTAACACCTGGGGAGCAAAAATTGACGTCACCACCAAGCAGGACTCTTGACGAGCTGTATCTGGCCTCAGCAGAGTTCCACTCCAAGACAGGCAATAAACCAAAAATGAATGCTTCTCTCCAAAATGTTAAATCCCTCAACGCGCGGGTCGATTTTTTGAAGAAGCAAAGATTGTTTCAGGATGCTGCCAAAGAATTGCATAAAGAAGGACATTCTGCTGATGCGGCAAATGTCATGAGAGAAAATGGATCATTTCTCTTCGCGGCTGATTACGCTAGAAGCTCTGGCAACTCAAGTCTTACGGCTGATTGCATTCTTGCTCATGTGCGCAGCAAGACTACGATACCAAAAGAGGAGCAAGATGCCCACCTAGAGGAAGCTAAGAAGCTATACAAGGAAACAGAGGAGATGAACAGTTTGGGCGAAGTTACTTTACGACAAGCAAAGCTTTCCAAGGATCAAAGTAAAGTATTAGAGGCTATGAGAATTTTCTCCGAATCATCAGTCTCTAACACCTGCGGAGAACTTGAGTGTGTTGAATTTCTTTTTGAGACCGCGGGTGACGAAATTACAGGACTCCTCAATAACTGGAAGTTGGTGGTGCTAGTTAAAAAAGTAATAGATCTCATTTTTTCGTTGAATGTTCGCGATCCAAATTTTGTGACCCAAATGGAGATCGACAAATGTGAGGAGTACTTTGGTCTTTCCAAGGGAGAAGATGTCACAAAGAGAGTTGTAAGACACAAGGAAGGTGTTCGTTTTCTTTTGATCTCACAGGAACTTGAGAAGCAACCTCTTGCAGGAAGTAAATGGGAAATGGTTCTGGAAAACGTTCGGGCACGAATTGGAGAAAACCTCTTTCAGAGAATTGCCAGCCTGATTCCTCAGATTCGTTCGTTTCTTAGCAAAGCGATTTCCACTAATGAAACATGCCAGCGTTTCTTAGTAGGGATTCCATGTGACCACAGGAGTTGTCATTGCCAGCACAGTTTACCATCCGACAAAAAGACAGAGGCTTTGTTCTGGGCAATTTCACATACAATTTTTCTGGACGCGCGAGCGAACGATTTTTTCAAACTCGAGAGGAGGCACATGGCTCATCGAACCGTTCCTGGGGGTGCGTTCAAGAGGCAACTGAGCCCTTCTAGTAAAGAATTGAACAGCCCTTTCCCAAGAGATTCATTTGAGTCCTGTTTAAAGCTTCTGGACTTTTTCTTTCCACCTATGGGTGTTTCACCAACCATTCTCTTGGCAAGATACATCAGTCGTGTACGAAAAACTGGATTCCTCAAGAAAAGCTTGTACAAGTTTGCAGAAACGTTGTGGAAAACGCGGTCCACCAGAGAAGAACACATTTCAGATGTAAACTTGTTTATCAGAGTTTCAAATCTTCTTCAGCTGATCGGATCACCTCCATCGACAATCCTATCCTGGATCAAAGAAGAAGAAGAAGAACACTTCTTGAATATGCACGACAGCCAGACCAGCATGCCAAGAGTTGCACATTCAGCTGGCATGGTGTTAGAGGGAAACCCACCAAGGTGGACTTTGTTTGCAAGGTGGTGGGAAGACTCCAAGCGAATGTTACATGTTCAGGGAAACATTCTAGACGCAGGGCATAACGCTGTGCGTCGTTTCCTGAAGATGACGGCAAGCCCGGGAAGAGGGCTTCCTTTCCCATTCCCGCGGAACTTTCTTGCGATCCTGGAATACCACATGTGCGTTCACCTTGCCTTAGCTGCTTGTGTTTTTAGCTACCGTAGGCCTCAATTTCGAGTCTGTCTTCCAAGAAGTTACCTATCAGTTGTTACCTTTTGGGACACATTAAATTGTTCCTTAGCAAACCACTTCAGAATTTATTATGCAGTCCAAAAGTTCCCGCGTTCTCGAAATACCATCCGAGCTGTGCAAAAATTTCTTGGTGACATGGTCTCTATCATGTTAGGAGGGTACTCATCTAAATTTAACGTTCTTGACAACGTGCTTCGATCAAGTTCTTGTAGCGAGTCTGGGGAGGCAGAACGCGCTGTAATCTTGGTCCTTACCATGCTCTGCAACTGTGGCCAGTCATTCCCAACTGAGAGCGAGAGAAGCCTCCTTAGAAATCTTTGTGTCAATGTTCCTGATGAGGTTGTACTTCCACAGAGGATTAGAAGCTGCCTGGAACAGGTTCGGCAGGCTACAGGAATCCGCCAAATAGTGGTTATTCTCCAGAACCTGTTGAGCAAAAAGCAAGAAGAGTTATGTGATGTTCATTGGAAAAGTAGCCATGGACGGCTATGGAGGGATGAAGTGGACCCCAGTGCGTACATTGAGACATTCAATACTGATGTCTTGGAGAGCCTTTCCCAAGAAACTCCAGAGATCTCACCGGAAGACGTTTCGGAGTCTGAAGCAGAAGAATATGGTCCACGTGTGGAGTACGAAGGACTTATAAGCGACTTGGACCCTGAAAGAAGTGAGAAGTTGCAGGCTATCGAAAGGGAGGAAGCCCTTCAGGCAAAATCCTGGAAAGAGGAGATGATACCAGAAGAAAGCGTTTCCCCCCAAATCAACAGTGGAAAAGAAAATACAGAGGATAACGTCCCTATGTTCCACAGAAATGTGAAAGTTGACGAATCAGGTTGCGGTATCTGCAATGTTATTTTCACTTTGAAAGAACAGCACGTTTTAGATAGTTTTCCTGAACAGGCAAATAAGTCGGGCTCTCCTGAAGACTTTGCTAAGGATCGTGATAGTCACCTAACTAAGAATAGTCCACATTGGAAGAAACAGCAACAACTTGAGAATTACAAAGTCCTACTCAGAAAAGAAGTGTTGCCGTCCGTTTCAAAAGTACAGATCCTTGTGGAAAAAGCTGAAGATCAATTGAGAATGGCTGATCAACAAAACATGTCTGTGAGTATCCTGAGCTGCACGCTGAATGAGGTTAAAACAGCCCGTTCTTCTCTAATTGAAGTGACCTCGAGAATCGAGAAAGAGTGTAAATGGGGAGATGAAATATCGTTAATGGAAGCCACTGTCTCTTTAACAAGAGCCTTTGAAGCTTGCCAAGAGGAAGTGCGAAAACAAAATGCTCGCCAAACAGGAGGTTGGTATCTGTTCTTAAATATTTTTAAAACATAAAAGTCAACCTGATGAACTCACGTTATTGATTCATATGAGTGGTATTTTTGTCTCATTTTTGGCTCATGTACCTTTTTCGATTGTTCAACAAGAAATCTAGTCCTAAAAGTCAACACGTTAAGTAGAAAATGCGTCCATCATACATCATCCGAGTCTATCACGAATGTAATTTTAATCGTTGTCTTTGATAAGCGTCAAATACGGATTAAAAGTAGTTTTTGTCCTACACAACAAGGAAAACAGAATGTTGATTATTTTAGTGCAACTTTGTGCAAAGGCCATGCACAGGGTGGCTTTTATGGTGAAGTTTACTACAAGTACAAAGCTTGACGCCCGATTTGTTTGGTCCCGTTATTTGTGTATTATAAGCGCTTTTAAATCCTGACATTGCATTCCTTTCAGTTTGGAGCTTGGAGAGCCAGTCACAAATTGTCAAAGATGGCGAATGCGTTCACGTTCCAGGACTAAAAAAGAATAAGAAATAAAGACATCGGAAGGAAGAAATTTTCATTACAATCCTTACAATCCAGTCTGTTCAGCTGAATTTGCCCAACTTATCCAATTAGTCGTAAGACTTTAAACTTATTGTTAAGATAAGTTTACTTAGTGTCCGGACTTTTTGGAGCATAGGTATTACAGCTGCTTTTAAAAATAAGTATAGTTGAGTGATTACTTTATAACAACTGTGTATAATGTTATTTAAACAACCTTTTCAAATTTAGTTCGAAAGGCCGGCACAACAGGAGTCATAAATACTCACTTTTTTACTCGGGTTGAGGACCCAAGTTTAACTGTGTCTAAGGAAAGCTGTCGTAACCGCGTAGTTTGGATAGTATATTAGAGGTTTAGCCAATGAGTACAATATCTCAGGAAAGGCAAATAAACTGAGTAGTTTTAGTTACAGTATCAAATAAAAAAATGTAAAGAGAAGAGAAGGGGCGTTTTTATGTAGCGGTAGAAATTCCATAGTTTTAAAAGCGATAATATTTTTAATTTTTAGAGTAGGGCTTAAATCGTTGACAACGGTTATATTTTCTCTTCTATGTTTTGTTAGAGATGTAAAGGTGTTGAGCATAAATTACTGTTCTGTACGAATATACAGAACAATAACTTCGCGAATATATCTTTGAAGGCCGATAAACCACATAGTTTTAAGCTGACACAATAAGTTTCAAGAATTTATGAAATTATCGTACACATTTACAATACAGCACCTCAGTTAATATCTTGTAACAACTAGAAGAATAAGAACATAGGCAAGCAATGCGTGCAAGAGTTATTTTTGGGGCTGGTGGCAAAGAGAAATGTTGTTAGACTGTTCGGAGTATTGGATTTTATGTAGTGGGACACCTTTAAGAGTGTCAAATAGCAATTTTTAGGTGAATAAAAATTCTCAGGTAACACGCTTGCCAAGTTTGGTTGGTTACGATCTATAAGCTAATCGATCACGTGTAAAATGTTTGAACAATCTACAACAATCTATCCACCAAAGAGAGTAAATAGACGCATGCATGGAAGGTGACCGTTTTCTTTGGGAGGTGAATCTCCAAGATGTCCGTGAACATATCGCCGAAGCTCTTTTTCACAGAGTCGCCAATCTAATTCGACAGATTCGTGGGTTTTTGCACAAAACGTTCGTCACACACGAGACAGTCAGTAGACATGTTGAGTATGTTTTCAGTACCAGCACAACCATCCATCTTAAAATAGCACTGATAAACTTTTCAGAGCACTTTTGAATAAAATCTCACTTGACGCTCAAGCTAAGGATTTAGGTTAGCTTGGAAGACCTTTTTTCATCGGATGCCTTTGCATCCTGTGAGAAACTTTTAGCATTCTTTTTACCAGCAAATGGCCAACCATCCAGCAGTCGTCTGCACTCTTGCATCTCTTTTTTGCGAGATGAGAAGTGTCGGTTTCACAAACAACGTCTACTCAAGTTTGCCGAAGAACTATGGAATAAGGAGGAAATCCTTTCAAGTGCCGATTTATTCTTGGCTGTTTCACAGCTTCTTCAGCTAATCGGGTAAAGTCAATCGAAAATCCAGTTGTGGATCAAAGATGTGGAGGACACATTTAGAGAAGGTTGCAATTTTCAGAACTGCAAACCGGTTATTCCAAAATCAGTGGGTGTTATTGTAGAGAAAGGTACGCACATTACCTTGTTTTCACGATGGCGGCAGCAGTCCAAGCTTCATTTACATGCTTTTGGTGACATCTTGGAGGCTGGACACAATGCAGTTCGCTGCCTCCTATCAATGGCAGCAAACCCAAGAAGACAACTTCCTTTCCGTCTCCAAGGAACGGTCTTGATGTCCTGGAATTCTTCACGTGTGTCTTCCTAACTCTGTTTGCTCGTCTTCAACAGTCCCAGAAGTCTCGCTATCTGGTCTGTCTTCCTGCTAGCTACTCATCGGTTATCTCGTTTTGGCACACCCTCAACTGCACTACGTCGGGGCATATTGGAGTATACCAGGCAGCTTTGACATACCAAAGTCGTCCATCCATCATTCATAAAGAAGTTACTGCATGATATGGTATCACTTATGCTGGGGGAATATTCGCCGCATTTAAATGTGTTAAAGAACGTCCTCCACCTGAATTCTTGCATTGAGTCAGGAAAGACAGAGCGTGCTCTAATTTTGGTCCTTACCATGCTCTGCAACTGCGGTCAGTCGATTCCACCTGACAAAGAGGCCATTCTCCTTCAGAACCTTTACACTGAACCATCCCATGATGTCACTCTCCCAGAGAGAATTGACAGATGCCTGAAACAGGATCGGTAGGCCAAAGGAATTCGCGACATTGTGGTCATTCTTCACGACCTGTTGAAAGCAAGACGAGAGGCTCTTTTCGATGTTCGTTGGGACAGCTTCCACAACGGACTCTGGTGGGGTACACTGGACCCCAATAACTACATTGGTACCTTTCGCACCGATGTGTTGGAGAAAGTGGTCCAGACAATAGAAGTGCCACCAGCTGAAGAGGTGGCGGAGCCAGGACATGTGGAAGATAGTTTGACGGCCGAATTTGGCGTACAGGTGGAGGACGAACAGTCCATTGGAGACTTGGATTACACAAGAAACGAAAGGCTCGAAGCCATAGAAAAAGAGGAAGCCCTTCAAGCAGAATCCTGGGAAGAAGAAATTGCAGCGGAAGTTGCGGCTGCAGATGAAGTTCCTTCTGAACAGGAACCCATTGAAGATCCCGTCATTAACTACTTCAGAGCCTTTAAAGAAGATCAATCTGGCTGTGGTATTTGCAACGTGAGTTTCGGCGCAGATGATAGTGAAAACTGGCAATACCCCTCACAAGACGTCCAAAGGGAATTTGAGACGAACGATCCTGTTGTCGGTGACAATGCCATACAGTTGAGCGACCTGAGTCATCGCCCCGTCTTGAGGACTGATCACCTCGCGAAGCATAGTCCACATTGGAAGAAAGTGGAACAGTTCGAGGCCTATCAGAAGCTATTCCGAGAAGAACTTCATCCACATCTAACAAGGCTAGAGAATTTGTTTGTCGAGGCTCAGATTCTTCTGAGAACAGCAGAACAGCAAGGGAAGCCTTTGAGTATCTTGAGTACCAAGGTAGACGAAGTTATCAGAGCTAATATGATTGTTACTGAAGTTATTACAATAATCCAACAACAGTGTAATTGGGCAGACTTGGCGTCCTTCAAGAAAGCCATCATGTCCTTCAGACAGGCCTTCGAAACTTGTGAAGAGGAAATCCAATTAGCTAACACTCGAGAAGCAGGTTGGTATCAATTTGAAATTGGTTTTTGTTCTACTTATTCATCTCCTTTACTTGATCATTTTTTAAGGTTTAAATTCTGTAAGCCAAAACTGGCACGTTGTACGTGTGTTTTACGTCCTCGTGAGTTATTCTCTTGAACACTGAGTAAGTATGTAAATATGTGCTTAATTTTAAGTTTAATTTAAGTGTAAAGTCGTTTGTTCAAGCGTTAACTTGGAACTTGGATAATGAACCGGATATCAACGATGACCAATACGCTCACGTCCCAGGACTGAGGAAGAAGAAATAGGAAAGAGAACTACAAATAAGCACTGTCGTTCCGCGACAAAGATAACTGATTTGGCAAAACATTTGGAAATTGAAAACCTTTATTTTCACGATTTGTTGCAGATTTGATTAAAGGGCTCGTGGCACGTTAATGCGCATGTTCAGCTTAGAATGTCAGGGACGCTTCAAAACCTATAGAAGACGAGCTCGTTTCCAAGCAAAACAGGTGGTTTGCAGAACAGTAGCTTAAATCTGGTTTTTGTTTTCACGGAAGAAACATTTCAATCTTGAGATTGTTTGTAAAATGATTATTTGTAAAATGCTCATTCTTTGTCGTGCTTTGAAGTAAATAATTGTTAGGTATTCGCACTAATTATATAATTAAGTATTTTGTAACGGCGCAATTGTTCTGTTAAAGAAGTAAAAAGCGTTTGTTCTCCCAGGGCTTCTAAGTACGCCCTTGGTTTAAGTAACTGTACATAACTGTAGAATGTTCTGGCTTACACATCGCCCTCAGCATATTTTTGTGTAGTCTGAGCTGTGTTCCATGCAGCCCTATTCCAGTTCCTTGTTATAACTATACGGTTGTTAACAACAGCTGACACAAGATAGGCTTATTGTAGTGAGGCACCTTCTCTTACAACGGGAACCGAGAGTTTTCTGGCTTGGCTTTGTTACTATCTCTTCTACTCTTGCAACTTCTAGACTACTGTTCCAACCACTGGCAACTATACTCTTACAATACACAAGCTTTTATGCCAACTCAAGGTACTCATGGGATTCTAGCCAAACGTTAACCAGTTGGCTCAAAAACAAAGTACTCGGATGCACATTCCAAACATACCCAGCTGACTTACAAAGGCAAGAAAAGATGAACCAATTGAAGCTAGCAAAACACAATTATTTAAAGGGAGAGCTAACCTTGGACCTATTTAAGGGAGGTAGTAGTCAAGGTCGCAACAAAGCCAACAGCAAGTTCACAGGTGAGGTGTTTTTTGGAACTGAAAATTTCTAGGACAAACAAGAGAGGTATCCAATAATTAAGTGTAGCAGATGTCAGAGCTAATCTTTGCTTGACAAGTGACCATGGTCACAAAATTATCGGTAAACATTTAGCTCCTTAACAATATGAAAAGCAGGTTAAAGACTTAAGGGTCATTTAAAGTTTTTTCGTTGGTGAGCTCGAACTTTCAGTTCTACTTACGATTGTCATACATATCTTTCGTTAGAAGTACGGAGAACGTTTTGGTACATGGACTCGCGTCTTGCTTAGATTGGTACTTTTTCTGGTCTCGTGTTCCAATACTTGGACTTGAAGTTAATACTTAGGAATTAAAGTGACCATACGAACAGGTAGTCATGGAAACAAACCCATATCCTGTAAACCATAGAAAGTCAAGTCATTCTTTTAATATTTTGTCTCGTTCTTTATTCTCATCAGTGCAATCAGATTCTTTCACTTCATAAATCCGATTCTTTCCTTCGCGCGCTGGACGCTTATCGTATTATCGCGCGTAACTTGTGAATGCTAAGCACAGGTGTTACGTCCGAGTATGGTAAAATAGCTTAACGACACACCCTCTCTTAAATATGATAAAAATAACATAAGCTCCCCGGATTTAACAGAAAATTGAAAGTATACTATAGGGTACTTCTGAAGGTCAGCCAAACTGACGCTAATTTAATGGGACGCCCAGAAAAGTGTTTTGGGTGTATTTTGGAAGATAAAAAGAGAGCACAATTACCGTGAAGGGCAGCATACTGGTTAAACAGAATTGCATATTGTATTGGATGTATCCTTTTTCTGGGAAAGAACAAAGAGGAAACAAAAAAAAAGAGTAATTTTTTTGTGACCTAATGTTTGGCCAGTTCGAGTCTTGTGCCTCGCCGTCAAACTCAACTTTTCAATTTACAGTAGAATCCCGATTTCTCGAAACTCCCGAATATTTGAACCAATTTTCCTTTTCCTTGGATTGTACTTCTCTGTAATTCTACTCCCGACTTCTCGAAGCAATTTTCGTTTTCCCTGGAGGGTCGAGAAATCGGGATTCTTCACTGGCTCTTGCCCAGGCTTCCCATGAGCCATATTTCTTCACCCAGCATGATGTATAAGTTGCAAAACTACATCAAATATTTCAGTGTAAACTACTCTTTCTTTTAAGAGTGGCTTAAAATAATGAATAGTTCTACGTGAGTGGACTTAGAAATGCAATATTGGTTCTGGGAGCGTTGTAAAGTTCGTTTTGACTATATTGACCATTGGAAATTCACTTTAGTGTATATTGACCCTAAATTCTTCATTAGGGGAAATAATTTGGCGTGGAATGTCAATATTATATTAAGTTACCTGCCTGTCACGACATTGCCAATGATGAGAGTATCTGGAATTGAGAAGAACATGTTCCATGTGAAGTGCTAGAGCTTTTCTTAGTTTGGTTCAAGCTTTCCGGCGTTTTGAGAACACGTGTGATCTCTGAATATTTATAACGTAAAAAGGTAAGCGCACTTTTATGAAAACTGGTTTGATATGGCGGGTGGCTGACTATAAACTCTATATCTTATGATACGTGCGTAAGCAAACTCAATCCATACTTTATATGTTCCTGTCCTTCAAATCTCTTTCTTTTACGAGTGTTTACGAAAAAAGATCGCGTATTAAGTAGATTAGTGTTCAGGATATATTTACTGTGAGTAAATCCAGCATGGAATGAGGAGAAAAACATGTTAGTATATTATCTAGACGCACCAATGACCTTCCGGCAATATCTCGATTGAAATAATTTTGCGAGCGCTGTCAATAAAACGCCACTTGCAATAAAGCTGGGAGTATTTTAAATACAGAACTTGTACATAATGCATGGACTTTATAGCTTTTCATATTTTTCTGTATTTGCGGTTTGACAAACCGTGACCTGTGAGCATAAGATTTTCATTTGTTAATCAACGCAGTGACACTACTGTTATTATGAATCACGTAGTACGCGTTCAAAGACAGAAATTAAACACGATCAATGCTTCATTCAATCATCTGACCTTTGGTCTTACTCTACAATAGAGTTTCTTGTGTTTCTTACTGTAAAATGTCTTCTAGAAGTGTTTATGTTATGCGTCATGTAAAAAACACAAAGTATATCATTGTTGTACGTCGCTTCTCTATTGTAAAAGAACGCGCGCGACCGCATTGAAGTAGAATTTGGCAACTGTACCTAATAATCGAGTTATTATGGTTTTATTCTTAAAATTTGTTAAATTAAAAAGGATTAAACACGTACCGCAGAGAGTGTCTGCTATATATAACAAAAAATCTCTCTTGATACATACCGCTAATTTCCGTGTATTTCCGATGTACTTAATTATCTAAAAGAACATATTTTAGCGCAGCAGTATCGTATTTGGAAACATTTTCGTGTAAATGTAAAATTTTTTGATTGTTATTAGTACCATGATACCATGATGTATGTCGTGTTTTTGCATTTTTTTTTTAAATTCTAATTTCTGTTTTCTTTTTTTTTTCGATGACAGAGTTATCATCGTTTAATTAATACTGTCAGATTCTTTCACTGGCAACTGTCTCTTTTCTCAGCCAATTTTTTTTCTCAAAGAAGCTTACATACACAATAGCTCTTGAATGCCAATTTTCATAAACTCGATTTTAAATTGCTTTTCATAATCACTGCTACTTGCCGGCCGAAAAGTTGTCCATCAGTAAAATAAATACCTGAGGCTTGCGTTATTTCAGCTCAAGACTAGTCAGTGAGAGGGAAACTACGCTAGCCTGCAAGCCGGATGTTTTGTCGCGCACAAAATTCTTCCGTAAGCCCTAGGATATAAGAAAGCGCACTCCAGGTACAACCTCGTTCCCAGGGTCTTTCCAGGCCGGTCTGCTGACTGCATGAAATGAAGTTTGAGTGGATTTTGGTTGATTTCTTATCTATCCGCAAGGCAACTATCAGTTCCTTTATCTGTAATCTACTTCCCTATCGGCAAAAATACTGATAACCGCAAATTTAGATTTTTCCATGTTGAATCTGCTTGCGAACATTTGCCTTATTTTTTAGCTTTCGAAAAAGTTATGACCCAAGACAAATGGACGAGACCTTGTATAGAACAGATTATGTTCTTATGACCGTAAACTGAGTATCCGTCACCAGTGTTAATGTCAATTTGTGAGTAGCAGCTTGCGTGTGGTGTCTAAACGAACCCAAATGGCTTCCTGAAGCGGTTTTTCTGTCATAACAAAAAGAAAAGATGTAATTCCAAAAAAGGCTTCACGCTGACTTAAATTGTTTCATGGCTCATCCGATTGGTGGCTTTTCCTTTCATCAATTTTATCTTTCGTCACAGAACTCGTGTTTTGTTTTATGCTGGCGGGAAGTTTATTGGACTCCGTATGAACTTTGAATCTACGCCAGCCGCTATAATTTGAGATTGATGATGTTCTGCTAGAGAAAATGTTCTTCTTTATACGGTAGGTAATAAGCTTGCAGAATTTTACATGCTCCCCGAGCAAGACAATGAACTGAGCAGGCCTCAGAAGTCATTGTTTCATTCAGTTGAAACTAATCAGTGACTTTAAATGAACAATAAAGACACAAAATAGCAGTCAAAGCACTGAAATAGCATCGGTGGCCTCAAATAAACGTAAAATGAAATAGAAACAGTTACTTCACGCCACAGGTTACAACTGACTAATGAGCTTTGAAATCTGGGTCGCACGTGTTCAGAATGTAATGCCAAATCTAGTTACTGTTGGATTATCTGTTGGATATTTTGATTCAAAGTGAGTTGCAAAACCTCTTAACAACTTTCTGTGATAGCCATCGTTTGACCTGACAGAACGTCAAAAAAGTGATGTTTATAGTTGCACATGTATCCATACAATTCCTAGGTGGTTCTAGCTGGGTGAATCTGTTTATCCCGATTTAATTTCACTTGCGCTTGATTAGCTGCTTTATTCTCATGACCTACAATATAATACTGACTTTGAAGAAATTCCATGTTGATAACTCATTGGGTTGAACGAGTGTCCTTACTGTCATGACGTCACATGCAGGTGCTCAAAACCCAACCGGGGAGAGGGAGGGATGAAATTGGCCTATATTGTTTAAAAAGAGTGAGAGTCTTGTCCTGGGTTGCTTTTTTCTTCGTGATATGATATGCGGTGAGGCCGCTAAAGGGCAGCCTATAAGGGGTCTGTAAGCCCTGAAGAACGCAAAAAAAAAAAATACCCTTATTCTTATTGTTCACCGGTCTCACGGAGTCCGTTTACGGCCATAACCGCTTTCGCGGGATGACCGCTTCTAGCGGTCCATCCCACACCCTTAGAACCTTTGGAACCTACTGTCAGTTAAATAAACTGTTTAAAAAAAATCAAAAGAAGCTTAGAGCTGTTGATTTAGTGACTTGTCCCATAAAGCTTCTGACAGTACGGTACATTACTATAAACTTGAGATATTTCGTAATGCTATTCAAACAGAGATTTATGGGTTTAACGTTTGCTTTGGCAGATAAATATATTCTCGAGTCTCGCAGAACCCTCTAAAGTTACTGGTCTTTATTTCATTTGAGATTTGGGAAGCTATAGCATCTAAACCCTATGTCACGCCTAAGATTTTCTTTTTGAGCCAAAAAAGGATTGCTCAGGCCAGGGGCCGGGAATGAAGGGTTTTATTGACCTTTGAAGTGCAACGGAAAATGACATGCGTTTCATCAGCTGAAAATAATGAAGATTTGGAGAGCATGCCAAATGTGGCGTGTCTTATCAGAAAATAGTCGAGAGATCGAGAGCGAGGAAAAATCTACAAATCTATTTTAGCTACCACACCCCAAAGGCGTGATTTTATAGGATTTGTATGAAAGGGTCTTGAAGAAAGCAATTTTTCTCTACGATTAAATTTTGAGCACTCTGATTACAAGATTGAATCATTGTCGGTAAATTTTACGTTGAAATACATTAAAGCAGTTACAAATAAAGTGGCCAAGTCAAGTAGTTGATCGTAGCCATGTAATAAAAAGGTTTTGACTGAAATATAAACTCTCTCAGACAGAACGATAGAAACTAAACGAGAAGCGGTGGGGAGAAATTTGACGTCGATCTTATGAAGCTTTGACTACCTAAAATGAACACTGGCCAATATTTTCCAGGGCACGATAAACAGCTTTTCATATCTTAGAATGTGAATGATATGAAATTGAAACTAGGATTAGTTATTTGCAGTTAATAATACTTCCTGAGTTCCAGGTTAAGTTTATGTTATGCAAATATCGGTTTCCAAATGAGGCTGTTTGCGCCCGCAATATCTCAAATCAAAACATTGAATTTCTTTTTATTGCATTCGATGCCGGTTGTTTAATCTCTGCAGGACGTTAAGAAATTTGCAAATTTAAAAGCCACCTCAAGGAGCTGTTTTTGTTTCGCTAAAATTGCTTCATTCATGGTTTATTTGATTAATGTGTGAATGAGATCACCTTGAGCGGGAGTCGCGGCGAAACCATTCAAAAATGGCGGAGGTAATTCAACCCTGTTTGCGACAACTTCTTCTCTTTGAATAGCACATTAATTATTGTTTAGTCGCAAACTATCGTTGAGCATAGATAACAATAAATGAATCCTAAAGTTGTGTTTCTCTGTTTTTCTTTCAGAGCTTCCTGAAAACAGGGTGTATTTCGATGCAAATCAATCGCGCAGAACTTCAGAAGGTTCGTGTAAAGCTATCTCGAGATGCCTTGACAATTCAGAAAGAGGGCGGTGGAACAGTCTCTCCCTCATCCTCTCCAGTTAACAAGCCAGAGGTGGGTAAATACAGTTTGATTGATTCTTTCCTGTTATTGTCGAGATTTACTGCACAATTCTCTTGAATTCACTGTAAATTTTGCTATACGCCTGACAAGAATCGATTTCATTGATCCTTGCAAGGTCAGAGTGTAATCTGCGAAGCATGCAGCACGTTTGCCTCAATCATTTTATCCTTTAAACCTGTTCAATTTTTTATCGACATTTGTCGTTGTTCTGCATTCATTTCACCAAACAGGAAAAATAAAATATTTCAATTTATGCAATCACCGGTTTCCCGGGGAGGCGCTGTTTGTCGCAATTCAAAGATCAGCTTTTAATTTTTTTCCTTGGGCGCTCGACCGGGTGGTCGTTGTGTGATCAAATGTTCTGGAAGGACACACAAACAAGTGATTATGATTGCTTTCTTTGTATATGTCTGTTCTCTGGTGCAACTTTGCCTATTACCAATGTAAAAACACCCCGAATCTCTGACAGTTTCATTGCCGCTGT
>NC_135766.1:25994076-26151569 GCF_052425735.1 Oculina patagonica | reverse complement strand
TTAAGGTTAGTTTCCGTCCTCCCAACTTTGCAACTCAAATGCAGTCTCAAATGGTTGCTAAGTAACACAGCATTGTTTCAGAATTTTTTTAGCACAAACAGGTGAATTAAGAAGTTCAATTTTTTACATTATTGTTTGATTCTTTTTTATCATTTTCAACAGGCCCTCGACCAGACAAGAACTATGCCTGTGTGGATAACAACACAATTTTTGATAATGCGGGTCATGGTATTCACTTTTCCGGCAGTGAAGGTCTGCTTATCCGAGGTAATAATGTTCATAACAACGAGGGCTGTGGTATCAGTATCGCCAAACCAGCGGAGATCACCATTCAAGATAACAGTGTATGCCGAAACAACAGCTCAGGAGTCTGCATTGAAATAGGCTGCAGTGCTAATGTCAGCGGCAATGGTATCTATGGAAACCAAAAGCACGGACTTCTTGTGTGTGGAAAAGGCTTGATCAAAGAAAATGATGTGTTTTGTAATGCGTTAAGTGGAGTTGAACTGCGTGGGCCAGGGGATCCTTATATTACTCGGAACCGCATCCAATCCACAGACCATTATGGTGTAAATATTCTAGAAAATGCTCGTGGATATGTAGACAGTAATGATATCTATCAGTGCAGCATGGAAGGTCTGTATCAACACCCTGACAGCACAGTGTTGGTGATAAACAATCGTATCATTCCAGTTAATACGAAAAATAACCGTCAAGTTTGCATTGTTAACCAGGATACCAACGAATGTCGGCACCACCCGGAGGGACTAGATTTAGATTCACCTCCACGTCCCTTGCAACCAAATAAGGAAAACAAATTTCCCAGGCCCGCAATGTCACGAATGTCAATGTCATCCTCAGGGAATGGTCACATAGTAGGCAGAATGGCGTCGTGTCATGGGCGGAGTCGCTTCTGTGTTATTTCTTGATGAACATCATGGCATGAACTTTATTGATTTAGTTAGAATTAAATGTCGATTTACATGTTAGATAAAAGCAAAATTTTGAAAAGATACACGCTCACTGTAAGGACTTTCCCATTTTCTCAGATCAAAAAATGTAAAAGAAAAGATAGAAGCTAATCAAGTAATATTAATGTAAAAAATGTAAATGACAAGTTTACTCAGAAGATAAATTAGAATACAATAGTATAGTTATAGAATAAAGTATATTCAATTCCTAGTTCTTGAAACTTAGTCAGCACTCGTCATTTTATGGCTTACTGTTTACTCGTAACTTGCTCTGTGTGTAAGCGATAAAAAAGAACATGTCATAAAAGGAAACTTTTTATTGATTCCAGTCTCCAAGAATAGGTTTTCCATCCGAATTTTAAAATTAAATCAACAGTTATTGGATTCGTCCAGCGGGCTGTTGGAATTTATAGGTAGTTCGACTGTTTGAATTTCAAAAATAAAAAACAAATCACGTTTTATTATAAAAACGCCTGTGTTACTGATTTAAACCTGTCAACTTGACTACATATGTACTCTTTCTGGGTTTGGACAAATTTCTTTTCTTTTTCTTATTTAATTTTTTTTAAAAAGCGTATCTGTTTATTTTTTTTTTGCCCTGGGTGGGTAGCCTGTTTCAGGCGTTCGGTTTGTGAACAACGGCGCAAAAAACGACAGGTGAAAAAAAGGACGAGCCAAGGGCAGTACCCCTAAACCCCTCGCATTTTTTCCAATCGCCGTTCTTTGCGCTAACGGAACACCTGGAATGTAAGACGTACGTTCTTGTTTTCATTTTTTCTCACGCATTTGCTAGCCTGCGTCGCAGCCGGACGTGTCACAAAACCTCGGTACAGTCCGTCTATACCAGGGTTTAGTTCGTCTGCAACGCAGACTAGCATTTGCCAGTAGACCCATAAAAAAGTTAATGGTAATATTGGTATAACAAAAAATATTGAAAACTAAAAGCGGAACGGCACCCTTTGTAACAAATCTTGTAGCCCAAATTAAATTTGGCGTGAAATAGGAAGGCTTTTTCACTAGCAGTTTTCAGTATATTTCTGACCTTTCAAAGTCTGTGCCAAATTATCCAGGAGAAAGCTACAGTTACCCACCTGTATACCCTCCCACGCGAAGAAAGAAGTTCTCAACTTCTTACTCAAGCTCTGTGAATATTTCAGAAATCAAATTTTATTTTTGTGATATCGAATTACCTGCGAATTGTCTATGCAAAGACGTCTCCCTTGAAAAAACAAAAAAATTCACTTCCGATTAATGGCCGGAGGGATCTGGGGATACCAAAACAACGGAAGTTATTCTTTCTTGCAAGCGAGGCTTGAAATCGACACGGCAAGGAACTTTTCTTTGAAATTTATTTGGTTAAAAATGAAGTAATTTCTTTCTTTTTGGGGAGCAAATTTCTCGTTATTTAACGGTTGCTCCCTGATATTTTAACCTCAACTGAATGTCCTTGGATGCGCAATGCCATCTCTTGAGAAATACGTTCAGAAAATTCACAAAAAGCTGAACAATGAACGACTCGAAGAAGAAAAGGTAAGTGGTCTTTTACGTGTTTTTATGGAGTAACAAACAATCAGTTTAATGTTCCTTTCTGTGTTGTTTTGCTCGAAGGCTTACTTCACTGATAGTAATAAAAGTGTGCTTCTTTTTTCTTAAATTCACAGATCAAGAGATATCTTCAGGAACTTGACCGAATACAAATCACGCTGGAAGTGTTAAAAGTTAGTAGATTTTAAAATATAACTTAAGCTTAATTTACATATTATTTAATTTCCATGACCGTAAAAAGAGGTCGTGTTTTCCGCACAGAATGAATTAAAGTTAGGAATTCTGATCGCTATGTATATAAACCGTTCCTCTTTGTAGGTTTAGCTTATATTCTTATGATAGCTAGCGCTGATTGCTTTGCCTCGGTCAACATAAACAGTCTGCCGGTCATATATTATATTCATGCCGATATTAATATTATTAACTGCCATTGCTATATGTAGAATTATTTTCCAGTTCCAGTTCCAGTTAATATAATTTCATGTTTGATATATTATGTTCTCAAGAGTATCTAACCCCTGGCCATTTGTTATAAATGATCCTCAAAAGTTGTCATGTTTTTATTTTGTTCATTCTTTCATTTAGTTTCCTCATTGCTTGTATGAGTGCTCACAATTTTATTGCAGGATGGTTTCAGCGGTTCCTTAAAGATAATGCACAGATTTAGCTGGCTACAACAGCTGTTGTCATCCATAAAAATAATGCCATCTGTGTACTTCTTTAATATGTGTGACTTTTGAATTG
This sequence comes from Oculina patagonica, assembly GCF_052425735.1. Classification (NCBI taxonomy): domain Eukaryota; kingdom Metazoa; phylum Cnidaria; class Anthozoa; order Scleractinia; family Oculinidae; genus Oculina; species Oculina patagonica. The sequence goes on along the minus strand of NC_135766.1, from coordinate 26,148,309 downwards.
ACAGAAAGAAAATGATTTATGGAAATTAAATAATTAAATAAATTATTATAATTATTTAATTACTACAATCCTTGAAGCTTGATGAATTTAACGCGTAGTTTTACTTTTAAAACCTCAACGGTTTTGTCTGTTCACATGTCACTTTTGACCAATGAAACGTTTGCGGTCAGGTCGCGGATATTTCTTGGAACAGCATATTGTTGGAGACATGGATTATTGCAGTTTTCAGTGAAATGCAAACTCTGAAATTCATTCTCAACCAACGGTTTACACTTTTTGCTACTGTCAATCATCTGAGCGGACCTCTCCGGAAACAGAAGTTCACTTCATTCGGGTAAAAAAGGTCAAGTCTGTCAGTTGTGATTGGTAGATTTTGATCCATTTTGTTTGTTAACTTTCTGTTTTTCATGGTTTGTTGGCTGTCGCCATTGACAGCAGCGAAAAACGCAATCGTTAGTTGAATTTTGAATTCCAGACTTCGCATTTCACTGAAAACCGCAATAATATTTTAAACTATAAATTACCGGTATGTTCTGATATGAGATAATTTCACAATCTTTGTTATCTCTTTCTGTACTTTCATCACAGGCAACTGGGATTGGAAGGGCTGTGAATCGATACAGAAAACGTGGCAATGATATTGGTGATATTGCATCACATCTTGTTACAAAGTGGAAAGAACTCTTGAAACAAGAATCAGATAGCAGTCAGATCTCATCTTCCAAGCCTTGTGATAAAGGATTGTCAGTTGTACATGAAGTATGTGAATCGAATGTTGAACATGTTAACAACAAACATGAAAAGTCCAAAAACAAACCTGCTGAAATCAAATCAAAGGTATGTACTGCTAAAAAAAATCAAGAGTTTAAAATTTTATTGCACTGATACAAGAAAATAACTATTTGTCCATCCATCAGACCTTCTGTTTGTTCATTCATGAGGCCTTCCAAGGGTTTTTGGCTATAGGCGACTTTACTCCAAAATAGCTAAAAATGCAGCTAACAGCCAACAGAAACTAGCACATAGAGGGTGTATTTTTGCAATAGCGACAACGTTTCCCCCACCAAATAGGCGACAGGTTGGTTGGAAAGGAGTGACAAAGAGACATCATGAACCCCCTTGGAGGGCCTCATTCATTCTTTTGTTTGTCCCTTCATTTCATTCCATTCATTCGTTCATTCATGATGATGGTGTTTTGTGGAGAAGAGTGACATTCAACATGCTCATGAAAAAATGATGCAAGCTTTTGGCTTTCAAGTTGTTGCGTCTGTTATGGGTTTATAGGGAAAAAAAATTGTGAATACTGAGGGAATTATTACACTGCAAGACGGTAAGCAAAGTTTCAAACCCCTCTGCCCTCCTTTCTAAAATACTCTATACCAAGATTATGGATAGAGAGAGGAAAGCAAGTTATAATGACATTGTGACCCTTTGGTAAACAGCCGTCAAACCACTTGATTACCAGACATAAAGTTATTCAATCCAGATATAAATCTGACCTCATTTCAGACCAAGTCCACACCACAACTCTGTGACGTGTCATTTGGCTGTGAACCTGTCAACGTCAATAAACAAAAGAAAAGATCCACGGCATCTTCAGGTGTAGCAACGAAAATGGCATCAAATGAGAGTCCCAGACCAGAGCTAGAGCTGCCGCCACTGCCGTCATCACTGTCAGTTACAGACGCTCTGCTGCCAGAAATTCAACCAACTTACAAACCTATGAGGTTACCAGGATTCTGCGAGGGCTCACCAAAAAAGAAAAAAGGTAAGATTAAGGTTATAGAGTATCTTGATTGTTTCTGGTATTCAGGGCAAATAAAGCTTCGCTTGTTACTGTTAAAAACAATTTTTAGAGTGTGACATGTTGTTTGCAAATTTTACAGAACCAGCTATAAGCAGAAGATAGGGAGACCCACAAAGTAACACGTAACAATAATTCAGGCATTTCGTTTAAAATCGAAATTGTCAGCAGGATTTAAAAAAGGTTACCAGGATTCAAAAGGTCCATTGACAGATTTTATACAAGTTATGCCTTTGCCGGAGGTTGACATGACAAGATTCAGTCTGCAGACTGTACATTGTAAGATGTAACTCTGTCAGCAAAATTTATTTTGCAATTTTTTTTCGTTCAAGGTGTTGTTGCTGGAGAGGTTGATGAGCATGCTCTCATGTCCAGAAAATCTCGCACTCAAGTGTTTTCTGGACGAAAATTACTATCTCCTGGCAGAGGTAAGTATAAAAATAGTTTGTTATTAAATAAATAAAATATTTTAACTATTTCCAGCTAGGTAATTATTTTTTAATAATAAATAACTCTCTGTGTTTGGGGAACAGAAGAAGAATACAGGAAGCTACATCACTGTAATTCATTGTCAGGTCCCTGAATGCTAAACTGAGACCAATACCTGATTCCCTCTATCCGCCTGGTCCGGTGTGCTCCCATCGTGGACTCAACAACGATGCCTTGCTGGTCTCGCCTGGTGAGCTCCATGATTCCCGCGGCGCGCCTTGGAATCGGGTTGGCCCTGTACTCGAGGCATTTTGACATTTGACTCTGCAAACACCCAAGCCAATTGACAAATGACTCTTTGCATCAATTATCACCCCAAAAGGTGCACACGATTTTGGAGGAAAATTATTGTATTGTTTTCTTATAATGTATTGTTTTTTCATAGCTGTCACATCTCTGTTTGAGTTATCGATGAAGATCTTGATTGAAAACATTGATGGTATGTAAACTGTCACACACTAAATATTTTATTCACAGTGCTTGATATTAAAGCTCAATATTATATAGACTTGCAAAATGCTTGCCCCAGTACTGCCATCAATTAGGTACAAGATTCATCTCTAAGTGCCAGTCAAGATGAACTTTCTGTCATGGATATTTTTCAGTGGTGACTAATGAGTTGATTAATATTGTTTTGTGATAAGCATGACAACAAATTTGTACTGATATTGTTGTTACAGCTCTTGGTGACACTGGCGGAGTCCCTTACGACATTCTTCATCCAGTTCTTGAGAAGTGAGTTGTTATTCCTTAATACAGTGTAGTTATTTGCGGGCCCATTAAGAGGGGCCTGCCACCCTAATCTTGACAGTGACCAGTGGATTGTGTATTAGGCGTGCGCGCCACGTTTATAAAAGCCTAGCTGCAAAGCGGAAGTTGAAAATTTTGTTCTTCCACCAAGAAGGATCAGAATGCGAAACATGTGTCAACCACAACAGTTTGTGGAAACACCAGAAGTTGAAAATGTTTTCTTCAAGAATGAGAAGAATGTCAAACATTAGTCAATCTCAACAGTTTGGTCACATAAGATCAAGGCTTCTGTAACATGGAAGATTGGAAACTACGTTTGGCTGACGTTGTTTTGGCGTTGGTTTTGAGAAGATTTACTGTGATTGTAAAATATCATTGATTGTAAAAAATCACTGACAACATAGCGAGTTCACAGACAGAGGAAAATCACATCTTAATTACACCGCGTGCTCGATTTAATCATGTATTCCTTGCGTGACGCGTTACTTTTGTCCAGTGATTTATTGACACCTTTTGAAAAATATTCGACCTGTTGGAATAATTGCCGTGAAAGTGAGGTGACCTAAGTTGTTTGTTCTAGTCTTCCACCATGAACGGTTACAATGCAAAAGAATCCGAAAATGTATCATTCAAACAGGAAGTTGAGAATTTTTTTCCTCCACAATTAAAGAACGATTAGAATGCGAAAACAAGTTTCTTGAGGCCCGCACTTTATAACCTGTGGTTACCACTAGTTTTTAAAAGTAGCTTTGAAAGAAGGGAGGACAGTGAGGCCAGTGCCAATGATCTACAAATCATGCATGGTGGTTATTAGGGAGGGAAGTGCTACCTGTTAATAAAGGATTTATGAATCATGGCTAATTTATAAATACTGTAAATAATTGATCTGTAACAGCTATATCAAAATGACATAAAAGAAGCTTGCAGCTACTGTTACAGTAGTAAATACATGAAGTTTATCAATTAAGATGAATTGATATTTCAAGAGAAAAGGTAAACCTAAATGTAAATGGCTTAAATTTATGATGTTCTTTATCAGGTGTAGTCCACAACAACTCTTGTATCTGGAAGAATGTAACCCTGTAAGTTGAACAAGTTTGCTATTATATGTATATCAGGATCATGTATGTTGATGTGAGCACCTGCATATAGGAAAAATTAAGATATTAATTAAGGTTCCTTTTGTCAATTAATCAGGATTCATAGGGTTCCTGGAAACCTGGAAGTCTTGGAATTTTATTGTGGCTTTTTCCAGGACTGGAACCGAATTCTCATAACTAACATTTTATATAAGAAGTTTACAGACAATGTCAGGAGAAATAATGTTGAGATCTTGGGAGTGAAAGGGTTAATTTAAACTTTGGAGTCCTTAAAAATCATTCTGAGCCTTAAAAGTCCTAGAATTTGTTTGTGAAGGGTATATACGCACCCTGTTAATACCTATGTCCCTTGTGGGAGGTGTAGGACCAATCTTACTCTAACTGTGAGAGGTAACCTTTACATGTGGGAAGTGATCCCTGATTGAATTATTGGCTACTTGCCCCCCCCCCCCCCCCTGGGCGCATAACACCAAACCCAAAAAATTCCCAAAAAAATTTAATAAAAAAAAAAAAAAAAAAAACAAAAAAAAAAAAAAAAAAAAAAAAAAAAAAAAATATAAAAATAAAAAAAAAACACCCCCCACCAAATTTTCTTTTATACAAACTTCAATCTCTTAAAAATATATCACCTAACAATATTGTTATTGCTGTCATTATTGCAGTATTTCATTGATGATACAGAGCCACTTTGGGAAAGGCACTGTTGTAGAGAATTTAAAGGAACAAAGCCTAAACCAAGCCAAAGCTGGAGGGAACTTTATATGGTAAGGAGAGTTCAAATGGATCAATAAAGCATGTAATCACCACTTTGAGAAACATCACAGTTAAATTATTATAATATAAAATGTTAATGTATTTTTTTTTTCAGCAAAATGAAACTGATAGAGAACTCAGGCTAAAGAAAATAAATGAAAAAATTTCTGCTAATCAGAAAGCAAAGAAACCTGGTAAGAAGAATCATAATGAAGTTATTATTAGAACATTTTAGAAATATGTCAAAGTTGTGTTTAAGGTTATAAATTTTGAAGTATTTTCTTGCAAAAAGCTTTAAGTTGTAGTTAACAATAATTATTATTCCATGAGCACATGCATTGGATATGAGATAGAAGAAAGCCAATGAGGTGCATAGCGCCGAGTTGGCTATCCACTATCTCATTTCCAACAAGCGCAAGTTATTAATTTTGTTTTAAATAATAAATAGTACTTATCATAATATTGCGTTATTAAAAACACACACAAAATTACAATATTTTAATGAGCTCCCCCGCTGTTTTTGTTTAAGCGAACACCTACAATATTTGTGGTCCATGGTTTATGAGCTCATATACCATTGCCTGTAAACCAATCAAAACTCAGGAATTGCAATATACCATGGCTAGTTTTTAATAAAATTTGTTATCTTATATAATTGATGTTATTTTTTCTCCTCAAAGAACGGCAAGTCAAACTTGCCTATGTTCTGTCAGAGGCCAAGCCTCCTCGTGATGTGCTTCGAAAGCAGGCTAAATTTGGGACTGGTTCAGGGGTTCATCCTGCCAAACCTGTGTCAGCTCCTTCAAGAATTGCCCCTGCACAGGCCCACCACAGGAGCCATGGCTCTTCACCAGCTAAGAAACAAGCAGGTTTGTATTAATTTTGTATTTTATAACATGGCCTGAAAATGCGACATTAAAGATTCAAGACCTGGAAATTGAGAGGCTATTATAACTCCAGTTCCTGAAAGCGTAAAGCAAAAAACAATTTAACTTCTGCTACTGGGTGGGATAAAACCTTTATCACAGGAGTTGTACAAAACATTTTTAAAATACCAGCAATAAATTATACAGCTTTTTTGCCCTTGGGTTTTATTTTTTAAGAATGTACAGTTTCATAAAATATCCATACCCACCCCATGGAAGGTCAAAATTCCAAAGGGTGGGTGGTCTCAAAGGGCAATTTTTTTAAAGGAAAGTATGGGGCTTAAGGTCATTGCCCTGTATTGCATTGCGCATCCTTACTGCGCAGAATTTTACGCGTAATAAGCGCACATTTAACAAAATGGCGGCTTTTTTCTGTGTCGCTAAGTCCGTGAGAGAAGTAAATTGTCACTTTCTCCTAACATGATCCTAACAAGCCTGGTGACCTATCAATTTTTTCTCATATTTTGGGTGTAGCAATCAAATTCTTTCTTTAAAATGAAAACATCAATTCCTGTGTTTGAAAAATAAATTATCGCTAAAAAAGTGTACTTTGCCAGTACTCGCAGAGGAATTATAAAGGAATTATATGGAATATAAATGGTCTTCCTGCTTCTAAACGAATCTGGTGACCCCCCTTTTTTATTTCAAAATTTAAGTTCCTTTTAAGTAATAAACCGGTAGGCGAAGTTTGGTAAATAAAAAATGTGTTCAGTTCTATTTCAGGGCAATGACCCTAACTGGGACTTCCAGGGGGTGGGGGAATTAAACCAAAAAATCTTCCATGGGAGGGGTATGGATATTTTCTGGAACAGCACAATAGATTATATTAATTTTAGTGTTTTGAGGTGTGCAGTGAAAACTTTTTGTCCAGATGAAAAAGCATTTCTGAGTCACAGACTGGTATCAGACATGACAGTTAAAATCTGGCTTCAATGGTGAAATATATTATGGGAATTGTTTAGTGATGTTATGGCTCGATTAATTTTCAGTGCCAGCACCAATGATGAAAAAGACAATGCAACTGTTCAAAAACCAGAGGTTAGTAAATGTGTTGAGGTTACTCTAATAAAATTTATAACTTTGGAAAAGTCAGAATTATTAATATACCCTAGCTTGAGTTCTAAAAGTGATCCCTCAAAAGAAGTGGGCCCGAAAAATTTCATTGTTTTTAGCAAATCTGCAAGAAGTAACCCTTCAAAAGTAATAATAAAAAAAAAAAAAAAAAAAAAAAAAAAAAAAAAAAAAAAAAAAAAAAAAAAATTATGGGCCCCCCCACGGAAAAAAAAAAAAAAAAAAAAAAAAAAAAAAAAAAAAAAAAAAAAAAAAAAAAAAAACCCCAAAAGAAAGAACGATACACTAATAATAATCTGACTAATATTTCGGATGGATCAGCTCACAATACAATGGCTCATGCATATGTTTTCAAAACAGTGGCTTCCTAAATCTGAAAGTTAAAATTATTATTAATGGTTTTTGATGCCCTCTGAAAACTTGATAATTGTTGTTTTTGCTTGCCTGCTAGGAGCAGAGCCAATACAAGCATCAAGAGGAGATAACAATTTCTAATGATTTTTTTTTTAAATTTGGTAGAGAAAGTCGAGTATATGACAGATGCAAGGGGATAGTTTTTCTAGCTGTAAGATAAATGCGCAACTTGGGCAATTTCTGCAACTTCTGAAATAATATCAGTATTGCCCAGTCTAGTGGATTAGATTTGTTAGTAGCATATTGGTATTTATAATTTCACTGGCGTAGGAATGTAGCAGTTTCTGTATGCTGTAGGGTTTTAAATTATTCATGATTAATCTTTCTTGGGGTATGAAGTTCTGTAAAAAAAAATTCAATTCATTCTACTAGGGCTCTAATATCCTCATTGGGGTCAGGCTTGTATTTCCCAGGTTGGGGTAAGCCTGTAGGGATTTCACATAATATCACAGTAACAAACAATCTCTAGGTAATATACAGTGTCCTTCTATGGAGATCAAAATACTTGTTGATTAATATATGACTTGATTTGTGAAACATGAAGAACTTATTGAATCATAACAGAGTGATTTTGCTAAACCATGAAACATCTCTTGGAATAATAGGCTTGTGATACTTTTTGTGGTTTTATGCTTTTGGTGTAACAGATGCTTTTTTCGTTAAGTCAAGAACATAATAAGTAACATATTATATCTGAGAGCTAAGATTCCCCTCAGCTCAGCTCTGTAAATTTTCAAATGTGTTTTCTCCAATTATTAGTAATTTATTTATTGTTCACAATTCTACTAGTAATAAAATAATACTCCTTAGAGTTGTTCCGCACAAGAACCTTAGAGATGCAAATTTTCACTTCGCAACCTTAGGCATGCAAATTAGACAGACGTCTATCCTTGTTTATGAGCTGGCCGAGTAAATGGCGCAATTGGTGTGACGAAGATGTACACAGTATTTAAAGACTTCATTGAGAACGCCTGTCTAATTTGCATGCCTAAGGTTACGAAGCGGAAATTGCATCTCTAGGTTCTTGTGCGGAACAACTCTATTCAGTTGCTTTTTGAACCATGAATAACATGAAATGAAAACTTAAAGGAGGATAATATTACTTTGCAACATCAAATGGAATTCAAGCAGTAAATTATGTGTATAACACAAATTTTAATAAGAGCACAATTTATTGTAATTTATATTGACTACAATTTGTTCCTTAATGTTAGTACTAGTAAGCACAAAATTCTTGGATTGCAATACGATTGCTTGAAAACTAAGGATTTAAAAGGCAATTCAAAATGACTTTAGCCTCTATTTCATAGTATAGCGCATCATGTATATGCCATTAATTTATTATTAGAATCAGCGTTGTTAGGGCAGGCCCTAGTTGTCAATGAACAGACAACGTTATTCACCACAGATAAATCATTATCCAGCAGATAAATAAATGTCAACAAAATAACTGGGTAGTGATTTATCTGGTGGATGGCGTTATTTACCAATTGAACAACCTAAACTATTTGCAGAATTAATGTTTAAAACTAAAGGTAAATAAACAGTGGGATCAGACAAGAAGTTTGAAGTACTTTCTTGAGAGGAATGGGTAAAAAGGCAATATTTTCACAGCCTAATGGCTCAACAGGGTGGGACTTAGTCTTGGATTCAGTGCATAGGATTGCCAGGGGACTGGATCTAGTTCTGACCAAGTTTCTCTGTCACACCGCACTGTAATTCAGTCATGTGACACTACATTCTCCGTTCTTGTCCCTTGAGCCACTTGTCCCTCTCAGCCAGTGGAGCCTGTGCACAAGAAACAAGTGGCTCTGGGGATACATGATTTGATTGGCTAGATTTTAACACAAGGAACAGCCAATCAAATGAAGCGTTTTAAAATCCATAAGTTATACAAAAGTTTTGATTGGCTAGATTTATAACTTCCTTTGTTAACATCCAGCTAATCAAATCATGTGTCCCCAGAGCCACTTGTTTCTTGTGTACAGGCTCTGCCAGCTAAGAGGGACAAGTGGCTCTGGGGATGAGAATGGTGACACTAAGCAAGAGTTGTGTGAAGAGAGGGCCAGGGCTAAACTAAACAGGAGTAATTGTCAAGAGCCCCTTGATCAATATCAACAAAGTTTTCTTTTCATATAAAAGATAATTTATTGGATTACATAGATTTTTGTACATTGTAAAATTACTTCTTTAAAACATTCTGATCACAGATGAGTGGCAATATACTTTGCATACTGCTTAATATAATCATTGACTATCACATAAAATGTTTCTCATAATACTATTATGATCAGTGTTGGTCCTTGAGGTCTAAATGTGAAGCACCCTTGCATCTTTGCAGTCCCTCTAACTGAGTGCATTGCAACAGTGCAGGCTGCCATGGGCAGCCAATTCAACCTATTTTGAATATCCAATTTGATTAACTTTATTTTCTTCATATTTTGGAATCAGCTGTACAAATCATTTTAAATTTTTAAAGCGACTTCTTTAAATGTCGTGACAAAGAAAGATGCTTTTCATGAGAAAAAAATTCCTTGCAAACTTTTTCACTTTCACTAAGTTGCTTAAACTAAGCACAGGCACAAACTTTTAAGATACCTTTGCTCCTCATTTCACCGGTCAAGGATACTTAATTGTTAATGTTTCTAATAATTCATTGCATCTGTACAATAGCAAGCTATTTGTACTTGTCAAGCTAACCTGGTTTTCCAGTAAGGAAATGGTTGTGTAATAAAATGCACTGTAGAAAATTATTTATTTATATTTTTTCATTATTTTGTTACACTGTATAATAGTCTCCTTTGCAACCATTCTTAGGGCTCTTCACACAATGCTTGGGAGCATTGTGTGACAAGCAGCAACTGTGAAGGAGACTTACTGTTTAACAAAAATTCTGTCACTCTTTCAAGTCCAATCTTCTTCTGTCCAGGAGATGAACTAGTGACTTGTTTCTCGATTCACCAAACCCTTCCATGTTCACAAACAATAACTTAGATTTAGCTGAGTACTAGTTCAAGACTAGCTCTAGAAATGGCTCAGTGGTATCTATCTCAAGACTCTTATTTTAAAAACTGTTGTCAAATGAGAAGTTTGGGTCGACTTGTGCAACTTTGGCGGCATAGAATGCGTGCATCACTGTAAGCACCTGTTGCATGTTGATAAATTCTAACTCCTGGAAAAAAAGAAATATTCAGATAAGCAAAATGTCTGGTCAATAAAGATTGAATTGGAAGATGAGTGCACAATTTGCTTACAACAAATTTTAGTTAACACCAGTCGCAGTTATTTGCAGATCCAGAGGTGTCCAACAAGTGGGGTCTAAGGAGGGGAGGGATGGGCCCTTTTAACACTCAAAATAGCATATTGAGCCACAGTATGGGGGCCAAGTTACTGAATACATGACAGTAAAAGAAAAATGCACATCATGCACGTTTTAAAGCCAAAAATGTAGAAGAAGATTTTAATTCTGACTTACCTGTCTGTCAAAAGGGCCAGCTGGGGACGCAGAAAATAACAACACAATCTTCCGATAACCATCATCTGATGAGCCACGAAGAAATGAGAAACGGTATTGCCACAGAAGAGACTAGAAAGAGAAGTCAGATATGGCATTGATTAGAATAAATTATCATACATAAAATATTAATTAATGGCAAACTCACTTGGTGGTAGAAAGTACAAATGAAAGAGACCTACCCTATCCGTGGCACTGTAAAGTCGCAGTCCTCTTTGGAGGTCAAACACAAGCTTCACACTCTGACCATGCCATTTTCCAGGAAAAGTTCGAGACTGAAAATTGAACCAAGCAATTATGGTCTTCAGCCATTTCTGCTTATATTTTTATATTTGTAGTAAAAATCAAATCAACATCTGCTATTCAATCAGAATGCTTATATCCAGGTCTAAACTGGGACAAAGTGACATGCAAATGAGGCTAAGTAACATGGAAATGAGACTAAGCATGGCCACACACAAAAAAATGCTATAGCCCTGTAGGAAAACAATTTGGCCTGCTAAAAATAGCTATAGCTAAAAAAATAATTTAAACTCCACCCCCCCCCCCCCAAAAAAAAAAAATGTTACAAATTTTTATACAATATTCTATCATACCTCAATGTGAGCAACTGCTTGATGAGTGGATCTCTGTACTCTGTTCACAATCTCTGTCAGATCTGCTTCTGTGTCTGTAAACATGTACACACACATTTGCTTTTAAATATAACATGTCTATAACTAGCATTTCATTATCACCAGTGCTTTCAATAAGCAGCAAGGGTTGTCACAAAGTGCAAGGCAGCGAGGCATGCGATCCATTTTGGTTTAATTAGCCTAAATAGCGCTGCGGTTAGCCTAAATGGCACTCCAGTTGCCGGTAACCTAAATAACACGCTGGTTAGCCTACAGTTAGCTTAGCTAGGTAGCTTGTTGTTAGCCTTTTTATTTGAAGTGGGAGTTTTGCCTTACATGCCTCGCTGCCTTGCCTTGCACACCTTGCACGCATTGCTGCCTCCCACATTTGTAAGACTCAGTACCAACAGCTTACAACCACTGCCGGGTACTTCTCTCTACTTCTCTCAGAGAAGTTGGTTATTTTTTTTTTTGAAGTAATGAACAAAAGACACCTAGTTGATAAAGCTCAAGATTTGTTGAATTATTACATCATTCAACACATTGCTGCACAAAAGTGAAAACTCACCAACTCCAAAGTAGTGGCTTCCCCCAGAACTTGACTGGATACAAAAGCAATGTTCTCTTTTGTCTAGTTGTTCATCTTCCTAAAAACAGTAGCAATGACGGTTGAAATATTAATTTTACTACTATGATAATAATGGTAAACTGTTGACATCGACAACATAAGGCTGGTGTTGCTACCTACTGGCATGATACTATAACTATAATTTTTTTCTTTTACTCTTTCTTACTTATTTTTCACACCATTCTATCTTCTTTGGGGTTACAGTACTTTGCGAAACGAAACAAAACGAAATGGTACTTTGCGAAGCGGTATTTTGCGAAATGGTACTTTGCGAAACGCTACAACAGATCAATCGAAGAACTATCGCGAAGTTGTTGCCTCTTCTTTGTGAATTGTGAAAACTCTGGTGACTCAACAGATTTTTTTTTTAAAAAAATGCTTACCGGTAAACCTGCACTAAGCCACTGTAGAATAAGCTCAAAAAGTTTTGACTTACCTTACATATGTGACAAACCACTTCCATTAAATTGTAAGACACTTCACTTTTGAGCCAGTCTCTTGTAACAACCTACAATGTACAAACCAATAACCATGGTAACATGAAGGTCAATTTAAAGCTTGATGAATAAGAGATACTTGGGGGAGGTAAAAATCAGCTCACAAGAGACATTCAAGAAGATTATGTTGGTTGACATTATATAACTGTAGTCCTTACTGGGATCAAGGTGCTCTGGCCTAAAGGTTTAAAGTGCTGAACAGGTCCCAATTGTTCAAAGGGTGGATAATGCTACCTAATGGATAAATTGTCACTACCCAGTTGATAGCGAAGAAGGTTTTTGTATGACAGCTATCCACTGGATAGTGATTTATCGGTCCCAATTTTTTTTTTAGTTTAATTTTTAACAAAAAAAATAAAATAATCCTCATACTTGACAACCGGCCCTGATGGATAGCGTTATTACCCTTTGAACAACTGGGCCCAGATACAGCAGTCCAGGGTTGAGCCCGGCTGGGGCACTGCATGTTTCATCATATTGATTACCTTTCTTCTTGACAATAATTATATTATTTTTTATTCTTGAGAAGACATCACCGTGTACTTACAGGCGGCATTTCAAATATCTGTAGCTCTGAACCTTTGAGTGTCAAGAACTTTCTTTTCCAGACATTCCAATGGCTTGTGGATCTCAATCTCTCCCACACCCAACCCATGTAAGTTACCTGTTTTAAAAAAGAAATTCATATCTGTCAAGCATTAAAAATAAAACACTTCAATGTGCGATAAAACAAAATGTCTGACCTGTTCAGCGGACGGCAGTGAGGAATTTGACAAGTTCACCTAAAATACAAATACCAGAATTTATATTTTGTTATTATTATACTAGACATCAAGCTTAAACAATAAATGTGTAGTTTCATACTTTATCCATAGCTTCCCTACAAAGGTACGGTATTTTTCCTAAGACCCCGCCCCCTCTGGAAATTCCAAATAAGCTTCATACATTTGTCTTTTCAGGGATTTTTGGCACTGGGAATGAAAATCACAAACAAATAAACAATATTGAACTGGGACTGGGATCTGGAAAATCAGGAAAACAATAGGCAAGGGAAATGGGACTTGTAAAGGTTAAATTTGGGCTGAGAAATGGGATTTTATACCTCCCACCCCCCCCCCCCCCAATCGTGCAGTGTGTTATCACACAATACTTACTGACTGCTCCAACAGCATAACTACTCTGTCCTTGATTGCTGAATACCATGACAACAGTTCTACTTTGTTTTCACTGTAAAGTACTACAGAGGCACCGCCATCCATGGAACTCACTTCAAATGCATTGCTCCTGTTATTTATGAAAAAAAAGCAAAAAAGTGATATAAGCCTAACATTCAGCTTTGTGGGTTTTGTTGCCAGGATTTTATTTATAATAACAGAACAAGCAGCTGTGGAACAAAAAAATAAGCTCAGGAATAAACCAACAAAACTATTACAATAGTAATTTCCTTGTAGGCTGAAAATAACATCACTGCGCCTTTCAATAATATGTGAACAAACTTATATGATGTTAAATAATAATTACTGCATCCCTGAGAAATATCTGCAATACTGGAGTTTTCTATAATAAAAAGCACTTGACATTTGAGCCAGCCACTTGCCTAAGAGTATCTTCCCCTGTCTTGTATCTTGATATTGAAGCAAATGTCAGTGGAAGCACAATGTTGTCTGTCCAGCTCTGAAGCGATGAGTTAGAATCCGTTTCTCCAACTTCAGAAGACTGCATAGGAAAAAATATTTGTAATGTTAAGATTGTGATGATTTGTGATTTAAGAAATTTAACTTGCAAATATTATAATATAAACCATAGCTGTGCATTCAGAAACCTTTAAAGAAGAATATGACAACATTCAAACTACCACGCTTAAACAGTTTTATATCATTTTGGAAGCTATAATTTTAAGTGTGTTGAATTTGTATAAAAGATGTTCTCGTTGTTTTAACACATTCCTAGCCTCAGTGTTTAGCATTTCTCAGAACAGGTACCTTTTGACTGCTGTTTTCTCTAAATTCAGCATCACTTGAAGACTCCTCAATACTTCGGACTATTCCATTTGCTATCAGACAAATAACATTTATTTTAATCAACTTATAGAAATTACAACTATATCTAATGCCTCTCAAACACAAAATTAAAAGGATGGCATATGTCTGAGCTATATCAAAAGCCACATGTTGCACACAGTGTGCATGACATAATATTAATATTAGAAACTCATTACAGTATGAGGCCCAGTTCTCGGCCGGGTCCATTTCTCGGCCACTTTGTATTCAACGCGTTTTTTCACGCCCCAGTTGAATTTAAAAAAAAAAAGTTATTTCCATCAAACAATAGACTGATTCTTGTGCTCTAAGTATCTCGAGTTTGATCCTTCAACTCGCTATAGAAAACTCACACGTCGAGTTTATAAATGCGAAGGTAGGTGAATTTGTTTTTCCAAAAACTTGTTTGTTTACGGCTCCTTAAAATTCATGGATGCAAGCCCCTATCAAACGAGCTAATTTTTGGCATGTAAAACTAAGAATAATTCAGCTTTCTATTAACCCCCCCCCCCCCCCCCCCCCCCCCCCCCCCCCTTTTTTTTTATTTTTTTTTTTAAAACCCCCCCCCCCCCCCCCCCCAACCCCCCAAACAATCATACAGTTAATGTTTTGTTGAACCGTTGTATTTTTATGTCTTAATTAATTTACTTCGAAATTTTTTCGTGCGACTTTCGTATTTGCTAGTTCTCGGACACCCTGCTTGCTATCACAGCTGAGCGCTTTTGTTTTTAATATAATTTCATCTGCTGCAGCAAAAATGAATCAAAGAAATGTTTTAAAAATTAAGTTCAATTAAATATCTATGTTGAGCTGACTTTTGTCTTTTCTGTTATTTCTACAACACCTAACTCTTTCAAGACCTTTTCACTGCAAAATAAACCGTTGGTCACACAACGTAGTTCTGCGGTTTTGCCAGACCCTGCACATAGGCAAGCAACTAGAGGCATTAAAATCTTCTTTTCTAAAGTAAAACAAAGCCTAATAAAAATAATTTGGGATCAATATAGTACAAATATGTTTGCAGAGTGATTTTATGACTGTGAAAATTAATTCAGCCTTTCTATACAGAAAATTAATTACGCAAAAGCTTTTTGATGGCCGAGAACTGGGGGGGCGGACGGGCCCACAAATGGAGCTTTGATTTTTATTATTTCTCTGGCAAATTAATTATTGAACGGTCGATAGCTTTACACCAAAAAGCTAAATGATGAAGCTAGCTCTGGGAGAAATTTCAAGTTTCTTTGGTTATTCTGAGGAAATAAATGTGACCCTCCACACGAAAACACGTCTTATCGAACATTTCGGTTTAGCTCGCTATTTAAAAAGCCACATAATCACCTGAAAGCGTTTGCAAGGATTATAAATGTTTGCAAAGCGAAATATTCACAGTTGTTACCAAGAAAACTTTAAAACGATTTTAAAAGAGCGGTGTTTCAAAAGGGTTTCTAAAGAGTACGCAAAGCGTTTTCAACAGGTTTTCAAAGGGTTTCCAAAGGGTTTCAAAGGGTTTCCAAAGGGTTTCAAAGGGTTTCCAAAGGGTTTCAAAGGGTTT
The DNA here is from genome assembly GCF_052425735.1 of Oculina patagonica. NCBI lineage: Eukaryota > Metazoa > Cnidaria > Anthozoa > Scleractinia > Oculinidae > Oculina > Oculina patagonica. The sequence goes on along the minus strand of NC_135766.1, from coordinate 26,132,158 downwards.
TCAAAGGGTTTCCAAAGGGTTTCAAAGTGTTTCCAAAGGGTTTTCAAAGGCTTTCAAAGTGTCTCCAAAGGGTTTCCAAAGGGTTTCAAAAGGGTTTCAAAGGGTTTCCAACGGGTTTCTAAAGGGTTTCCAAAGGGTTTCAAACCCCCGAAACCGGGTTTCCAAAGGGTTTCTAAGTGACCTCAAACCCTCCGAAAAACGCTTTTATCGATAAGCCGTGTTTTCCCATGGAGGGTCACAAATACAAGTTTACGTCTAAAGTGGCCGAGGAACTGGACCCCATACTGTACATAATGGAAGCACCAACATTTCATTTATTTTGAAATGAAATAGATAAAGAATTTTTCGTCCATGGATATGCTGCTGTAAGGAGAGTGTACCTTGTTTTGATATACTTGACTGACTCACTTCTGAGGTGGTACCTGCTGTCAGCGTGCTTTCATCAACTACAACAAAATCATAACCACTAAAACATTAACTTACCACTCAGTAAAATTTTTTTAAGTAAACTTCTGTGCTATAAAAATAATGGTTGACTGATAAAAGAAGAATTAAAAGAAACAATGCTGTTTCATAAGCCACATAAAAATGGAAATCTCTGATTTTTCTGTGCATATAAACTTGTGTGAGGAATGAAATAAATTAACTAATTACTTGATTATTTAATTTATTATTTATTAATTTGAGAAAAATTAGCAATAAGAAAATTAATTTTTCTTCTAAAATGTTTCACAAAATATTTTGTTATTCAAAATTTAATTAATTAGTTAATTACATAATTAATATGCCTGATGATGTTAAACTGAGTTCCAGCCGATCACTGTCCAGCAAGATATTAGACAATTGATCTCTCCTTCCTTAAGGTAAAGATTACTGTCTGTGTCATAGGAGGTTACAATTTTTGAATTTCAGTTTCACATTGATTAACATCACTGGTACCTGTTGATGAGCCAGATGCGGAGTGAACAACAGTAAGTTCAATCTCTGAACCACCCTTCTTAAGAGCTGCTACCTATCAATAAAGACAAAATTAATAACATAACATACATAACATAACATAAAACTTTATTTATCCTGGAATTTAATATAGCTAAGACAAGCTAGTTTCTTCGAGAAACAAGTGAAATATATGAAGACAGATCTATGAAGACAGATCTGAAATATATGAAGACAATATTTCTAGACAGATCAAAAATGAGTACCAGTATATCTTTAGTTGTTATGGTTTGGGTATTGTTTATTGTCTTTTGAATCCTTTGTGTTACTTCATTTAGTGATCACACCATCAGTGACACCAAGAAACTACTCCCTGCCCCCCCTCCCCCCCCCCCCCCCCAAAAAAAAGGGATACAACAAATTTTTAAATTTGCTATGGTGGTTAACTCAGCCTTGAAAATTCATGTCGATCATTAGCTCGGACTGTAATGGATTTAAAATGTCACAGCTGTAAATAACAGTCGGTCATCAGACATTGGCCGACTAAAATTTGCTATTGTCCGACAAAATCCCAAGTGTGGTCGGACATGATGTCCAGACAATATTTTGTTTGAAAATCATTTTATGGCAAAAATGAATAAAAATCTGTCCAACCAATCTGTCCAACCAGTCCATCTTGGTCTGTTTAGTCAGACCAAGATGTTGTCTTAGTAGGGCATATGTCCTTTCAAGTGAAAAGAATTATTTGCAGCCCTGCAATATGCTACTCACAGCCTCGTCATGTGTGGCTTTCCTTATGTTTTGTCCATTGACCTATTGGAGAATAAAAAGACACAAATCTTTTGTAATGAAAATGAATTACCAGCTGTTTGAAATTATATCCTGCCATAAATAAAGATATAATTGTGATTTTTTTCCAATATTTATGAGTCCTGGTAATTTGGGCCATCAGTGTTTTGACATCACAATTTTTTTCCTGTCTGTATCGTGCATTATCCAATGTGACATACAGGCAGGTAACCACATGACATATAAAATCAAACCATATTAGACTAATGAACAAGCATAACAGTCATGTGACTGATCTTTACCTCAAGTATAATATCACCCTCATGAAGTTGGCCTGTTTCATGAGCTAAAACAAAATTAACAGAAAATTAACCATTTAACAAAGAAAAATCACAGACAATGAAAAAAGTATTAATAAAATATCAAATGTAACCAAGAAGAGCACAATATCTGATACCTGCTTGGTCTTTATATATTCTTGAAATAGCTATTGGAAGATTGCTTTCCCGTCCTCCCTAAAGAAGAAATTAAAGTGATTGACAATTACGACACATGCACAGAAGCACCCAATAAAATTATTCCTTACACATGCCTATCAAAGCTGGACCAGCCAACCTAAAATAGCATCCTCTCTAAAGAATTACCCCTTAGCAAAAGTGTTCATCTAAACTTAGTAATGTGGCCAAGCTCCCACAGCTTCGTCTCCTGTTCAGCTCAGAAGTAGAGGGTCTGAATGGTGCAAAGTTTCCATTGCATTTGCAGTCTGTCAGCAAATAAGTATTACGAGAACCAATCAAATTCCCAGATATGAAAACGTGTGTCATGATGAGTGCTTATTGAGTAACAGTACTTACCTTTATGCTCATCCCCAGTCCCCCAACTTTTCTCCTTGTTAGCTTAACTCTCCTCTCCTAAAGGACAAGGAAATCTTTAGACCATATGTACATATTTCCCTTTGGCTAGGGTAAATAACATAATTTGTTATACAGTGCACATCTAGCAACAAAATACTAGTGAAGGTTGTTCCATATACAGTTGATGCAACACCCTTTTCCCTCCCACCCCTACTAAGTAAAGTGTAAATAATGCATAAGCGAGTGCAGCTATTGGTATTGCAGAGTTATTTGGCCTTTTTACCTTGACCACAAGTGGGAAACACAGTTAAGATCAGTAATATATAACCACACATTGTAAAACAAACATGGAATGTCCTTACCCCTTGTGGAGGTGGAGGTTTCTTGTGAGTTGGAGTGCTAGACGAAGCTTCATCACTTGTGCTCTGGAAATTAAAACTCATTAGAACTTAGAGCCATAAGGGTTAGGGTTAGCATGAAATTCAGCATGAATGCTCAGCATGAAATTCAGGAATAAGTACTACTTTCCAGAGGGTGTCTGGGAAACCTGAATAGTGGATTATGAATAGCGAATAGTACAAATAGTACTTTGTGAATAGTGATAAGTAGTCAATTAAAGAGTCGCAAATAGTGATGAATAGTCGCCGCTATAGTTCAGCACTGACGGCGATTGGTTGAAACTGATCGTGTAGAGAAATAATGTTGATCTGCGGGCGCGGATGGGTTCGGCTAAAATTGAGAAATTGTAGCACAAAGATATACTGTTCCCAAGGTGAGTTCAAGTTCGAGCTTTGAGTTCGAGTTACGATTTTGAGTTAGAATGTCAAGTTCAAGTTAAAATATTGAGTTCTAATTAAGTTATCTAGTTTGAGTTAAAATATTGAGTAAGAATGAAAATGAAAGGGACTAAAAAAAAAAGATTTTGTGAAGGAAGATGAGAAAAAAAAAACAGTGAAAGAAAAGCCCACAGCATGAATAACACAGTTGGTAACCCATCCAAGTATTAACCCTGCCTGTTGATAGATGATAGGAAGTACCTCTTGCAGTCGTGGATCCAGACCTTCAGTTTAGGGGTGTCATCCAGACCCTAGAATAAGGGGGGGGGGTGCTCTCGAAAATATTTTTTCTAGGGCCTTTGGGCCTCTATTTGTTCAAAAAATAAGGTGGTAAGGGCCCCTGCCCCCGGGCCCCTCCCCTTGATCTGCCACTGTCTTGGAGGAGGTACCAGGGATGACATGAACCAGAGCATTACTTGATCTTACCCCTGATGGTGATTTCTTCCATGTTGGAGAATCAGGCTTGCCATTTGTGCTCTGGAAGAAAACAAGGACAGAGAAAAGTGTTACATATAAAATCCAGTTAGTAGGGTACAATATGTACAGCTAAGAAGGTAAAGGTGAGTGAGTGTCTTGTCCACAAACTCAGCACAATGACCTTGGCCAGCACTTGAACCTAGCTAGACCACTCAATGCAGAGTCCAAGGCACTAACCACTAGGCCACAGTACCTCCCATGTGTAGGATGGCTTAGTTGAATGAATAAGGAAGAGATGACGTAAATATGAATCAAGAACACACAGACAAAATAAAATTAAAACAAAAAGAAAGAAAGAAAACTAATCAAAATGTTTTGATCTCCATTTGCTATGAGCATTTCAGAAGAGCTTAGTCGACACCCAGTTAAACCTTGTTTCTTCTTGACGTGGAGAAAAAAGAAGGAAAGAAAAAACGAAAGGGAGGGAGAGGTCTCTTTCCTGTTTTCTTTTCTTTGTTTCATAGGAAGAGTGTGCTCTCAGGCCCCTGGTCTCAGGCTATATTTGTAACAAAATAGTTGATCCTAACCTTATTAGCTATAAGGAGACTTACAAGATAAATTTGTGAATAGTGATCAATGTCATTCACCCATGACAAAAATTAATAATCACATGCAACATTGCAGAATTTTAATCTTGAGATATCAAAATTAAAATTTCTTTCAGTCACGTATGAAACACAATGAGTTAATTAAATTTATTATTAGCTCAAATAACCGGCTCATATATGTCTGTTAGCTTATTATAAACTATATTTTACTTGAAGTTTTAACACATGTATCCTGTAAATAACTTGCAGGCTTATTCAAAATTCTATTCCGTGACGAAAAGTTTGTTTAATCATCTCTGTGGAAAGACAAAGACAGATAACCGACTGAAAATGCATGTCTAATGTCCGATTTTATCTTTACACTCAAGTGCTTTTCCAAAATATAAACGAAGTTAAATGAAATTTTATCCGTGTGAAGATTTCGTCGTCTGTTGCAAACGAACTAGAACTTTTCGTTATGCTTGAGGTAATAAACAAGGCTGGAGTTAACGACAATATTCCCAAAATTATTACATGTAAACAGCCCTCATTATTCCGCAATATCACTCGAACCGAGATCACTAAAATGCGACCTTTAAAGGACTTTCTTCGACAGACCAGATTACTTGCCAAGATATTTTGCACAAAACCAGACAACAGCGGCAATGAAACTGTCAGAGATTCGGGGTGTTTTTACATTGGTAATAGGCAAAGTTGCACCAGAGATCAGATATATACAAAGAAAGCAATCATAATCACTTGTTTGTGTGTCCTTCTAGAACATTTGATCACACAACGACCACCCGGTCGAGCGCCCAAGGAAAAAAATTAAAAGCTGATCTTTGAATTGCGGCAAACAGCGCCTCCCCGGGAAACCGGTGATTGCATAAATTGAAATATTTTATTTTTCCTGTTTGGTGAAATGAATGCAGAACAACGACAAATGTCGATAAAAAATTGAACAGGTTTAAAGGATAAAATGATTGAGGCAAACGTGCTGCATGCTTCGCAGATTACACTCTGACCTTGCAAGGATCAATGAAATCGATTCTTGTCAGGCGTATAGCAAAATTTACAGTGAATTCAAGAGAATTGTGCAGTAAATCTCGACAATAACAGGAAAGAATCAATCAAACTGTATTTACCCACCTCTGGCTTGTTAACTGGAGAGGATGAGGGAGAGACTGTTCCACCGCCCTCTTTCTGAATTGTCAAGGCATCACGAGATAGCTTTACACGAACCTTTTGAAGTTCTGCGCGATTGATTTGCATCGAAATACACCCTGTTTTCAGGAAGCTCTGAAAGAAAAACAGAGAAACACAACTTTAGAATTCATTTATTGTTATCTATGCTCAACGATAGTTTGCGACTAAACAATAATTAATGTGCTATTCGAAGAGAATAAGGAGTAGCAAACAGGGTTGAATTACCTCCGCCATTTTTGAATGGTTTCGCCGCGACTCCCGCTCAAGGTGATCTCATTCACACATTAATCAAATAAACCATGAATGAAGCAATTTTAGCGAAACAAAAACAGCTCCTTAAGGTGGCTTTTAAACTTGCAAATTTCTTAAAGTCCTGCAGAGATTAAACAACCGGCATCGAATGCAATAAAAAGAAATTCAATGTTTTGATTTGAGATGTATTGCGGGCGCAAACAGCCTCATTTGGAAACCGATGTTTGCATAAGGGACTTAAACCTGGAACTCAGGAAGTATTATTAACTGAAAATACCAAATCCTAGTTTCTATTTCATATCATTAACATTCTAAGATATGAAAAGCTGTTTATCGTGCCCTGGAAAATATTAGCAGGAGTTTTCATTTTAGGAAGTCAAAGCTTCACAAGATCGACATCAAAGTTCTCCCCACTGCTCCTCGTTTTTTCTATCGTTCTGTCTGGGAGAGTTTATATTTCAGTCAAAACCTTTTTATTACATGATCAACTCCTTGACTTGGCCACTTTATTTGTAACTGCTTAAATGTATTTCAAATTTATCAACGTAAAATTTACCGACAATGATTCAATCTCGTAATAAGGGTGCTCAAAATTTAATCGTAGATATAGAGAACAAATTGCTCTTTTCCAGACCCTTCCATACAAATCCTATAAAATCACGCCTTTGAGGTGTGGTAGGTAAAATAGATTTGTAGATTTTTCCTCGCTCTCTCGACTATTTTCTGATAAGACTCGCCACATTTGGCATGCTCTCCAAATCTTCATTATTTTCAGCTGATGAAACGCATGTCATTTTCCGTTGCACTTCAAAGGTCAATAAAACCCTTCATTCCCGGTCCCTGGCCCTGAACAATCCTTTTTTGGCTCAAAAAGAAAATTTTAGGCGTGACATAGGGTTTAGATGCTATAGCTTCCCAAATCTCAAATGAAATAAAGACCAGTAACTTTAGAGGGTTCTGCGAGACTCGAGACTATATTTATCTGCCAAAGCAAACCCATAAATCTCAGTTTGAATCGCATTACGTAATTTCATTACGTAACGCCATAAATGATCAACATGAAAATTCTCCATCCCCAATTTCACTTCAAAGTCAGTATTGTAGGTCATGAGAATAAAGCAGCTAATCAAGCGCTAGTGAAATTAAATCGAGATGCACCCAACTAGAACCACTTAGAAAATGTTTGGATACAGACGATACATGTGCAACTAACGTTCTGTCAGGTCAAATGCAACTCACTTTGAAACAAAATATCGCAATAGATAATCCAACAGTACACTAGCTTTGCCATTAACACTCTGAACACGTGCGACCCAGATTTCTAAGCGCATTAGTCAGTGAGTCAGTAGGGTGACTTGAAATTTTGACCTACAATGTGAAGTAACTATTTCTTTTTCATTTTACGTTTATTGGAAGCCACCGATGCTATTTTAGTACTCTGATTGCTATTTTGTGTCTTTATTGTTCATTTAAAGTCACTGATTAGTTTCAACTGAATGAAACAATGATTTGCAATTGAGTTCGACAAAGCTTGTCCGTCAGGGAGCATGTAAAATACTGCAAGGTTATAACCTACCGTATAAAGTGGAACATTTCTCTAGCAGAACATCATCAATCTCAAATTATAGCGGTCGGCGTAGATTCAAAGTTCATACGGAGTCCAATAAACTTCCCGCCATCATAAAACAAAACAAGAGTTCTGTGACGAAAGATAAAATTGATGAAAGGAAAAGCCACCAATCGGATGAGCCATGAAACAATTTAAGTCAGCGTGAAGCCTTTTTTGGAATTACATCTTTTCTTTTTGTTATGACAGAAAAACCGCTTCAGGACGCCATTTGGGTTAGTTTGATACCACATGCAAACTGCTACTCACAAATTGACATTAACACTGGTGACGGATACTCAGTTTACGGTCATAAGAACATAATCTGTTCTAAACAAGGTTTCGTCCATTTGTCTTGGGTAATAACGTTTTCCAAAGCTAAAAAATAAGGCAAATGTTCGCAAGCAGATTCAACATGGAAAAATTGAAATTTGAGGTTATCAGTATTTTTGCCGATAGGGAAGTAGATTACAGATAAAGGAATTGATAGTTGCCTTGTGGATAGATAAGAAATCAACCAAAATCCACTAAAACTTCATTTCATGCAGTCAGCAGACCGGCCTGGAAAGACCCTGGGAACGAGGTTGTACCTGGAGTGCGCTTTCTTATATCCTAGGGCTTACGGAAGAATTTTGTGCGCGACATGACATCGACAAAACATCCGGCTTGCAGGCTAGCGTACTTTCCCTCTCACTGACTAGTCTTGAGCTGAAATAACGCAAGCCTCAGGTATTTATTTTACTGATGGACATCTTTTCGGCCGGCAAGTAGCAGTGATTATGAAAAGCAATTTAAAATCGAGTTTATGAAAATTGGCATTCAAGAGCTATTGTGTATGTAAGCTTCTTTGAGAAAAAAAATTGGCTGAGAAAAGAGATAGTTGCCAGTGAGAGAATCTGACAGTATTAATTAAACGATGATAACTCTGTCATCGAAAAAAAAAAAAGAAAACAGAAATTAGAATTTAAAAAAATGCAAAAAAACACGACATACATCATGGTATCATGGTACTAATAACAATCAAGAAATTATACATTTACACGAAAAATGTTTCCAAATACGATACTGCTGCGCTAAAATATGTTCTTTTAGATAATTAAGTACATCGGAAATACACGGAAATTAGCGGTATGTATCAAGAGAGATTTTTTGTTATATATAGCAGACACTCTCTGCGGTTCATGTTTAATCCTTTTAATTTAATAAATTTTAAGAATAAAACCATAATAACTCGATTATTAGGTACAGTTGCCAAATTCTACTTCAATGCGGTCGCGCGCGTACAACAATTATATGGAGTTATATACTTTGTGTTTTTTACATGACGCATAACATAAACACTTCTAGAAGACATTTTACAGTAAGAAACACAAGAAACTCTATTGTAGAGTAAGACTAAAGGTCAGATGATTGAATGAAGCATTGATCGTGTTCAGTTTCTATCTTTGAACGCGTACTACGTGATTCATAACAACAGTAGTGTCACTGCGTTGATTAACAAATGAAAATCTTATGCTCACAGGTCACGGTTTGTCAAACCGCAAATACAGAAAAATATGAAAAGCTAAGGGTCCATTATGTACAAGTTCTGTATTAAAAAAAACTCTCAGCTTTATTGCAAGTGGCGTTTTATTGACAGCGCTCGGAAAATTATTTCAATCGAGATATTGCCGGAAGGTCATTGGTGCGTCTAGATAATATACTAACATGTTTTTCTCCTCATTCCATGCTGGATTTACTCACAGTAAATATATCCTGAACACTAATCTACTTAATACGCGATCTTTTTTCGTAAACACTCGTAAAAGAAAGAGATTTGAAGGACAGGAACATATAAAGTATGGATTGAGTTTGCTTACGCACGTATCATAAGATATAGAGTTTATAGTCAGCCACCCGCCATATCAAACCAGTTTTCATAAAAGTGCGCTTACCTTTTTACGTTATAAATATTCAGAGACCACACTTGTTCTCAAAACGCCGGAAAGCTTGAACCAAACTAAGAAAAGCTCTAGCTCTTCACATGGAACATGTTCTTCTCAATTCCAGATACTCTCATCATTAGCAATGTCGTGACAGGCAGGTAACTTAATATAATATTGACATTCCACGCCAAATTATTTCCCCTAATGAAGAATTTAGGGTCAATATACACTAAAGTGAATTTCCAATGGTCAATATAGTCAAAACGAACTTTACAACGCTCCCAGAACCAATATTGCATTTCTAAGTCCACTCACGTGGAACTATTCATTATTTTAAGCCACTCTTAAAAGAAAGAGAAGTTTACACTGAAATATTTGATGTAGTTTTGGAACTTATACAACATGCTGGGTGAAGAAATATGGCTCATGGGAAGCCTGGGCAAGAGCCAGTGAAGAATGCCGATTTCTCGACCCTCCAGGGAAAACGAAAATTGCTTCGAGAAGTCGGGAGTAGAATTACAGAGAAGTACAATCCAAGGAAAATTGGTTCAAATATTCGGGAGTTTCGAGAAATCGGGATTCTACTGTAAATTGAAAAGTTGAGTTTGACGGCGAGGCACAAGACTCGAACTGGCCAAACATTAGGTCACAAAAAAATTACTCTTTTTTTTTGTTTCCTCTTTGTTCTTTCCCAGAAAAAGGATACATCCAATACAATATGCAATTCTGTTTAACCAGTATGCTGCCCTTCACGGTAATTGTGCTCTCTTTTTATCTTCCAAAATACACCCAAAACACTTTTCTGGGCGTCCCATTAAATTAGCGTCAGTTTGGCTGACCTTCAGAAGTACCCTATAGTATACTTTCAATTTTCTGTTAAATCCGGGGAGCTTATGTTATTTTTATCATATTTAAGAGAGGGTGTGTCGTTAAGCTATTTTACCATACTCGGATGTAACACCTGTGCTTAGCATTCACAAGTTTATATGCGCGATAATACGATAAGCTTCCAGCACGCGAAGGAAAGAATCGGATTTACGAAGTGAAAGAATCTGATTGCACTGACGAGAATAAAGAATGAGTCGAATGAGACAAAACTGTTTATGGTTCTCAGGGTTTGGGCTTGTTTCCATGACTACTTGTTCGTATGGTCACTTTAATTTCCAAGTTTCAACTTCAAGTCTTGGAACACAAGACTAGAAAAAGTACCAATCTAAATAAGATGCGAGTCTTCGTGTATCAAAAAATTCTCCGGACTTTTAACGAAAGATATGTATGAGAATCGTAAGAACTAAAATTTCGAGCTAAGGACTAAAAGTTTAATGACGCATTTCCCTTTAGCCTGCTTTTCATATTGTTAAGGAACTAACTGTTTACTGATAATTTTGTGATCAAATTAAGGTCGTTTTGGCAAGCCAAGATTAGCTCTCACATCTGCTACACCTAATTCCTGGATACTTCTCTTGTTTGTCCGAGAGATTTGACGTTCAAAACAACACCTTACCTGTTAAGATGTATTTGTCTTTCTTGCGACCTTGACTACTACCTTCCTTAAATAGATCCAAGGTTAGCTCTCCCTTCAAATAGTTGTCTTTTGCTGGCTTTAAATGGTTAATCTTTGCTTGCCTTAGTAAGTCAGCTGGTATGTCTGGGATTTACATCCGAGTAGTTTGTTTGTTTGGCTAGAATCCCAGGAGTACCTAGAGTTGGCATAAAAGCTTGTGTATGGTAAGAGTAGTTTTCGGTGACTGATTGTCTGGTATATAGTTGGAAGAGGTAAAAGAGACAGTAACAAGGCAGCCAGTAGACTCTAGGTTCCCTGGGTTCCTGTTGTAAGAGCAACTGCCTCACTACAATATCTATATTCTATTAGCTGTTGTTACAAACCGTATAATTATAACAAGGAACTGGTACAGGGCTTCGTTCAGTTCAGACAACACAAAAATAGGCTGAAGGCGACGTGGAAGCCACGAACGTTCAACAGTTATGTGCAATATCGTAAAAAATGTTGTGGTTATTCATCGTGGTAGAGTACAATAATAAAGTATTTTTTTCGTTTGTCTCACGACGTAGACACGTGTGATGAAGATCGTGACGTTTCGACTGCACACTGCTAGTCTTCATCAGGCGATAAGGTCGACTGGTTGTACGCTGCCGCGCTGTGGTTGGTTGCTTTTCAACAGCTGTAATTGGTGCATTTCGATCCTCGCTGTTTCTGTGTCCTGTTATTCCCTCAGTGGTCCGCTGTCGTACAGTTCTCCTGTTGTTGTGTTTTTTGATCGTGCCTGGGCATCCATGCTTCAGGAATTTCAATTCCATTATCCGTTAGGGTAGTCTCCTAGTACGGCCGAAAGACGCTGTTGATTTTAGTTAGCAAGATGGCGTTGTTTACAGGATTCCCTGTGAATGTGGCAAAGTTTACATCGGTGAGACGGGAAGACCTATGCAAGACAGGATCAAAGAGCACGACCGAGACTTCCGACTCGCCCGTACCCAGACCTTCGCCGTTGCTGAACACACCAACAACACCGGACCGCTGAGGGAACAACAAGACACAGAAACAGCAAGGATCGAAATGCACCAATTACAGCTGTTGAAAACCAACCAACCGCAGCGCGGCAGCGTGCTTTATAAGTTCACACACAACCAGTCGACCTTATCGCCTGATGAAGACTAGCAGTGTGCAGTCGAAACGTCGCGATCTCCATCACACGTGACTACGTCGTGAGACAAACGAAAAATACTTTACTAGTTATGTACAATTAGTTAATCCAAGGGCGTACAAATGAAGCTTTGGGAGAACGAACGCTTTTCACTTCTTTAACAAAACAACTGCGCAGTTACAAAATACCGACCTGTTAACTATTTTTGTATAAGTGCGAAAACCTAACAATTATGCCTTAGGGACAAATAGACAAGTAATGAGCAGGTCATTTTACAAATAATTATTTTACAAACAATCTCAAGATTGGAATGTTTTTTCCGTCAAAACAAAAACCAGATTTAAACTACTGTTCTGCAAACCACCTGTTTTGCTTGAAAAAGCGAGCTCGTCTTCTATAGCGTTTGAAGCGTCCCTGACATTCTAAGCTAAACATGCACATTAACGTGCCACGAGCCCTTTAATCAAATCTGCAACAAATTGTGGTAATAAAGGTTTTTTAAATTTCCAAATGTTTTGCCAAATCAGTTTTCTCTGTCGAGGAACGACAGTGCTTATTTGTAGTTCTCTTTCCTATTTCTTCTTCCTAAGTCCTGGGACGTGAGCGTATTGGTCGTCGTTGATATCCGGTTCATTATCCAAGTTCCAAGTTAACGCTTGGGCAAACGACTTTACACTGCTCCTTGCATCTGCGAAGAACAAACAGATAAACAACAAAGTCAAACAGAGACACCTACAACAATTCAAAAATACAACAAAAAAGGAATTTTGCTCTCCATTATACTCGTGAAACTTGAAGAAATAGTCACAGGTTTAGACAAACTTGCCACATTAGGAAGACCGGTAACACATGTAAGGGAGATAAATAGGTAGAACCCGGTAGAACCACCAACCTTCTTCTCGAGAGCTTGCTAATCGGATTTCCTCTTCACAAGTGTTCATAGCATCTCTCAAAGACGTGATGGCTTTCTTGAAAGGCTCCAAGTCTGCCCAATCACGCTGTTGTTGGATTCTTGAAGTCACTTCAATAACGATATTATTAGCCCTGTTTACTTCGTCCACTTTGGTACTTAATATATTTAAAGACTTCCCTTGGTTTTCTGCTGTCCTCAGAAGATGCTGAGAATCGTTCAATAAATTGTCTAGCGTTGTTAGGTGTGGATAGAACTCCTCTCGGAAAAGCTTCTTATAGGCCTCAAACTGTTCCACCTTCTTCAAATGTGGACTATCCTCTGCAAGGTGGCTAGTACTCTGGACGCGGCGATGATTCAGGTCGCCCAACTGTGTGGCAACGTCACTGGCAACAAGATCGTTCTTCTCAAATTCCCTTTGAACGTCTTCGGAAGGGTATTGCCAGTTTTCACTGTCATCTGCAACGAAACTCACGTTGCAAATACCACAACCAGATTGATCAACTATAAAGGTACTGAAGTACATACTCTCGACAGGATCTTCAATGGCTTTCTGTTCGGCAGGAACTTCATCCACAGTCGATTCTTCCGCTGCAATTTCTTCTTCCCAAGATTCTGCTTGAAGGGCCTCCTCTCTTTCTATAGCTTCAAGCTTTTCATTTCTTGTGTGATCTAAGTCTCCCGTGGACGTCAGCGGCACTTCAAATTCGGCCGTCAAACTGTCTTCCACACCTCCTGACTCCGACACCTCTTCAGCTGGTGGCACTTCTGTTGTCTGGGCCACTTTCTCCAACACATCGGTGCGAAAGGTACCAATGTAGTTGTTGAGGTTCACTTTGTCCCACCACAGACGCTGGTGATAGTTATTCCAATGAACATCGGACAGAACCTCTTGTCTTTCTTCCAAAAGGTCCTGAAGAATGACCACAATGTCACGAATTCCTTTGGCCTGCCGAACCTGCTTCAGGCATCTGTCAATCCTCTCTGGAAGAATGACATCATCGGGTGGTTCAGTGTAAAGGTTTTGAAGGAGCATGACCTCTCTGTCAGATGGAATTGACTGACCGCAGTTGCAGAGCATGGTGAGGACCAAAATTAGAGCACGCTCTGTCTCTCCTGACTCAATGCAAGAATTCAGGTGAAGGACCTTTTTTAACACGTTGAAATGCGGAGAATATCCTCCCAGCATTAGTGATACAACATAGTCCAGAAAACTCCTTATTTGGGGAATGGTCAATGGATCACTTTGGTACATCGCAGCTGCTCGGTAAACACCAACATGCCTCGCAGTAGTGCAGTTAAGAGCGTCCCAAAACGAGATCACCGACGAGTAGCTAGCAGGAAGACAGACGAAATAACGAGACTTCTGCGACTGTTGTAGACGCGCGAACAAAGCTAGGTAGACACACGTAAAGAATTCCAGGATATCAAGACAGTTTCTTGGTGATGGGTGAGGAAGTTTCTTTCCCGGGTTAGCTGCCATCGAAAGGAAACGGCGAACTGCGGTGTGTCCAGCCTCCACGATGTCACCGTAAGCGTGTAAAAGACGCTTGGACTGTTCCCACCAGCGTGAAAATAAGGTAACATGTGTACCTTTTTCTAAAACGACACCCACTGATTTTGGAATAACTGGTTTGTTGTTCTTCATGTCGCACGTTCTTTTAAATGTCTCCTCCGCATCTTTGACCCATGACTGGATTCTTGATGGAGGTGACACGATTAGTTGAAGAAGCTGTGAAACAAACAGGAATAAATCGGCACTTGAAAGAACGTCTTCCTTGGTCGAACGCTTCTTCCATAATTCTTCGCCAAACTTGAAGAGTCGTCGCTTGTAAAACCAACACCTCTCACCTCGCAGAAAAGAGATGCAAGATTCCAGACGAATGCTGTATGATTGGCCATATGCTGGAAAAAAGAAGGCTAGAAGTTTCTCACAGGATGCAAAGTCATCCGACGGAAAAAGGTCTTTCAAGCTAACCAGCTCCGTCTGGAACACCACAGCATTCTGGAAGGCAAATTTCTTCTTCATTCTGTTAAAATCGTAAGCTTGAGCGTCAAGCGAGATTTCATCCAAAATTGCTCTGAAAAGTTTTTCAGTGCTGTCTTGGGATGGGAGGTTGTGTTGGTATTGACAACTTTCAGATCTGCAAGGAAGGCCAACTAAAAATCGTTGGCATGTCTCGTGTGTGACAAACGTTTTGTGCAAAAGCCCACGAATCTGTCGAATTAGTTTGACAACCCTGTGAAAGAGAGATTCGGCGATACGTTCACGAGCATCTTGAAGATCTACTTCCCATTTGCCACCAGGAACAGGACGTTTCTGCATTCCTTGAGCAAAGTGAAGAAAACGATCACCTTCCTTGCGTCTAACAACTCTCCTTGACGGATCGCCTTCCATGTGAAGTCCAAAGTGTTCCTCACATCGCTCGATTTCTTTCTGTGTCACGACATCCAGATTACTTGCATTTAATGACTTAATCAATTGCAAAACGGATTTCACCATTTTCACGGCAGTCGAAGTGCTCATGGCAGAAACACTACATTCGTCACCCACGAAATCGCACAAAAATTCAACACATTCAAGCTCCCCACATGTGTTTTGAACAAATGGCGATCTGAAAATCTTCGCAGCCTCTTCCACTCTACTACGGTCCCCAGTAAGCTTGGCCTGTTGTAAAAGAACTTCACCAAAACTGTTCATCTGCTTTGCTTCCTTGTAGAGCTTCTCAGCTTCTTCTAACTGTTTCATTTGCTCTTCTTTTGGCATTCCCGTCGAGCTTCGAACGTGAGCGAAAATGCAATCAGCTGCAAGTCTTGAGTTACCAGAGATTTTGGCATAAAAAGCTGCGACAAAAAAGGATCCATTTTCTCTCATTATCTTGGCAGCTTCAACTCCTCTTCCTTCTGTCAACAGCTCCCTGGCAGCGTCGTCGACCAAGTTACGCTTTTTCAAGAACTCGACTCGTACTTCGACAGAGTGAACAAATTGAAGCGAATTCTTCATTTCTTTGACATTACCTCCCTTGGAATGCAGTTCAGCAGAGGCTAAGTACAATTCTTGAAGGGTTCTCACTGGTGCAGGGGTCTTCCTTTGATAAACTGGTAATAGCCTGTTGAACCGCTTTAGCACATCGATGGCCTTGTGGTATAGATTTCCACGAACAAGGACTTCAACTGCCTCTTTGTAGTCGCCAAGCTTCTCCAGGCACTGACTTGCTTCTACAAAGTTACCTCCTTTTTCGAACCACCTTGCTGCAGTTTTGTCCTATAAAAAGCAAAGAGGCCATTAATGAGATCAATATCGATATGGCACAGCAAATTCTTCTCACTGACTAGTTATTAGACGATAATAATAATATTAAATTGGAAAGGACTTCAATTTCAACATTTTACCATTGAAAACGGCCCACCCACCATAGCTTCAAATTCTAGTTGCAAACTTCAAAGAAAGATAGAAAACTGTCTAACGGAAAAGAAGACATGTCTGCAACAGCCAAAAGCTCGCGCTATGATATGACAACTGACTGACTCCTACCTCGCCGAGCTTCTGAAGAAGGCTTGCGTATAGTGCGCGTTCCCGTGCATTATACAAGCAGACTCTAGTTTCTTGGATCATGTTGCACTGCAGAAACTGATCGGCTGCTCGTAGAAACTCGGTCTTCAGTCGTCGTGGTTCACTGTGAAGGCTTCGGGCATGGTCGGCTTGCTCGTAAGCTTTACACTTTTGGCTCATCTCTATATTACCAGAAATCGTAAAGCACTTTTCTGCAACTTTCCAGAGCTTCTTGCTGTAGAAGAATGTTCCTTGCTTCTCCCATTCCTCTATAGACGATTCTTTCGAGAACATATTTCCCAAAGAACTGCTCCCAGTGTCTGCTTCTAACGCTACTACCTCTGCCAAGCCAAGCTGCTCAAAGTATTCAAAAATTGGCCGACGATTTTCTTCATCCTCGTCAAAGAACCAAACCTTTGCGCGGGCTCGAGTCACAGCCGTGTAGAGCTGTTTTAACTCAGAGTTTAGGATCTTGTGCTTGTCACGATTGAATGCCAATGGACGAGACTTGACTTCAGCGGTGTTAACACTCTCCGGGTTTACCTCTTCCAAGAGATACTGTGTAACAATTCTCCATTCAATACGAGCCTAAAGAGGAATGTCATAGTTGTAATCGCGATTCATTTCTTATTAGAAACTGGATAAGTAAATTCTAAGGTATTATGTGGCATGCATCGTGCGCTCTTCGCTACCGTTTGCGGTTCTTGTTTCTAAGTTCGTCTTAGTAGTAGAACTGCAGGTAACAGCGTGTAAAAGACGTCTCATAAAATAAATTTATTTCTTTATCTTGGGATTCCTTAGCGTGGTAAACAGTTTCAAGCAAGCAGATGCCGGGGATAAACAAAACCATCAACTATTAAATGGCTAGAATTTCATAAGCCATCTAGCTTTTTTACTTCTGAAGGGATAAAGTGCTACTTGAGGTTCTGTACCACGAAAAAAAATACACTGAAATAAATAAATGGCAATCAGTCACTAGTTACTAGTACTTGAGCACCGTCAGCAACTCACCTGTGAATCTTTGAAGAAGTTGTATACAAGGACGTCATCAAACTCCAGTCCTTTCGCTTCGTAGATTGTCAACACCAGAGCGTGGCTGAGCTCCTCAGGGAGCCTTTCCCTGGCTTCATTTGACGCAACAAGGATAGCTTGATGGGCACCAAACTCAATCGTGGTTGTCTTTCGCTTATTTCCTCGAAGAATAATTGCAAGATCCGACTGACTGCAGGATCCAAGGAGCACCGGCTTAGGGCCATCCAGCTGACCTTGATCTTTAGCCAACTCGTCAAACGACTCTGGGAAGTACTTCTGCAGAATGCTAACCACACTTGAAGCCAAATGAAGAATCCCAGCGTGTGATCGATAGTTGTAGATGAGAGGCATCACCTTTGGAACTGTGACTTCGGCTTGTGCTCCCACGGCCTTGTAGTTCTCGTTCAAGTAGAAGAAAAGTGAGCGAAGATCTTCAAATCTGAAGGATATGCCTCGCATCACGCTTTGTGCCGTATCGCCAGTAAGAAAGACGCCATTGGGATCACGACAGCAGCGTATGAGCATCATCAACTCCGCCTGAGTGAAGTCCTGTGTTTCATCCACATACAAATTGTGAATTGACCATACAGGAACTCTGCACTGCCTCAATCGGTGGTACAGATGGAACACAAGGTCATTTTCGTCAAACATGTTGGATGACTTCTTGACACGCTCGTAAGCTATAAACAGCTTGTAAATTGCTTCCCTGGAGTCAGCTGTAAAGTTGGCTGCCCTCTTTTGACCTATTTTCTGATAGCTTTCAAGGCTGAGATGACCGCTCTTTGTATGCAGTGCTTCGTACGATCCTTTGATAAACGATCTTATCTCCATCCAAACCAAAGACGGATGGAAGTTGACATGTTTCTTTTTCTTGCACATTTTAGACCACAACCGGTTTTCAAACACACTGTAGCTTACCAGGACCATTGCTCGCTTCTGTTCAGATGTTAATGCGTCATGCTGTTGAAGTTCATCCTCCTCGTCTGTTTCATCTTCAGCATCCTCGTCGTCTGCATCTTCGTCGTCGTCGATGACAGGGATGGTGGACAACTGGTTGTCTTCTTCACCCCAGTCTTGAACTCTGGTCTCCAGGCTACCATCTTCATTACGGGGAAAGAAGTAAGGTTCAGGCAGAGAGGCATCTAAGATGACGTACAGGTCACGTGCATTTAAGAAAAGTGGCCACCCTGAGGCAGAGTCGTCAACGTCCTGTAGCCTCAAAGGGGCTGCGTCTTGTTTAGTCGTATGTTTAACAAATGTGCATGCTTGGCTCAAAGCATTGAAATTCTTCTTAATTTCTTGGCAGAGGACACCATTTTTGGTAACAAACAGCTGGTGGAGGTGTTCCAGGGATTCCTCCGATTTAGAACCTGTCTTGACAGACTCAATAGGCTCCGCAGGGCAACTTGTGGCTGCCTCACAATCATCACCACACGTTTCTCCACTATCTGTGGTACTATCCGTTTCCTCCCACTGCTGGCTAGCGGCTCCTGCAGAATGTGCTTCCTCAAGGTTCGATGAGTTAGAATCCGAGTTGTCTTTAGGAAGGAACAGCATCCTCTTGGAAATCAATGGCCCACTGTTTACAGCATGCTTCCAGTAGTTAATGAAATCTTTCCACAGGCGATAAAGAATACATGTTGTTTTTCCTGTGCCACTCCTCCCAATCAAGATAATGGAGCTCTGTGGAGAGGGTTCAAAGTTTATGATGTCATGTTCTTCTTCTGTTACCCGAAATGGAAAGTCGACCTCTACATTGCATGATTGTTGTTTCAGTAATGTCTGAATCATTGCAGTAGACAGGTGGTAGAACTTCAGAACTTGATACTCGTTGTCGTGATGACTTGCTGGAGGAAAGAAAGTGACTTGGTCCTCTTCTGCTTCATCTTTAAGAGTCTGGTGTTCTTGCACTTCAGGTGTTGGCGAGGAGGAACGTGAGTTATCTTGAGTCCGCTTGACATAGAGATTTGGACCTTGGTTTTGAGATGCATCTCCCCTGGGAAGTCCCCTTAGTTCTTTCTTCAGGATACAGCCCTGCCCACGGATAAATGACGTGACTATGTTCTCTATCGCGTGCGAGAGTTTGTCGTGATCAAACACAATGTCCCATATTCGGATTATTTCCGAGTAGATGGTGGTCTTACTTTCAGTGTCTTCATCTGAATAACGGGGAGAAAAGGCAAGTGCACATTCCCAAATGATTCTTGCAGCGTCTGTTAATCTTGTTTCATAAAGAAGCATACCACGGCTCTTTGGAAGACCTTCAAGCCTTTTACAGAGATGCAGTGTCCAGTTGTCTCGGCCTTGAGCAAGTGTTTTCACCTTCTCGACAAACAGTTTTTTCTTCCATGACTCCAAGCGCTTGCCATGTAAAACTTTCCATACTTCGGCGGTGCATTCCACTTCCCATGGCAAACCCTCAAACGCTCCCTCGATACATGCCTCTGAGGTAATAGGAACAAAAGAACCGTTGTCTTCGTTGTTATGACTTGAATCGTCTTTCTTTTCTTGGGCTGTCCGGCTCACCTCTTTCACTCCATCGGTTTGGTTTTGATTATTTTCAAGATCGGGCTTCTCGGTTCTCGTGGACGCTTTTCTAGCTTTCTCATGTGAAGCCAGTTTCTTGAACCAAGCACGGACATCTAACTTCTTTATAAGTGTCTGAATACGTTCACGTACAGCAGACAGAGGCTCCTTTTTTGAATTATTTGATTTTGAAGACGGCGTGGGAGGAGAAGAGGTCTCACTGCTGCTTGAAGGTGATGGAGTTGTTGATCGTTCTGGTAAACGTTTCTCTTTTTGGGACTTGAAGTCCAGTTTGGTTGAACTTTCTTTCTTTGCAGTGTTCTGGTCAGACGATGGCGGACTTTTGAAGTTTTCCTCGGCTGCGTTAAGGAGGTTTCTTCTGTTGTCCCTGGGATATCAAAGAGAAAAGAAATTACAGTCTCTTCAGATATTCTTGATAAGGTGATCATTTCAAAGGAATGAACTTCAGTGTTAGTTCATCGAGACAGTACTTCATAGTTGTTGAATTCCTTAAAACGTTCTAGTAAGTCTGCCAGACAATTAAATGATATTGCAACGAATAAGTACAGATCTTGCGAACTGAAGGGCTAATTACATCGCCTCAGCTATTGCTACACTACACTGAAAATCCTGACCAATGGAAAAAATCAGTGGCTCGAAGCTTTCCCTTGGGGTACATTTCCAATGCTATACCATTTGTGCAACAAAGCCATGATTGGACAGGTCCGTTAGTGAATCCCATTTGACTTTTAATTGGCTTTCTGCTTGATGCAACTTTTTACCTTAACTCTAGAAATTTAGAAAAATTAATCTACAACTCGCCTTAAATTAAAAAGAAGGTCGATAGGTTTTTTCTTTTCGTCGTTAGCGATCAGTGGATTTGCTCCTGCTCCGAGAAGAATGTTGATGGCTTCCTGTTTCTTTGAATTTATGTTTCCTCGACACAGGATATGCAGAAGAGTGTTTCCATTCTTGTCCTGGAAATTCACTGAGTATCTTTTGCTGTCGAGGAAATACTTTAAGATCGCGAAATTTCCTGCAAAAACGAGATGAAGATTTAACACCTTACAAAACATGTCTGCTGTCGGTTATGTGCTTTTACTTCTCAAGCTTACCAGTTAAAGTTTCAACAACAGTGCACCGCATTTTGATAAATTTTTGGCATCTTTTGACAATTTTCTCGTAGGTTCGATTTGATTTGTCATTGACCAGTTAAGATCTCATAAGTGTCGAGGTGGAGTTGACACGATGTTACTCCAAAACCCAGCACCTGATGAGAGTTTCAGTACATATTAAAGGACGAAGGATAACCCGAATAGGTTCATTGTGCCCAATATAAACTTAGAAATTAATGAAGAACTTGTTAAAATTAAACTACTAAATATTTCGGTATAAGCTATAACATCATCAGACTAAGGAAAGAAATGTTTTGTCAGGAAGTGACAATAAAGTATGTATCGCTGTAAGCTGGACGGGTGAAAATCTATTTATTTTCTATTAGCCAATCAATATCTCACCTTTTTTGAGACCGATTCGGAGTGAAGCACGTAAGGCGTTTTCTCCGTCGCTTTCCAACAAATCATTCACGTCAGCTCCATGCTCTAACAGAATGACAGCCATGTCAGAATTGTCTGTATGTAGACACATTGAAAGCGGTGACTCGCGGCTTGTCGGAAGACCCCTTGGAAGTGCGTTGTGTTGAAGGAGGATTCGTACTAGCTCTTCACGGTTTTTAACATCGGATGCCATCACCAAGTCAAGTGGAACACAAGAAGCGTTGCATTCTTTGGCCCAGCCTTCGCAGAAAAGTAAAGATAGATCCTGAATGGCTCGCTTGGCTACACACTCGCTGATTAACTTCTGAACAAAACATTTCGGAACAGGGCAGCCAGTTTTGAAGACCTCAAATGCTGTTGTACAAGACAAAAGAAAGTTAGATGACAATTTTTCCGTTTCCTACAAAAGTGACAGGTTTATGGCGGGAAAAGCCAAGCGCTCACCAGCGTTTTTCCCGCCCTGTCGACCGCGGTGCGGACGCGTCTCGCGGATTCCGACGTGACAATGTGGCGGGAAAATTACCAAAACTCAAGGCATTGAAAACATCCAGTTTTTTATCTCATTCTAATAAAGCTCGCAAATTAAATGTTTTTCTTTTCCTTTAAACAGGGCAACTTATCATGGACTCAGTTTATGCCAAACTACAAGTGAGTGACAGAAAATGTTGGGGTGTTAAATCAGGATCTTAAATTCGACGAAATTTACTCTCTATGCCTGTAAAATTCAAAATAGTATATATCTGAAACTTGCTGCGACTTTTCTGCTGCACTAGGATCGTAATAAACTCAATTTATAAGCCTTAGGTCGTCTTTCAAACGTGAAAATGCACAAAAGTATCACTTTACCTGCCTGTGATAGTGATGTTTGGAAAAACTTGACAAATTCTTTATATTTGTCGTTTTCTTTGTCTTTTAACATTTCTTGTACTTTTCTAAATGCTGCTATTGCATCATCGTACTTATGGGCGCGGAGACAGCATTTCCACAACAGTGTGTAACCCTGTAATAAATTAAAGAGGATTTTACCTGAGCTTATTATGTCTATTATAGCTTATTAGACCAAAATTAAACTTCATACATGATAGGGTATAAAATAAGGTTTAACTCTTCTGATATTTTCACTATCTTTTCTAGTTCAAATGTCGACATCTTTACTAATTGTCACGTTTCTTCTGTGTTTTTTTTTTTCCAGTTAAGCTGAGCATTTGGTACTACATTGAAAGACAACTAACCCCTTGTTCCAAACGCGTGAAAAGCCTGAATACCCCAGGAAATGTAGCGCTTAAAAAAGGGGGTGTTAATTGCAGGTTTTGGTCTCACTTAGGGTGTTCAGGACAACTTATATTATAGCACAACTAAAGTAAAGCGCGCGTTCTGATTGGTTAATTTAGCGTCTACTATTTGCCCATGGGTGCACGCTGATCTGTTGCGACATGGCACAAGAAAGTGCCACTACTTTACGAGTTTTCTCGATTTTCCTGTGAATTTAAAAAGCTAAACATAAGAAAAACCATTTCTCCATAATGCTGAAAGACTTTGAGGTATAATGCAAGTTTGAAATAATTCAAAACTTTGTTTTGTTTGTTTTTTTCTTTTAGGTTTTCGTCAGCGTTTACGCGAGCACTACACGCAATTTTTCAAATAAGCGCGCGCACTTTTACTCAAAGAAACTTTAATAAATATCCTAAAAGTTGTGCTATAAAACAAATGGTAAACGTCATAGCGTGCACTATTGAGTTACAGATGCACTTGGGAGGTTTGCTAAGCACTCAAGAAGCTAGAGTCGCCCTCGGCTATCGCCTCGGGCGACTCTTACGCATCTTTCGTGCTTAGCAACCTCCCGCGTGCATCTGTAACTCAATAGTGCACGCTATGACGTTTACCATTTGTTAATTAGGAGGGTCCTGAAGGGGGGGAGGGGGGGTATAAAATCCCGTTTCCATCCTAACTGTTGTCCAATTCATTTCCCAGCCCCATTTTCCCAATTTTTAAATCTCAGTCCCAGTTCCACTGTTTATTTATGTGTGATTCACAGTCCCAGTACAGTGAATCACATTTTCACTCTAAAAGTTGCCCAAATCCCAGTTCCCATTTTACCCCATCAGGCCTCTCTAATTGTAGTAAATAATTACACCAGTCAAGAAAAAACAATAATTATTGTACAAAGGACTTCTTAAATAAAGAATGTACACTATCATTACCTTGACAGAGGGGCACAGTTCAACACAAGTCTTAGCATCACTGGTTGCTAGGTCAAACTGGGTCGAATCACTGAT
Organism: Oculina patagonica; assembly: GCF_052425735.1. Lineage (NCBI taxonomy): Eukaryota > Metazoa > Cnidaria > Anthozoa > Scleractinia > Oculinidae > Oculina > Oculina patagonica. The sequence continues at coordinate 26,108,234 of NC_135766.1, read as the reverse complement.
AGTCAGGATGACTGTAGCTCTAGAATAACTGACATTGGCTTTCAAGGCATTGTCAGTGCTTGGCAAAAACTTTAAAGCCAGAGTGAAGCATGTGATAGACATCTTTACAAAAGCTTTTGTTGACATAAACTTCGTTCCACAATCCATCCAAATTTTTGCCACCTTCTAAAGATAAATTGAAAGAGTAGTTAGTTACATAAAATCTAGAAACAACCACATACAAAGTGCGTAAAACAAACAACAGTCCAATAAGAAACCACCAAGTTAAAAGCTGAAACTCTTCCTCTAAATATGTTTCAGACCGCTATCCGTCAAGGAGAATGGTTAGAATTCGAAGAACAACCAGGATTATCAGAGGACGAGAGAAGAGAAGGTGCATCTAGGGACCCAGGAGACAATCAGCATTCCGAATACGATGACGGGTCATCGATTCTGTTGATTTTGTAGAAGGAGAAGATGGTGCTATTCATGATACATAGAACTCAGAGCTTGGTTTTCTTTTTGAAACGCCCTGAGAATGCAAGGCGGACAAATAGTGAAAACCTCTAACAAGGCTTTGCTTTGGATGTAACTTTTCAAAATGTAACGGTATGCTATGTCAGAAAAATCTTTTTTTTTGTGAAGCGTGAAATGCCATTATTATTTTTTGTGAATTGTGAAAGGGCCGATTTATTTTTCGTGAAACACGATCTTTACCCCCCCCCCCTTAACCACCCTCTTGAGATAGCTAGTATCCAGGGATGCCACTCAAACTGAGGCAATTGTTTTTCATCTTAAATTTCTAGTATCAACATACTGAGTAGTGTTCTAGATGTCATGAGACCTGGCTCTAACCTTAGATACCGCAATAACTTGAACCTCCTGCTTACTCGACCCTTCCTCAATTCCACTCCTTGTGTTGAAAATGGCCGGGCCAGGCCATTTTCTCACTAATTTACCATTGATAACTCTACCCCTTTAATTATTTCCTTTGAAGAATTGAGTAATCAGGGTACAACTCTATTTATGCTTTCAGATACCATTCACAAATTAATTGCCAGGGTAAAAATGCATACCTCAAATTCACAATCTCCCATTTGACACGCAATTGTTAAAAGTGTGGCGGCTTCCTTTTGGAAGGATGGCCCTGCCTCACAGCATAACAGCAGCATTTTTGACAAAAGACGACTTCTATTGAGTACATCATGTGCAGGAATAAAGTGAAGAGCGATTTCATAGCCAATGAGTATCGACTGTGTTTCTCTAAATAATCTGGCTCTCTCTGCAAGTGTTGCCCAATGAATTGCACTTTCCTAGACAAATAGAAATACAATTTTACAGCATCTCAAACAGGAGTTACATTTTTGATTGGACGGCCCCTTTCCTGCTGAAATAAAGGTTTGGCGGGCAGAGTAATAAATTTTTATCCCTTGGGGTTTAATAAAGTTAAACAAAAAAGGGGAGTTTCCTGTGTTCTAATTCCCACAAGGGGGAACTTCACCAAAATACCTACCCAGGTATATGTGCCACCCAGAGGGTTATGATTTTGGGACTCCTGAACTAGAATAGAGTACCAGTTTTCATTTTACAGATCATTCCTAGAACTGCGCCACATGATACTGTATTTCAAATGCACAAAAGCCCCCCCCCCCAGATTCTTCCCATTGAGGAATGCAACAGATTTTATACCTGTGTATGTATCACTTACCTCAGAAAGTTCATGGCAATTATCAGTAATGCAGAGTTGTATTAGTTGTAAAGCACTTTCGGGTCTGTTGATGTGCCAGGAAGCTTCTGCCAGTCCTCTTCGGAGTTTGCCAAGGATTACCAAGTTTTCGACAAACTGATCACCTTGAACAAGTTTCAACTTAAATTTTATTCGACCAATCAACTCTTGGAAAAGTTCAATTGCTCGACCATAATAGCCATCTTCAAGGCAATCAAATGCAGCAGCTTGGAGATGATCTGATCCATGATATTGAAACTCTGCCATGTTCACAACCTTTGTGGAGAAAAATTGTTGTTAAAGTAAAGTTTTGATCCTCACCTATAAATAACCTGAGGACTCTTCTAGAGCAAAGTTTCAAATGCAGACTAGAATTCTATGTTACAACCGCAGCCGTGTTAGTATATGTCAACCTTGTTTATATAGTAACAGTTTCTTTTGGTAGCAGGAAAGATTTGGAAGAAAGCTCCACTGTATCTAGATTGTGTTGTTCAAGAAAATATCCATAACCCTCCCTCAGAATGTTTCTTGGTTTGAATCCCCCCACCCCTCTGGATATTTTGGCTTTCAAGACCCCCCACCCCCTCGGAATTTGACCTTCCATGGGGTGGGTATGGATATTTTCTGGAACTGCACATTCTGCTGTTAATAAGCAGCTGTTAACTAACATTCTCAAATCAATACACCTACAAGGCCATAGGCAAGACAGGTATGCTTCTGCACCACCCCCCCCCCCCCCAAAGAAAAAAAAAATACCCAAACAAGGCCAGAGCTTAGTCTCCCATATAAAATTAATTTCCAATTATGACCAGACTTGTTTCAGATTCTACGCGGTACTCAGGCATGGATACAGGCCAGTTTCCACCATTTCCCAGAAATCGGTCAAGTTTTTTTCCAAGTTATCCAAAAGATACTCGGAAATGACACTAGTCTAGCCATTTTTCCCCAGGGGAATGTGCCCAGACCCCCCCCCCCCCCCCCAAGAGGCTTGCATCTTCAGCAATCCTGTTTAATACAAGAAAACAGCAAGTCGCCAATTTTCCTGGATCTGTCTCTGGCGATGCATTCTGTCAAGGGACAGAGTCAGCATCCCCTGCAGCTCTAATAATTTTTGAGTTATTGTATGCATAATTAAGTGAGTAGTTACAAACGGAAATCTTGCCTTGCGAAAAGGCTAAAAGTTGTATGCGTCGATTCCTGCCTAAACTACTGTATAGATATTTTCATTTATTTATTACATTAACAATAAATTAAACGAAAGTGGTATTTCAACAGCTAAAACGTGAATGTCATAAGATGGTCTTACAATGCAAAGCAGCGATTCTCAGCTGCAGTTCCATGTCTCAGCATGTCTGCAGAGCCTCGCCGAATCGAAAACAAGCGAACAGTGAAACGATCAAGCTTCTTGTCTAAACGTCTAAGTTACTTACTGTGAAAAATAAACACCTTCCATCATTGCGAGGTCCATTTGGATTAACCTACAGCAAGACGCAGACTTGAACGCCATGCCACGTGCGTCGAAAATTCTGAATCCTTCAAATTCCCCGAAGTGCGTGACGAACGGGAAGGATCGTTTTCCACCTTTCGTTTAATAATTTACCTGTTATTCGTTGCTTTTGATCTTCCCGCCGGAATGACCAAATTTCCACGTGTCCAGGATGGCTCAGTCTTCACAAAAAAGCTAACTAATGCTTCAGGTAAAACGGTATTCTTTTTGAAAAGTAAAGGTTCCTTATAAAAATTTCATACAACCTGCGTCATCACATTTCCAAGAATCGTCACTGGTGTTCCCCGAAAATGCGAAAACCGCAGTACAATTTCGTACTAAAGGGGAGACGGGGTGGGGGTTGCGGTGGACGTTTCATTTTTGGAGGCGCTTTTTATAAGCGGGAATTAACAAAAATGCCTGGAAACGTGGTAACAAGAAGGATCAACTGTAAGAATTCCCCTCATTAATGACACATTTTGATCTCCACTGCACTAGCAAACGTTGGTCCCGTGTTTCTATTTGAAGTACAGTACACCACCCGTGAGGACGTTGGAAAGTTGGATGGGAGAAATCTTATATCCCGGGGGGAAGGGAATACCACAATACTTTTTTTTTCAAAGCGGATCGGAAACATGGGCCTATGTCCAGCTAGTGAGTTTATAATCGGCATTTTGATGTGGAGAAAGAAAAAAAAAAGTATCTCGGGCATGCGTTTTTAACAGGACAGAACTAATCTTCATTTGACTACAACATCGCTCCGTTCTTCGAACTTGGACAATCTGAGATACAGCAAACAAAAAAACAAACACAGCGGGAATAAAATACACTTGCCATATTTTATTGTTTTCCTATTGATATATGTACAGATGCAAGCATATGATAATTCTGTACAATGCCTGTTCATAAAAAAACTTTGTTATAAAATACTTTAATGCATACTTTAGCGTGATACAATAATGTTGGAATCTTCTTTGCATTAAGAGTACAACTTCCTTGTCGAGGAATAAAATTTCCATTTGTAAGACGTAAAGAAAAATATCCATTTAATTAATCAGTTTCTTCTATGTAATTTCTGAGTTTGAACGTAATTTGATGCAGGACGACTTTCCCTTCAGTCAAATATTTTTGCGTGTGGCTGTGCCTTTACTGCCAAGGCTAATAATACATGTACTTGTCAGAGAAATGAAGCTATCCTTTCCTGGCTACATACACATAAAACGATATAAACTTTTATGCACTGTATTTTTTAATGCAAGAACATTACATTCGGGGAAACGAGCACATTTCCGCTCGGGAACTGACCGCTGACCGTCTTTGTCGGAGAAGTCGCTTAGCAACATGAAGTACCCCTAGATGTCACCCTCGAGGTACTCGGAAGTGTTCGCTGTCTTTTGATTGAATACTTAGACTCGGAGAGTCTTTAGGTACTACGATGTTTTTCCGAGAGTAGTGCTCGCTTCCCCGATAGAAAGAAAAAGAAAACGTTTTGCAGACTACATTGAGCTTGTGAATGAGAAAAGAAGAAACATAAAAAGCAAAGCGTAGTAGAATAACGTGTGAGCGAAGCAGCGTGGTGTTTTTACGTTCAGTGCCGAGGCTAGTCATCTGCTCTTGCTGTGTGAATGTCTGTTTGTTGACAGATGTGACGTCATGCCATAGAAGAATGGATGACTTAAAGCTTCTTTAGCTGATAGGCGCTGTTCTGGTTCATACTCCAGAAGATGCTGTACGAGGTTAAAGAACAGTTCATGGCTCTCTCCATCTCCACGCTTGTATTTCTAAAACAAACATATTACAAAGTGATACATCAGTCACATGTCCAAATTTAAGCTTGGTTTCAGATTCGCACCTTACACGTCAGTTCTTATTTCTACTTACATAGACCTCAATGAGCAAACACTTGGATTTTTCAAATCCAAATTTAAATTTATTATTTGATGATGTATGTAAATTTCTCTTCTTTTCGCGTTAGTGTTAGTAAATTCTGACTTATTATTCTTGATTTTTAGTACAGTAGGTCCACATCAGCCCTTTAACTGCCTTTTATCCAATTTTATCAAAAAAGGATGTATGTATGTATGTAAACCCAAATAAAATCGTTATTCCATAAGGAAAAAAATTTAACTACAAAAACAGTTTTTTTAAATCGTCTCTTCAAGGCGCGAAGCGACGAAATCGTGGATGGTAACGTCTCTCCCCAGGCTCACTCTCTGCTTAGACACTCGCTCCAGACTTTTCGTTTCAAGACGCGCATGTACGCAATTTACTGTTTTGCAATCTAAAATACCGCAAACCTCGAAAGTGTGCCGGTTTTGTGGACTCAGCAAAAAAATGAGTGAACTTTACAAAGTGATGTTACCTTGAGTGCCTTGCAGTTGTCCCTCACGTATCGCCCAGCTGAACTCCTTTCATCCCAGTCCAGTTTGCCTTTATAAAAATACTTCGTTTTTCTGAAAGAAATGCAAGGCATCAGATCAGATCAGACAAAACCAGGAAAGCCACTTTTGAAGCCAAGAAATGCTGACATTGCTTTCAAGAGATAGCTGCATAGAACAAACTTCAGATATCTGATATCAAACATAACATGACATACAAGATTTATGTCCCTTCTCCTTCTACCAAGCATCGCATTTACTAAAAACTTTAATTTGCTTTTATCTAAGTAAGGAATGGTTATTGGTAGAAATGTTACAACAAATGTTAACTGGCCAGTATTCTTACTTTGATTTTTTAGCCATGTGTGATGGTATAGACCCAAGTATTCTCTCCATCATTGCGAGATGTTCTCTGTTTTCGTGAGTCTAAATTTAAACACAAATGTTATTGTCAAAATTGCACAAAATTTGTCTGAAAATGTGTAGCTGGCAGTTAAGCATTGGTCAAGCAGAAATTGAATCGCCAGTTATGTAAGTTATCTTGTCAGAGGAAAGCTGTATCAGATGTTGTAATGGTCCTACAAAATTCTCATAACTGCTTAGTTCCAGTCCTTGGAACTGTTAGCCATCCTTCTCTTGTTAATAAGCAGGGATGTCGCCAATTTAACTGGCAGAAATAGAACTTAAATCCGCCTGAAATTTTACATAAAAACAGACTTAAGTAAACTTTTAGAGCTTCCAAGGCCAGAAAGGCCAGGTGGGCTTGTTGATGAGCCGGCTAAATGTTTTCTTAGCGTCAAAATCAAACCATTATAAGTGTGTTCCTGTTGATCTATGTATTTTGTGAGCTTCCAAAATTCCTTTTACAGTAAGGTGAACATGCATGATGAATATTAGTTAACACTAATGTTGTTAAAGGCAATTTACCTGAAAGAGTGTGAAGCCGGTATACAATTCAAACATGATACAACCAATACTCCACATATCGCACGGCTGAGACCAACCAAGCTCTGCAAGTGAAATAACAACAAATAAAGTAAGGAACAACAGATACTAAATTTACATTAACATAGTCCACAAAATGCAAAATTGTTGATAAGAAGAAAGCTCATTCATTTCCACAGAGATGACAGAGACAGCTGCTTAAAAAAAAACTTACCAAGAATGACTTCAGGAGCACGGTAATGCCTTGTTGAAACTACAGTACTATGGTGTTCATGGTCAAATGTCGCTGATCCAAAATCAATTAACCGCATTTCAGAGCTCTTCACTTCTCGCTCATCCCTTTTCTGGAAACAAAACAGAAGATAAATCATAAACACAAATAATAACAATGATGTTTTTACATATTCATGTGGCTTTTTCTTGCCAACTGAACATGCAAGAGTAGAATCAAACCCCCAGAGGAAACAAAACAGAAATTGGGTTAAATTACAGGGAAGTACTATTCAAAGGAAACAAAAATTGGTTCAAGAAATTGAGAGTTTCAAGAAACCAGGTTCCTGAAATCCGGATTCTACTATATTTAGCTATGCTGGCAGCTATTACAAATACCAGTACACAAATTTCCCAGTAAAATTTGTTTACTTACCAATCTCGAATTGTATGTAACATTGCAGTCGGAACTCACAAACAGCATGTTTTCTGGTTTGAGATCTGTATGGCTCATTTTCATGTCATGAAGAACTGAAAGTTTAAAAAGATAACTTATTATAGTCTAAGAATAACAAACCACTTACTTTTAATGATGGTGTACATGTAATATTATTTGTACTCAAGAAAACTCATAGACAGTCAACCAAGAGGGCAGAAAAAGCCAGGCAAGCAATTTCTTTTGCACAACCACATTTGGACTAACATTCTGTTTGACAATATTATGAAGGGTCTACTCGTAGCCTCCACAAGTCCTAATTTTTTAAAGAGAATAGGCCATTTTACAGTTGTCTGCTAAGTTACCTGGCCTTTGAATGGAAGTGAGGCTGGAGGTGACCTTGTTTTGATACAGACCTCACTACTTTTGTTGTGTAAATCATGTTGTTCTGATGCTAACTAGTTTGGATTTACATAATAAAGCAGAGAGGTTTGTATCAATGCAAGGTCACCTCCAGCCTCACTACCATTCAAAGGCCAGGTCACTTAGCAGTCAACTGTAAAATGGACTATTGAAAAAATTCGGGTAAAGACTTGGATGTAAAGTGTTTTAAGTGATTACTTACATTTAACTGCAACAACAAGTTGATAGGAAATGTGCCTCACTTGTTCAAGGGGGTATGGTTCGTAGGCATTGTCCTTCTAAACATGGAAAGCAAAAAAAAAAAAAGATTTGAGATACCAGAATAATCAATGGAAAGAAGATTCTAAAAACTTACAATTGAAAACACAAATAAAATTCTTTGCCAATGTCCTGTATGTTAGAATAGCATGTCCCTTACCATGAAGTCAAACACACTTAAACCCATCTTCTCAAACACAAGGCACATATGTCCATGATGGTTAAACCAATCAAGCAGCACGATACACAAGCTGAAAAAACAAGGTCAAATGCATGTATGAGAATCACACAGCCTTTGTAAGGTTTGACGCACCTTCTGATTTTGAACTGAAAATTTATAATTTTACTTTTTCCATGCTAGAGGTTAACCCTTTAATGGCTGGCTCATCAGGAAAGCATGCAGGTGATGATAATAATATGTTTGAAGTCTGACATGTAAGGCCTGGTTTGCACTTGTGACATAACAACATAATGGCAAGGTCATGCAAATGCAAAAAACACCTCACGTTGATGTTTTATGTCACCAGTGTGAACAACAAAACATTACGACATAGTTGGAATATAATGACACCAGCATAATGATATAAGGAAAGAACTGAACTTACTTTATGTCGTTATGACCATGTCGTTATGTTGTTATGTCACTAGTGTGAACCAAGCCTTATAGTTTTCAAATAACCTTCTTTTAGCAAATAAATAACAGAAAAAAGAAGAACAGCCAATTTTACCTCCTTCCATTTCGATCTCTTTGTTGGATCTTCTCAAGAACTTTAATTTCTAGCTTCGCAGCCTCCCTGAGAAAATAAATCATTTTTAGATAAAAATTTACATGTTTTATATGACCAAACAATAGTATTGGATCAAATGTTGCACAAACCTGTATTTTTCAACATTCTTTATCACTTTTACTGCAACATATGTATTGGTTTTCCTGTAAAGAAAAACAATTTTTAGTATATTATCGCTGTACTTGCACAGATGTACACTGTATATAAGAGATATCAGATGTTCCAGGGAATCAATGATAACCTCACCTGTCATAACAATCAAGGACTTTACCAAATGTTCCTTCACCTAACAGAGTGCCAATCTCATCTGAAAATGAAACCAAATAGCAAAATTAAAACCTTGTAAACAAAAACAGCTCTACATTGATAATTTCAGTGTGATACAAGATAATGATGTACATGTTTCGAGGAAAACTTTGCTAAAAAACAATTTAATATACAGTGTTATGAGTATTTTAGAAGATGTTTAAAATCAGTTGAAGCCCATTTTCATGTTTAATGACTTTTACCCTAAAGGTCAAACCATTACAAGGAAAATAACATTGTGAACAATGCTTCACAATGCAATAAAAAATGTTACGACCATTGGTATGGTAAAATTCTGAACCATTCATTTAAATAACGGGATATTAAGTATCTACCAGTAACTGTACGAAACAAGAAAAATTAGTACATCTGGAGTGCAGCAAGTCGCCCTGGTGATAAATGAGGTGACCGTCTTCATCATCCTTGACGCTTGAAAAGCCTCTACTCGGATCATCCTCGCAAGTTGGCTTCTGTTACCGGCGTCGCATCCATTTCACATGTGCGATTCATTCATTCATAGACATATTTCACAGGTGGGCACGGCCGCAATTCATCCCATCATAATTTGCATCAGCGTGTTCACATCCGGAGTTCCACCCCGTTTTCAAACATATAGAAAATAGCAAAATATACACACACAGCAAGCACATGAGTTTATTTGTAAAAGCAGTTACATGTATCTCCTAAGAAAGGTTTTTCATTAGTAGCCTCAAAAGGGTTCTGTACCTTTGATGGAATGTTTTGTTCAATTTTTGTGTGTGCATGAATGACACATAGATCACTCCATACTGATTTCATGTCCATCTTGTAATTTGTTTAGATTTATAACATCAACAATAATTATGTTTTGGATTTGTAGTAGTTGTTTTACATGGCTCAATGTATGGGTGAGAGCAACTCTAGCTTCACAAAAACACAAACTGCTCTCAACTTCTCAAGTACACCTGTATATCAATTTATCAGATGCTTTTATCAGTTACACAATTTTTCCAGTGAAGCAAATCAGAGTGCATGCTATACCATAACCTACATTTTGTAGTTTGTTTTGTATCATTTTAACTGCAGCCCAAGACAAAAAAAATTAACCAGGGCTATTCTGTTCCCTCTCCCCTCACTTGGGAAGTCACACAAACAGTTTGTCACTGAATTCTACTGTTTACAAATTCGTGTCCACTTCACAAACTCGTTTAAAATGGAACCTTTAAGGTAAATACCACTTATAATAAAAGCTTGAGTTTTCCAAGTATCCGGTTCACTATAACAACTAAACACAGTAGAATTTTAAGGGAACGTATGTACAAGGTATTTCCTTCTCGTCACACTATTGTTTTACGGTTGGCACGTGCTTCATTGACTTCGCGTGCATGAAATCGACAAGATGGACATTTCAGTTACAATTTCAAAATATATTTACAATTAAATGTGTTTTGGTAGAAGAAAAAGGGCTACAAAACATATTACTGTTAAGTTTACCATGGACATCCTTTAAAATGACAGGTTACCATTATTTTTTAGCCTAAAAGCTAAGTAAAGCTTTGTAGAAGTTGTTAGCGTCCATTGTCAAACAAGAGTCGTTAAAACGTTTTCTGGTTCCCAGATCATTTCATTATGAAATAAGGAACAGATCAGAAACATTACTTCTTACCGTTAAAACCTCAGAAGGATCATTTCGATACTTCTGTCGCTTCAACCTTCGATCGCTGCGCCGTGTACTGCGACTTCGGTTTCTTGACGAATGGCGATTGTGCCTCCGCTCACGAGAACGAATTGACGAGCTACCACGTTTATAATGGCGACTGTCAGAAACAGGACTATATTCCCTGTCTACACATCGATGTTTCGAGTAGTAAGAAACTAAACTGTCCTCTCCAGAGCTAAGAGAACGCTTTCTTCGACCGTTCCGTGGCATTTTAACAGTCAGTCACTGACTTTCACAATCCTCCCAAAAGATGGCGCCGAAAGTGACTCATCGCACCTCGCAAAACCGGACAAACAGGTTTGATTATGATGTCACTAATGACTGTAAGTCACGTGATTGTGTATTCAAAATGGCGGCTATCAGAGGTGCTTCACTAAAACAAGTTGCGAGAGTGACAGTTTCGTTCTGTCCTTTCGACCCCAAAACAGCATCAGCAAGGTAAAAAATATATATATCGACCTCAGCTTTTTCATTTGAGTGTAAAATTGAGTATTGTAGTTTTACTGGCGTGGAAATCACTGATGGTACCTTGGCCATGATGACTAGTCTAGTGTAGTCTCAGTCCTTCTCGTCCAAATCTTCATGAAATCAAAATGAACTAAAAATTATTCTGATTTGTCTGAAAGCAGATAAATATTGATCCAAGACACCATCATATTATTTATGACATCTCAGTGCAAATTATAGTTATTTTATCCATCCACTGCACTTTGATATTTTTTTCACTGGTTTTAGCAGATGGGAGGTTACTCGCTCAAAGCATGCAGGTCCATGGTGACCACAGTCCAGGCCAACGCCCTTCTTACGGATACCTCCATAAACATAAAACATAAACATAAACATAAAACTTTATTTATCCTCGAATTTTATCCATTTTATCCATAATACAGACACCTCTATATTACAAACAGTCTACAGAGAATTCATTACTCACACAAATTATCTCTTCTACTTATATACAGACACCACAGTAACATGGGCACCCAGTTCAGTCTCTTTCGTGTCTATAATTAAAGAGTTGTTATTGTAAATAATTAATTTTGTGTTTTTCATATATTTATTCCAACTGAGGCTTACAGCCTCTGAGCACTGTTCATAACCTGTGTCTAGTACTACTTCACACTCATAGTGTAAAATAAATTGTCTTATAAGAGTTGACATAACTTACACATGTAATGCACTGTTTCTTTTATTAGAGACTTCCTTTTAAGAATTTCCTGTAGAAGGATGATAGACTCCAATCCTAAGTGCCAAGTAATATCAAATTTCAAGAATGATGGATCAGAGCCAGCGGTGGATGTTGTTTTCAGTGAGTAATACAGTTGAACCTCTCTAATACAGACACCAAAGGGACAAAGCAAAGTGTCCGTATTAGAGAGGTGTCTGTATTATAGTGGTCACCAATATGACATCACTTTTGACTTCATTTACAGCTTAAAGTATTTAGTAACTTGACATGTTCTGCAACGCAATGCTGCAGGTATGAAAAAATAACACTAAGCATAAAATAATCCGAAAACGTCTATGAAAAAAGCGTCACCTTAGTTTGTTGTTTTTGTTACCACAAACAGGAAATTGCATTTATTTACAAACACAAAATACCTTATTATAGGAAATTAACGCGTCATGAAATTAACGCGAATTTCAAATTTTCGCGTTAATTTAAGTCGCGTTAATTTTTGTTAACGTTAATTTCTGCGCCGTTAATTAAGTGAAGGGTTAATTTCCATGACGTTAATTTCCATTATTTTGGCCCCAATTTTTCGTTACAGTCCATATGTTCTTGACTCCAAGGAAAAAGCATAATTTTATCTGCCACTATCATCAATACTGCAAAGAACGCTCAAAGTAAGAAAAGTACCACGAACATTGTTTTCGTTTAAGATTATACGCCTACAAGTGTTGAAATAAACTTGTTCCTGTTGTGTACGTCGCGTTAATTTCCTTCATTTTGAAATGTTACCCCCTCTTTCGCGTTAATTTCCTTTATCGGGAAGTAATTTTTTCTTCAATTCGCGTTAATTTAAGTCGCGTTAATTTCAAATACCTTAATTAACACAAGCGTTAATTTCCTATAATGAGGTATCATCGCCTGATCACCGGAGTGGCTGTAATAAGGAGGTTAAGTCTATATAAATTTGTTCCCTGGGGCCGAGATTTAGTGCCCATTGTCCCTATTAGAGAGGGTCCATATTATAGAGGTTTTTTCTAAAGAAAATATATGAAAATTTTGTTGGGACATCGGAGATATATTGTCCATATTAGAGAGGTGTCCATACAGAGAGGTTTGACTGTAGTCTTATGTTATAACTTAAAATTTGTCATTTTCTTTTTTCTGAAATTTCACAATTGCAAAAAGGTATCATGGCCTCAAGTCCCTCAAGTCTCCTTTGCAGCTGCTATTTGGGATGTCACGCAATGCTCACCCCAAAGAAGGAGGAGCATTACGTGACATCCCAAATAGCAGCCGAGGAGACTACATGGCCTCTGGCCAGTTTTAATTCTTGAAGCATGTGTAGAGTGCTCATTTTTTATTGTCAGCCAATCAGATTTAAGCAGAATTAATTCTGAGTCTGCAAAGAATGACCAAATGTCCATCAATCAGACCTTAATGTAGCCTCCCATGCAGACGTTTTTAGGGGTGATCATGTTTCACTCCTCTCCACGACTGCGTGGGAGGCTAACCTAAATGCGGCCTTGAAAGTAAGCCCAAAAACAAGACTTTTAATATGAGCCCTGGTTTCTCTCTGAATAGGTGACAAAGATACTCTCACAATGAAAACAAGCAACTTGAAAGTTATGGACATGATAACAATGTTTAACAAGAAATGCCGTGAAAAGGAACCCAGTAGTTAAATCATCTTTCACCTAAACAAGGTTGGTTTGTGCTGTTAGAAACTGGAAAACCTTTTTTGTTGCAATATTGCTACACTTTGTGCCTAAATAAAGGTCCTCACTTCCCCTTGATAAGAGAGATGATAAATAAATACCTGATATATTTAACATCACAGAAAAGTATGATAGACAACATAAAAATGGGATTCAAAAGGATTGGGTCTACAATGAAAAGAAATTGACCATCTTAATGCTATGCTTTCATTACCAAAGAGGTTGATAGGTTAAGGCTAGGTAATGAAGATTGGAAAGGGGAAAAATGGTTTGACAACCAAACTCAGTTCACAATGAAAGCTTTTGATTCAGGCTAGAATCTTTACTTCTTTTGCAGACAAAAGGCTGTGAGAATTAAAGTTGTGTGAAAAGAATGTAGATATTTACAAGTGACTCAGTTGAATTGGAATGCAGACTTGGCATGGCTGCTTGATTGTGCTTCAGAAATGTACCACATGATCAATTTTTTACATCACAAACATTCTGTCATCAGCTGGCTAGAGGGGAAGTTATAAACTGAGTCATACAACAGAAACAGGGCAGGGCCGACAAGTGAATAAATGCAGTCCACAACTCTAAAAACAATCATGACTTTATTCCACCTATTTACTTCAGTCAGAGAGTTGTACAGTAAGCAACTTACTTCAGTTGTTGCATCTGACTTAAAAATGGCAAGATGTAGTTAAGCAAATAAAGGTCTTTGCTGTAGTTTACTCTATTTGTGACATACATTTGTAACTAAAAATTCTCAAAGACCTCTTGAAATTTATATATATACAATATGTGCAGCTATTTTGATCTTTTTGTTTTGTATGAAGTAACATGCTTAAAATAGTGATAGTTTACAACAGACAAATAAATTTGTAAAATTAAAGCTTGAAAGTAGTCATTTATACAATGTATGTTATTTCTTCAAGTGGGACAGCTTTAATATACATCACTCAAAACCTGCAGCAGAATAAAGAAAAATGTAGTTAGACAAAGAACTGATTTAAAGCTATAAATTCAACACAAGTTGAGTATGTTTGCAGGTTTTCAAACTGGGGGTTTTCAGTCAGCTTAAATTATTGTTCTAATTGCCAACACCTTCAAAGCCAGTTGCTGGTTGATTTTGTGTCATTTTGAAACATGCTGCCAGTATTTGTTCACCTCATACTCCAACCTGGTCATTCATTCCAAACAGTAAAAAGTAAAGAAGCCTGTGTTCAAGCCTAGCAGCCCATCAGACCGGAGAGTACTCCCAGTTTCAGTAGCATGAAGTGACTAGAAGAGGGGTGGTGAATGGTCCTTCAAAAAAGCGTGTCTCGCAAAATTTTAGCCAAACTTCAAGGGTCTCAACGTCTCGAATTTTTCTTTGACGCCTTCTCCGGAGTCTCGATTTCTTTTGCAAGGCTAAAAAGCTCTCAAAAGGGCTCGGGCTCGCAGAAAAGATATCAGTCTCGCCGTCTCGCAAAGTCTCGCATTTACCATTCGACACCCCTTAGAAGTATTTCTACTCCCCCCTGGATAAAATGCTAATCCATTGCAGGGTTACCCTCAACATTTTATTTGCTTGTACTCATTTGTACATCTGAGTGGAGAGAGGTACTGTGATAGTAAAGTGTCTTGCCCAATAACACAACGGCCCTGTGATCAAAACCAGAACACTTGATACAGAGTCTGGGCACTAACCATTACGCCACTATGCCTCCTAAATTCCAAACAGTGGTCAACCTCTAATTTTTCTTCACAGTTATTAATAAATGAAATCGCAATCTATGGCTGGATATGGCAATCAGGGCTATCAGTCATTACCTTCTCTGGTATTCTGTCTTTATTCCGCTTGGTTGCCTCTTCTGCAGATTAGGGTCAGTGTCTCCCTGTGGAACAGATGCTAACAGCTCCTCTGTGGTCGTCGGTGGTCTGTTATGCTTTTCTCTGATTGAATTGATGGTGGCAATAGGGTACATCTGGGCATGTGATTCCAAGTATTTCAAAACATACTCATCAGCATCGGTTATTCTGAAGCGATGCTTGAAGATCTGTATCAGGGCTCCAATCTGGAAGTCAGCAGGGGTGTAGAATTCAGGATTGTCAACTGATGAACCTGGTTTGGTAGCATGAGTGCGTTCAAGGAATTTTCCACCAATTATACCAGCATTTCTGACTGGAGGTTCATAGATTGTCAACATGTCATCTGCCAAGCGGTAGTAAATGATGAAACGTCTGTTCTTATCCTCAGGGCGGAAGCTTTCCTAAAGAAAAATAAGTTGTGCATTAGAACTGGACACAATGTAATTTTCTCTCCCTTATTGGGTAACTTGGGCTAAATTCCAGGAATGTCCCTAAGGGCCGGCTGCTGGCTAATTTCACCTGCTGAAAGAGAACTTAAATCTGGCTGAAATTTCACATGAAAACAAAGACTTAGGTAAACTTTTAGAGCTGCCAAGGTCAGGAAAGCCAGCTGGGCTTGTTGATGAGCCGGCTTAGTGTTTTCTTAGGTACATCCCTGAAATTCCTTTCTTTCCTTGGACTAAATATGACAAGACAAAGAACAAGCACTTTAGGAGCCCTTGACTTACCATGGTGGCAGCATATCTGAGGACTTTGTGATCATTTTCCAGCATTTTGATGAAGTCTTTCTTTGGCGGCTGCGGCACCAGTGACAGGCAAGACTGCAGGCTGTCCTCAAGTGATCCAAATCCATTGTAGGGTGGAACATCCTAACAAAAAACACAAACAGTGGTTTAGATGGACCATTCACTTATGCACAAGGAAGAAAATGCCACTATATCTCAAGACCAAAAATGCTTGTCCAGCTGAAAATATTACATACACTGTCAACGAAATCACTAGTGAATCAACACAGCTCAGAGCTTGTTATACTCTCAGTCACAGATCTATCGCAAGTTTTGCTTTTCTATCCCCTTCCCTGTATACTAGTTGTCGAGTTACACAGGTTTGTGTGTGATAGTCACTTGCACTTAAAATAACTAAGTGACAATTTATCAAAGGCACTGAAAGATCCATATAGTGCTAACATCTTTCATAAGATATTTGGAATTTTTTTGGCGCAAAACTCACAAGACCAGACAAGCTACATGTAAGAAACTCTTGTAGTACTCACCTTTTCTAAAGTCTCTCTTTGTTCTCCCTTCACATCGACTGAAGTAAAGTCATTTATACCAAATTTCCTGTAGTAATTCTTTGTGAACTCATCACAGTCATGAAGAAGGAATCTTCTTCCCATAATGAATAAAGTCTGACCAACCATGAAGTCTCTTGGTGTGAACCAGTCCTTGATCTCATGATCAGACAACTCCAGAACACAGGAAGGAAAAGATGCTAAAAAGAAGAAAAAAAAATAAGAAAAAGTTTTCAACAAATATTTAACAGTTATTGGAAGAGGTTGAGCAAAATATTGTGATTTGTCAGTGGTGAGCAGATCAATTATTTGCCGAAGCCTTTTTGAATTTGTTTTGATCATTCGATCACTGAATTTGTTTCGCACAAAGTACCTTCGGGAACTGCATGGAAACCGCACTATTTCTTGCTGAATAAATGCAGACGAAAGCGTAACTTCGCCTTCGATAATACAAGCTGGTCTTCATCCAATTCTCTTTTCTTTCAGATATTGCCAAAATACAATGAGAGGAAATTCCATTGCCTTCTTTGTAGCCTCGCTGTTTTTTTTCAGGCCCAGTAGACAAATCCAACCGCTCTTCTTCATCTCTGGAAAACTAGCTGCCATTTTTCTCGGAAGTGGACACAACTACGCATGAGCAGAATATTATTTGTAGCAAAATCACTGTCAGACGCTAATGCGCACGAGCAGACCATTATTTGTAGGCAGTTATTTGCAGATCACGTGGTGGGCTTTCGGCCAATGAAAAGGAAGAAAAAATTGCATCGAATGATAACTCCTTTTGTTAGCAAATATAAGGGGCTTATCAGACACAGATAATTACATGTATCAGTGCTTTTTGTCACTTCATGGGCATTCTCAATAAAATCAAAAAATAAATCACTTAAATTATTATTTTCTTTATACTGGTACACTTCATTTTGGTGCTCTGTCAATCTTTTAAACAAGGAGAAACCTACTTACATTCCACATTTGTTCTGTCTTTTGGTAGCCTTTGTCTGCAAACCAGGACAGGGAAAGGGTCTCTGCCATCATTTGCTCCATGAACTTCCCTGATTTCCACTGTGTCATCTACTAGATAGTAATGGATGATCTGTGGTAAAAGAACAAAAATTACTGTCACTGGACAACAACAAAGAGCAAGTGGCTTTTTCTTTACTGTGTGACTCTTATTAAATTTAAAGTCTTCATCTCTTCAAAAGAGAGTTGTCTGAGATGAATGCAAAGTAGGTGTCCCTCCAACTCAAATTATGTCTAATATTGTCTTAACACCCGCTTTCAGTGTTACGTGCATAGCAACATGCTGGTCGAAACGAGCCGATCAAAAGCAATATAATGCATACCGGTGTTGGTTTCATGCAAATGAGCCCACAAGTTGAGAAGGTCACGTTAGTGGGCTGTGATTGGTGGATTTTCTATCCATTTTGTTTGTTTAGCACATTGAAAGATGGATGTCTATTGAAAGCCTCTATGCACCAAACACTGAAAGTGGGTGAAATTGCAACTAAATTGCACTTACACATGGCCTCATTTCACCAAACATGCTATCCCTGTCATCCCAGACACAGTAAAACCTCAGGACCTTTCGGTCCAGTTCGATAAACTGTTTCAGTTTGTCAAATGACGAAGGTGTCTTGTAGCTACGGAGAGGCTGCTTGCGAGATTCAGTGTAAGGATCTGTCTCTGGCATTAAAGGCTGGCTAAGTTCTATTCCTTCACTGGCCATATACTCCTATAGAAAGCAAGAATTGATATTCAATAAGTGTTCTTCAGACTGAAACTAAGATACGAGTAGGCTGGGTGTTTAAATTTACTTATTAAAATTATGTTTTTCAGTGCACTGTAATTGGTCAGTTTTATGAGACCACATTTACATCACTTATGTAGGTCTTTGACTTGAAATGCTCTCCTTTCTCCCAAGCGAGAGATATAATACATGTTATTACCCTCACTCCCTTGGTCCATACTGTGGTAAGGTTATATAGACAGTTTCAATTAAAAGCCCTTTCACAAACTGAAATTACAGATTTCCATATCCTTTGGTATACTTAAACTTGTGAAATCCCTACCCTTTTGTATATATACCTGAAGACTGAAAAAGGTACCCCTTTTCGGGCGGAGCCTCCCCGTATAGGCCGTTGTAGGGAGTACCCCCCTCCCCCGGGGTGCATGCTTGAGCTATTCATGAATGGGAAAAAAATTCTGTCCAAATCTTGATAACTAAGAGGTATATATTATTTGTGTTTACCTTGGTCCAAGCATCACAGTCATAAAGATGAAACACTTTTCCATAAAATGTTGCATTGATTCCGAGGTTGAGGTCTTTCCAATGCCAGTATTCACCAAGATCATTCTTTGGTAAACGTTGTCGCTTTATGAGTTTTCCTTGTGGAATTCCACTAAAAGGAAAATACAGTTCTGATAAGATATACATGTAAGAAAATACTCTTACACTGACTTAGCCTGCGAACCTAGACGTATTTCTGGCTGTTGTTTCTGAGATTTCATATTCACATATTTTAAAAAAAGGCTGCGTCAAGCCCTGTGGCCCATACAGGCCAGAGTTTTTCTGGTTTTTGTCGCAAGAAGCGACTAGGAGTATTTTTACTCCACCCTGGATGAGATGCTAGTCCATCGCAGGGTTACCCCCCAGTATGAGTTTGCCGGTACCATTTATACACCTGGGTGGAGAGAGACACTGTGAGAGTAAAGTGTCTTGCCCAAGAACAAAACACAATCACCAAAATCAATGCTAATGAACAGAGACATTGCTGTACAATCATTACTCAAACATAAAGGTAATGCGTAAAAAATGAAAAATGAGTATCTACTATAATACTGTGGTCGTGAATGGGTAAAATGGCTTTATAAAAAAGTCAGGATTTGTTACTTACTTACAGCATAGTATTACAAACTAAATTCTAAATTTTTTAACTACCTGTTGTTGACTACTGGTTCAACCACTGCGATAGAATCATCTTCCAAATAGTAATAAACTTTCACTGGACGAACTCTGTAATATTCGTTGGCCGATTCGTGCACGGTTTGCTTGAAATACGCAAAGAAAAGCAAAACCTTTTTGTCAAATGCTACATGAGCAGGGACAAAATCTTCTGGTGGTGCCTGAACTTTTTGTCCGTAAGTCAACGAAGGCTTGAGATTTGCTAATTCGTCCAGCTCTTCTTGTGTAAGTTTATTCACAGGTATCGGGTCTCCGCCAATACCTATTGTGGGAGCTACTGGCACAGAGTAGCCATTTCTCCATCCAAGTGTCTGTGGTCGATGATATTTGGTTTTCTGAAAGAAAATTATCGATTTGTAAGCTTCCACTGTAGAAATTTCAGACAGTTGGATCACGATCATAAAACACAGCGATAAAACTATACTTACCGTAGGATCTATAAAAGAATTTCCAGGGAGGAATGGAAGAGCCATCTTTCTTATTTTTAAAGTACGAATTCGCTTTTAAATTTAGGACTTCAGCGAGATCTTTTCACAGAAGATCAAAATGTCTCACTAACAATCATGGCCGCCGCCGTTGCTATTTAGTAGCGCTTGTTGTCATGGTTTCTGTTTAGAAGACAGTCCCACTCCCGCGAGATCTCACGGGATAGAAGACTCCCCAAAGGAGTTATGGGATGGCGACAAAAGAGGAGGACTGGTACGTCGTTGCTATAATTATTTAAAGGGACTAACATAGCTATAGGTTTCAACTGGGGAACAGACAAAGGCAAAATATCTTAGGGAACAAGGGGACATAAAACATAACAGTTTGGAGATCACGGGAACGAAACACCAAGGGAACAAAACGCTGTGTCGAGCTGTGAAAATAGAGGACAAACAATAATAGGTGGTTTTCACTGTCACGCCATTGTCACGCCGCGAAAAAATAAATCCAAAACTATTGAGTCAAAAAAAGTCAAGAATATTACAGGTTGTAGAAAACTACTATATAAACTACTTGTCCAAGTCTCAGGTCTGTACGTTATTCCGTACTCGAGTTATCCGTCAAATTCACGCAAATTTAGAGAGCACAGTAAGGACATGTTGGAGTCCAACTACTTGGGATCCAACATGGCGGCCGGAAATCAATGAAAACATCTGGTATTTAATTCTGCTACAAAAAGCGGTCAGATCACCCTGATGAACAAGTAAACATTCACATAAAAACTTCTCGCAAAACCTCAACTGTCCAGATTGTTAAAAATCGCAGGATAAGGCATTTTTTAAAGAAAACGTGACAGCCTTCCGGCGGCCATCTTTGATCTCCTGTGGCGTGAAATTCCAAAATTTAAAATGCTCTATCTTAAAAACGGCGAATGCTATCGAGCTAAAACCTTCAACAAGATATGTTTTAAGGACGTCTTACAGCCAGTGAAGGATAAAAAGTTAGGGGTCTTGCAATTCTGGGTTTAAGAATTTTGATGACGTCACGTGAAAACAAAGAATAATCCATTTTACAGTTGCCTGCCAAGTGACCTGGCCTTTGAATGGTAGTGAGGCTGGAGGTGACCTTGCATTGATACAAATCTCTCTGCTTTATTATGTAAATGAAAACTAGTTTGCATCAAAACAACATGATTAACACAACAAAAGCAGTGAGGTCTGTATCAAAACAAGGCCACCTCCAGCCTCACTTCCATTCAAAGGCCAGGTCACTGAGCAGACAACTGTAAAATGGACTATTGAAATAGAAGACGTAAAAGGCAGCGGTCTAGAATATTTATAGTTTTAGCGCTATACAAATATAATTATTTATTTATTATCTAATTCCTATGTAGTCAAGAATATGGAGGTATATCTATTATCAAATCCAATACTCAGTGAGGCCTGTCCCGATTGTACTCGTTAAATGCTTGAAAGATGCTCACTGGAATGTCAAAAAGTTGCTAAAAAATTCAAAAATCCAAAAACTTTCTTGATATTTTTATATAAACGTTAATTAAAAGCTTTATTTTTTGTTTTCAACAATAATTGCTAACATCGGTCAAGAAAAATAGCTTGAAACTCTAAGTCTCACGAAACGAAAGAAAAACGTCAAGTGACAGATTATGTGTTCAAAAGGCTGAAGACATTCTTGAATTTGCGTATTTTTTTACGAAAACGTTGACGTTTTCGTTCTTGATACGTGCTCTTAACCTATAATTTGCTCAAAAATTGCTTAGAAAGAAAAAAAATTGCTCGAGGTTGCTCTAAACGCCAAAAGTTGCTCAAAATCGATCTAAAGTTGCCGAGTACAATCAGGACAGGCTTATACTCAGTAATAGAAAGAAAATCATCAAAATCACGAATACATCAATCCAAAGCTGAATTGCAACAAGCTGATTCAGCAGATAAGCATAATGCAAAACCAAAAAAGGAATCACGGAAACATGCATAACGCAAGTAGGCATCACGCAAACAGCCATAACGCAAATAGTCATAACGCAAAAGAGATCAACACTGAGGTTCCTCAAAAAACCTAATGGCTTCACGTGTCTTGAACTTGATATATTAAGAAGTTATTGCGTGATGCCTCCGTTTCGTTATGGCTGTAACGTGATGATAATCTGTGTTATGACTGTTGCGATATGCCTAACGGTGTTATGGCGTTATACCTATGTGCGTGATGCATATTACGGTATTCCTATTTGGGTGATGCCATTTTGCGTTTTGCATGGCTGTTTGCGTTATGCCTTTTTGCATGATGCTCTTTTGCGTTACGCCGTGATCTGTTCAATCGGCTTGATGCCATTCAGCTGTGGATTGCCGCACTCGTGACTCCGTTGAGTTTCTTTCAATTTCTGAGTATTTTGCCATAGATATATGGTCACTGCGGTCATGCTGCGATTTGACACCGCGACCGTTACCACTGTTTTGTTTAGTACCCAATCCCCCAGAGTAAATGTGGGTATCTATGATATGATATGATATGGGTGCTTATATAGCGCATTTACAAAGCTCGTGATCAATGCGCTTCACAATTCGAATCTATGGGATGAGACCGGACATCAGCATATAAAAATAAACACAAAAGATGCAAAAGAAACAGCGAGCGCAAAGCACGATAGTTCTCTCGTGATTCTTCCCCCGAGTTCAAAGATCGAAACAGAAAAAATACGAGAAATACGATAGAAAATAGAGGACTGTGAACAGTCGACTGGAAATTGGATTTTTGTGTTTGTTTTGAGGGCTTATTTTCGGGAGGGAGGGGAAAGGGACTGATAAGGTACTCACGAAGTTTTACGACAGTGATTTATTCGCATGCTAGGAAAAAAATAAATTACAAAAATTACAGAGAAAAGATTCATTTCTTTTATTCTTTGATGCTTAACTCACTTGCATCATTTGGTTATTTGTATCGATATTCTCATGTGGTTGTTTACAACATGCTTTACAGTATTTCTACTTGACTCCGAGTGTTTGTTCTTCAAACTTCTCCTAATCATCACATCAGTAATGCTAATTGACCTCTGTGACAATAACACAATTTCTCGACCGGCGCTCACTGCTACAACATGATAATATTTTAAACTATGAAATCTCTTGGCGGGAAAAATATCACTTTGTAAAAATCTCCATTAAGAAAAAAATATGCGCTGAAAATTACATCTGCAATGCAACATTGTTTAACCCTGTGAAGGGGAGATCATTCATAGTAGGATTACTTTTAAGATAATCACTCTTTACAATTTATTGACTTGATATAATTATATCATCAAGTTAGGATGTGACGTTCATCTCCTTGTCTTGCTCCATATCTTGATCTTTTTTAAGTTCAGATTCATCCAAACTGTTGGATCTCTGTCCAACTATCTTCTCCTGCGAAATAAGATAGAAGAATGTACAACAGTAATGTTACCATAGATACGGCCAATCAGAAGGCTGGAAATGGGATTGATGTATTCGTGATTTTGATGATTTTCTTTCTATTACTGAGATACTGAAGATTATCATGTAACTTCGCCAGATAGATTAACTAAGGGCAAACTGTATTCATGTATCACCAAATTTAAAAAGCTGGCTTCTCAAACTCGTAAATAATTCATCACGTTAAAACAAAAGAAACCATCACCGTGACAGTGGTTTGGAAATCTGATCTCAATTAGCATAGATTTTTACGATTTTATTTTTCCATTTACTCGTTAGTTTTAGTTTCAATTGAAGATATATCAAACAGTCGAGAGTGTTGCATCACATTGCCAAACACGTCGAGTTTCATCAAAATCTGCTGCTCATCAAATTTTCAACTCTCCTCTCGATAGTTGGAAATGTGATCAAACTCTCTCAGCTGTTTGATATAAAACATTACCCCTATATGCAGAATTGCATAGGAATGAGTAAGGTGAACTGAGCTTGGGAATGATGTTATATTAGTATGACCAAAACAGTCACTGATCACAAATAGTTGTTTAATAATAAAAACTTTCCATTTATTACTGACAAACTTATTTGAGAAATTAGATTCTAATCAAATGCATATATTTATCATAGCTACATACATTAGTTCTTGCAGTGACACACCATAAACTATGGAACTTCTGAACAGGCGAGTTCACTTAAATTATTTAAACAAGAACTAGACTAGTTACACAATAATAAAATGCCAGGAATATTCACTACGGTTTAACAATCTAAACTAAAAGAAATGTAGAGATGTTATTTTGAGGAATTCCCAGAAAACTACCAGGAATTGCAGTGTATTATTTAAAAAAAACACAGAAGTTTGTTACTTTTCTTAGTTTTCTTCTTCTTTGAATACCAGTATGTGGCAGTTTGCAGACTGAAAACCTGCTCTCTATATGCTGTCTTTGCTACCTTTACTAACTGTGTACTAAAAGTAGTTCATATTTATTACTGTTACAAGATGTACAGCAAAATTGATATAAATATAAAAGTTCAGAATATAGCCAATAGAAAATGTTTCCTTTGGCTTTGTAACTGTACAGAAACAGACAAGTATTTCTATGGTCATTTTCTTAAGTTAACAGAAAGCAACTCATCCTGGTTTGTATAGCATTACAGGAAAACTTGAAACAGCTACTGCATTACCTTCCTATAATGCTACAAAACACAGAAAATAAAGCTTTCTAGTTATGTTTTCTGGTAAATATGTTAATTTACGCAGTTAATAAAGTTCTCACTCACTCACTCACTCACACTCACACTCACTCACTCACATTCATTAAATAGAGTGTGTTTAACAACATTACATTTCACGTTTATTCTCAGATTCTAAGTCTGACCTTCTCCCATCTTAGCAAATGCCAATATTCAAAATACCTATCTCTAGTGTTTGTCTTGTTTTTAGCGTCACACTACCTGATGGTTAATTTATGCAGTTTGTGACTTTTTCTTGAAGAATTTAAATACTATATAATTTAACCAAAAATGCACAATAAAATATTTTACTATAAAAACAAGATGCATTGGATGTTGATATTATTGTCCTCATGACAACATGACGTCATTATCAGGTGACGAAGCAGGCTGATTGGTGGTTAAGTGGGCCTTGTTTGAGCTTCCAAGCATCTTAAACTATAGTGAGAGAGCAATATTAGAATTAATTGTTAAACAGCAGCAAAAGAAGATTTAATATGAGTTATGCAATGCTTCTATTTATAATTTATTTTAGCAGTAAGAGATATTACAGCTTTTGAGGACAATGGAATGCAGAACAAAATGTAAAGAGTTAAGTTAACAGTCACCAACACAATTTATATTATTGATGCTATAATCATAATAAATTATTATTTTTAAATTATTTTATTTTGCAGAACTGTAAATTCTTTATTTATTTTAAATGAAAGCTTATATTTGTAGGTTGTCAAAAACCAGGCAAATCATTGGACACACTGAGTATAGACAATGTTCAAATTATGAGGACAAAAAAATGCACTAAAATGATGTCCTTAAATTTGTGTGATTTTAAGTTCTCTGATTCACATTGTGATAACAAATAGGAAACAAAAGAGAATAAAAATCAAACAGGTTTGAAAAACAAATTTGCAATGTAAGTTTTTTTGCAGGATATTTATTTTTACAGCTTGCATAAAACACAACAAGCATGCTGCCTTCACCAGCTGATGATGACCAAATGAAGCCAAATATTTTTGGTGATTTTATTGCACACAATTCAAGTTTTAATATTTTTGATTAATATGCATTATCAATAATTTTAAACAAAACATGACACTTTTAAGTTTTGCAGACATGTTTTGTCAGAAACTGATCTGCCATCCTCAGCCTGGTTTGAAAAAGGTTGCTTTTACTAAGACCTTATCAATAATTTTTGTCTTTCCTCACACACTTTCCTTCAGGCAATGAAAGTGTTACAACAATACTAGGTACTTTTAAAGCCTAATGCTGTGCTTTGTAAAACCTACACCATTGCTCAAAACCCATATAACACTATTGGAATACCATACAGATAAAAGATTGTCTTCTAGCTTGAAAACAACTCCTGTTGTATCTAATATTTAATATTAAGTACAACAGTCATGTACTTCATACATCTTCAAGCCTGGCAACAATAATTTCATTTCTCTACGTTTACACACTTTTTTATCACATTAAAAATAAAATTCCATTACTTTTATATTGAGGTCAAAACAATATCAAAACAAAATTATAATGAACAAAAATATGCATTAATTCTGCATTGTTCATGTGTAACTCTTTCAGTAAGCGTCAGTTTTGACTTAACTTGGTAACAACACTGATTGCAGCATTAAATTATCACAAAACCGCAGCAATACCAGTCTGGATGTCTGAGGTATTTTAATACAGATGTCAATAAAATAACAACAGCTGGCTCCATACATTTGGGTTTGATGGGCCACATAACCTTTCTTCTGTTTAAAAGCACCCAAATACATCCAGTTGGCACACATATCCCACACAGACATGTGCATGTAGTTTACCTATCATGAAACAAAATTGCTTACCTTAAGACTTGAAGAAGCAGACACAACTTTACTTTCCAAAGATTGAAACATTGATGATCCCCTAATGCAACCAGATAGAAAATAAAACAATTCAGAACTTTTCAGATGTAAGTAAAGCAAGTACATATTAAGTAGGTTAACACTGCCATAATGTAGATGTATAAATAATAATAACAAATAAATATCGCTGAAAGTAAATATTAAAAATAGATATTTAATATCAGAAATATATGGAGTGATTGTCGAACCTGAAGATTATCTTAAATTGTTCTTGAAATGACTTTAAACTAACCATTTGAAAAACTAAATAATTATAATAAATTATAATAAGTTTTTGACTATACTATTATTATTATTATTATTGTTATGTTCCTTATTATTATTATTATTATTATTATTACTATTATTATTATTATTATTACTATTATTATTATAATTATTAGTATTATTTATATGATACCTAATTTCTCCTAGTTTCTTGGCGGTCGCTGATCCAACATTTTTTGCAGCAGTTGCTGTCTTGGATCCTGCATCACTTAACACTGTTTTTGTTGCAGAGGCACCACTGCTTAGCTTGTTGTACCTAAAATACAGAGGAGTCCAGATATGTCATCTCAATTATGTTATGCACTATGCTCAAGTATGTGAAACATGTCTTTT
Source organism: Oculina patagonica (assembly GCF_052425735.1). Lineage (NCBI taxonomy): Eukaryota > Metazoa > Cnidaria > Anthozoa > Scleractinia > Oculinidae > Oculina > Oculina patagonica. Next base: position 26,081,001 of record NC_135766.1, on the reverse strand, counting down.
AATATATTTATGAATATATTAAAATGCATGATAAGAACACTAAATTGAAATATTAATTTGGAATAATTAATGAAACGTAAATTGAAATAATTAATGCAAAATTTTAGCCCAGTATAATCATTCAGAATATTATAACCTGTGTTAGTAACTTTGGACTTACCACTGATTTGATCTCTAGGGAAATCAATATATTTAATTTTGTTGCAGGTGTTTAGTTTAAATTACAAATTTCAATTGATTTAAAACTTTAGCCACTTGCAGGCCAAGTTCAATATACAGAGAAGTTTGTGTAGGGTTTATTTTACAGCAGCTTTTTGGTTTTCCCAAACAATAGACTGTAGTGTTTTATAACTATAACAACTAAAGCAGTTTTGGTAAACCAATATGGCCAGAGTGACACCACAAGAAAAACAAGTAGTTTAACCCATTGACTCCCAGAGATTTTTGAAAAAAGCGTATTGTTTGGAGATTAGTTAGAAAGTGCCCAGTTACCACTTTTTATTCTTTTTATTCTTTTCTTATCTTTTTGCTGCAGTTGTAGGCCTTCCACTGGGCTTACTTGCATTTCAGAATTTCTAAGAAAGCATCATTGAAACAGGAAATACTCATCATTGAGAAGCCAAGGGTGGTTGAGGCAAATTCTCCTACAAGTTTTTCACTTAAATTTCTAACTAAAGCATTTTTGTGGGTATGTCAGGCACAATTGACCCAATCACTCTGACTAATTTGGGCATTATTGGAATGAGATTTTCCTCCTGCAGAGATTGCATTGATGCCTTTTTTTAAACAAAAATGATGTCACAAGCGGAACAAAGAGAAATGCTTGTCAGGGCCGGTTTTGGCCCGCATGGGAACCAATGGGTTAAAACACTTACGCTTGCGAGTGAACAATTTTATCATTCAAGTCTTTAAATGTATCAGCTGTCTTTTGATACCTGTTGCAAAAAAAGAAAACGGAAAATAAGTTATCAGAAACTACGCAGTCATGCAAACTTGGCCTAGCTGCACACTCACAGCGAAATTACTAACATATTGCTAACCCGCGGTGGCCTCCCCCATAAACCTTGTGGTTTCTTGAAGGTCTCCTCGCCCTATCTATTTAAGTTATTTTGTACATATTAATTTCTAAAGTGGCAAATAAATGATGATGATGATAATGAAAACTTTACTTCAGCTCTTCACACGTTTGTAAGCATGCTGTAGTTACTCAGTGATTTTACAAAATAATTTTTTGAACTGTTTTCTTGTAACATTTGTTTCTACTTCATTTGTTTATTGATACTAACATCTGAGTTCCTTGCAGGTTTTGGTATTGGTGACTAAATCCATCTCTTAACTGCGACCATGCTGTGATGCCCAACAGTTGTTTGATCTCTGCTAACTGTTTCTCTTTTCGATCAAGAGCTTGTCTCAGAGTGACAATTTCCTCTTCAATCTGCAAAGGAAAAACAGCAAAAGGATTGCTGAATATAGCAAGGTCCATCTTTCAGCTGTGAACATGCTTTTCACTTTGTCATTTTTTAACATTATATTTTCAGTTGCTACCTTTTTTTCTAAAATTATGTGGGATTGCTGTGTGACATGCACAGTGTTATGTGTTGAAAGACCTGTAATGTGTCTTCATATGATATCTGTCTATTCTGTGGATCTCACAGTAAATAAATAAATAGCTAACATCAGAAATAATAAATAAATAAATAATATTTAAAATAAAAAAAGATACAATTGTTATTAACAACTGGACTGTTCTCTGTGTCATATATCTTTAATATATCAGCTACATTAAAACACAAGGCTGAATTAACCCAACTACATTAATTAGTAAATTAGGCAATTAAAATGTACCTCACTAATTTTAATAACTAGCATTTTTGTGTTAATATTTTTAATTGACATGTCATTTTAATTAAGAAGGAATCATGATTAGTATGGATATTATTGATTTTACTATTGTTTTAATTTATACTTATATCATTATTAATATTGATATTATTTCCTATTAAAATCAAATTAATACTCGACTCTAATATACTTTGACCCAAATTCATCAATCTTCTGGATATTCATGAACATTGTGTTCTTTTATGGTTTCAATAATTTTATCGTATTTACCATAAGAGCATTTCTATGAGCCATTAACTGACACGTTGTGTTTGAGATCAACAAGTCATGTGAGCTACAGCAAGTGAGCAGAGATAGCTTGTGACGTGTCAGATAATTTTTTTTCATAACCTAGAACATTCTTATACACCTTCTTAGCTTGTTCGCGTAGTTCTGCTTTCCTGGCTTCCTCTGCTTCCAGGTCAGGGGACAAGGAAATCTCAGCGATCTCTTCAGTCTTCCCCTCCTCTGCTTCAATGCCCTTCTCGACTATAAACCCTGATAAATCCATCCCGTTCTCTTCAGCCATCTTGCTCCCAATATTTTTATCCCAGATTACTTTGCGCGTAACGAAGGAGAAAAATGTGTCCCATAAGTCTTTGTGGGTTACCGTTTATATTCCCGGATGTTGTAGTGACGCAAAGAAGACGATCAAACATGGCGCTGCAGAATCAAAGAAAAGCGAATGTGAGTTGAATTTTTTGGTAATTTTTGCTCGTGATTTCTTTTATACGCTGACAGGTTTAGCCCTTATCGAAACTAACGTTCTCTGTCTCTAATTATCACTGTTTTACGGTTTCTTTTCATAGATTTTGCTAGAAAATAATTGTATTGCCATCGGGTTTGACATCGAACTTGTGAGTTCGTCTGTTTGTGGTACCTTGATCACGAGCTTTTTTCATGTATTTTAGGTCCGATTGCCTCCAGAAGTTAACAGAATTTTATATGTCAGGTAAGGCACCAAATGTTTTGTCCTCTCTTTCTTAGCGAGTCCTTATTCTTACCCCTTTCATGATATCACACTAAGTTGTGTGGGATTCCTCGACATTCCATATTTGTAGCATATCTGCAAAATGGTAGTATTTATGTTGTGTTTTTGTTTCAGAAATCTTCCTTACAAGATAACCACAGAAGAAATGTATGATATATTTGGAAAGTATGGAGGAATCAGACAAATTAGAGTGTAAGTGGGCTTGTGTGATTTTCTCATCTTAAATCCAAATTTGTTGATGTGTTAGGAGCAGAGACATGTGTATGTGTCATGTTGTCATAATTATTATAATAACCTGTATGTTTTTTCTGTTGCAGTGGTAATGCGCCAGAAACAAGAGGCACTGCATTTGTAGTGTATGAAGATATTTTTGATGCAAAAAATGCCTGTGACCACCTGTCTGGCTTCAATGTATGCAACCGATACCTGGTTGTTCTGTACTACCAATCCACCAAAGTAAGGAGATTAAAGTATTTAACAAGGGTGTGCTCTAAGAAAAATTACTAGGAGCCCAAAGGTTCTGAACTGTGAGATCCAGGGTGCCCAGCATAAAGTTTATATAAAAGAAATAAGATTATCTGGTCACCCAAAGACAAAACTTAGTCGCCTGAGGCACCCGGGCACCCTTAGAGCACAACCCTGAATTATTACTATTGCACTCTATTGTATGGCTAGAGCTTGTTAAGATATAACATGCATTGTGATTGTTATTATTAAATGGATTTTCCTGTAATGCCCAGGGGAATGATGACTGATGCTACATGAAGCTTTTTGGCAAAATGCAGGCAATGCTCAACAAAGAGAGCCATATAGTAACTTTTTATTAACTACCACTAGCTTTAGTTTATACTAGGAGAGTATCACCCTTGGTCTTTCTCGTACACTTCTTGCTTTGCTCAGTCTGAACCGGAACGACATCTGGCCCCAGGTTGTTGAAATGATGCATTATGTCATCCAATGGATTGTGTAGTCTGTTTTGTCAACACTTATCCACCGGATAGTAATTTACCTGGTGGATAGAGCAGTTTTCAATTGAGTGTCGTAAAACCAAAACCAAAGTAATTACTCTGGCCAATCACAAAGGACACAGACAATCCAGTGAACCAATCAAAACTCGAAGCAAATACATGTAGCTGTCAACGAATCGCGAGAAAACGTGCGCGAGTGAGTCACGATTGGTTTTGGTTTTACTCCTGATTGGCCGAGAAAGTTGCACAAAATTTTTAAACCAATCACTTAGCGTAGTGAACGCAAAACCAAAGCAAACACAAATTACTTTCGACACTCTAGTGAAAACCGCTCTAATGTTCCTTTTGCATAATTGGTAATACTCTACCAGTTTAGCCCTCGCATTTGGTTGATAAGAAGTAAATCCACAGACTGCAAAGAGTCCTTCAGTCTGGTCACCTGTGTATGAAGCATAACTTCTTCCCAGACTCTGTTCCTAAGTGTCCAATTCAACACTCACTCCACTGTTTTGTCTGGAATGGATGATAACTACTGAGCAATAATTCTTTAGAAATAATGTTGAAGTAAGTTTAGTGCCAGTTCTAAACATTGCTCAACCGAAAATGAAATGTGCCCAGACTGACAGGCAAAAAAAAAAACATATCTTGACTTGTCTTTAATATGAGTTAAATTTCGATCAATCTCTTTTTTTCCCACAGGCTTTCCAGAAACTGGACAAGGAAAAGAAGAGACAAGAACTGGAAAAAATGAGGGAAAAATATGGAATTAGTAAAGACAAGTGATAGGATGAAGAAAAACTGTAGAATGTGTATTTATTTTTTCAGTTATCTGTGACTGGAATGTAAAGTAAAAACATTTTTGTAACTTACTACTTAGAGAAAATACTTGATAAAGCGAGCAACTCTGACATAGTACATCTGAAGTTAACCTTTCTTGTCATTTTTTTTTTCATTTCCTATGAGATTCTTTGTATTTTATTTTCTTTCTCGTTTGTGATTGCCATGTAAAAGTGGCCAGTTAATTCTGTCCAAAGGGTGGCCATAAAGTGAGATTTAACTTTAGTTCAGCTGAAAGGTGCCATGTTTAGCATGTCATAATCACTTTAAAACAAGTTGGCTGACAGGACAAAGAAGTATAGTTCAGATGTTTTGTGATGTGAATATTGTAAACACTTAAATCATTCAACATCCTGTGCTGTTTTTGCTCTGTAAAAATAAACACAACCATTAGCACTGATTAAATTTGAATTCATCTTGCTGTTGGTAGTTGTCTTTGGGTAAAAGTGACCCTTGGACATGGATTTCTAAAGGCTGTGAGCACAACAGACCATGTCACTGAGCTAAAAAAAAAATTCCTCCTGTGGAAACTGTATTGAGTACTTGTTACGGAAACGAACAAATGACTGAATGAATGTATCTTCAGTTCAAAAACTCTGCCTTGAGGGAAGGTAGAAGAGATGTACTTGTCCAAAAAACACATCAGGTCGTTTGCTGCAGTTCTAGCAAAAACACTCAAAATAAGCAGACAGGTCTTTCAACACTTGGATTTGTGACCATTTGTTATAACAATACATACAGTAACCACAAAGTAGAGTGGGTGAACCTGGGCCCTTCAAATTAACCTTGCACGCTCTCCAAAAGGCGGGCTGGGAGGAACAAAATATAGTTTTACTACTTTTGTGGTATGATAAGTTGCGTTTTCCAAGTCGTGTGTGACTAGCAATCACCACAAGCTCTCCATCCTGTTTGCAACAGGTTAAACAGGCAAAAGAGAGCAGTCTCAACAAGCAGCTATTTCAACACGCAGCTATTTCAAAAAGAAATAGTGTTTCGTTTCCAGATTGCGGAAGGGTGAGAATAGCTTAAATTTAAAGGAGAGGTGGGTTTGGGGTTTATTTTAATTTGGAGGTCCTGGCGTATGGAATTTTTGCGCGAGTGAAAATGAAAAGAACTTCATATTCAGTAGTAACTTCCCATTTAACACCTACTGTCCATTTTATGTAAAGGAGACAAACTCAGTCCTCCTGCAGTTTGGCAGAGTTCAAGTAACACATAACATTTCTCCTTATAGCAATAGCATGTGTTTTTCTCTCCAAATTAAGTTAAATAAAGGGAGTTTGCCTTCACCTTTTTGTCTCGTGTTACGTCGCGGTCACGTCGTGAACGACGTGACCGTGACGTAACACGAGATTATCCGAGTAGACTTGGTAGCTCACAATAGTGCTTTGTGTAAGACCTCTTGTAAGGTAACGAAGTGATAAAGTAGCAAGGAAACAAGGTAAGAAATAGCCATATTTACATAGATACATTTTGCTGATAAGATGCATCGGGATGCTGTTCTTCGTATTGCGCGTTTTCTCTTGTCGAGTTTTAAAAGTGCTTATTTACACGTGTGAGACATATAGTGGAAATGTTTGCATTATGAGGTATGTGTATAATGTAATATATTACATGAAGTACTATCTTTAGTAATACCGCCAAATCTGATAAGGAGATTTTATCTCACATATGTTGCTTAAATAGGTAGTTTTTTACATGGAAAATGAATTTATCTTTACGGTAGGTTTGTGTTTTGATATTATATTTGCGGTGGGTATTGTTAAAGTATGAATTAGAAGATAAAGCTGTTGTCAAATTTCTGTTTGCGTTACAAGAAAACCATTTTGGCGCGTGTTAGGGTCGAGGGTTGTTGACGTCAGAGCAGTTTTCAGATATGTCAAATAATGTGTCAAAAGGAGAATATTAAGTGAAGTTATCACTCAAACAGAAATATTGATGTGGTATCCCATCTTCGGCTTTGTTCTTAAACAGGATTGCTCCTTACAGAATCATACAGAACTGTAGGTATGTCGACAATATGTCAGAAAAAAAAAACTTTTTTTGTCGTTTCAATCTTTGATTAGATTCGGATTTCAAAGATGTAATAGACCGTAATAGTCGAACCAGATGTGTGCCTTTACTAGCTGGTGCAAGTTGAAATTTGCGCTGATTAAACTAGTTAAAAAACAACTTGTAGATCCCTTGGACATTTTTTTCCTTGCGTGTGTTCAATTCGAGTATGACACTAAACCATTTTGGAAAACAGTTCAAAATTCCCTGAATTCCCCCTTTCACTAAGATACATGCTAAAGGTCAACTCGTCGCAGTAAGAAAGACACAAACAAGAAGCCCTGTGTCTTTATAGACGTGCCTAGTAGCGTTATTTCCTTTTTTGCGTGACAACCGATATACGAATACGATACTTTGCCGCCAGTAAGGTCAAAGGCTGCTTGTTTATTTACACCGCTTTGATGTCTGTTTCCTTTCTTACACTAAACCGCATAAAATATAACTTGTCTCTTTAACTTATATCTTGTACAAGCCTTTTCTAATTGTCTGGTTCTATTTTGCTCTGTAGTCTAAGACAGGATTTCTTGTTAAGTTAAATGGTTCATACAAAATGAAAAAATGCGTATTACGCTAAGGTAAACAAAATTCCTGTTCCCGATATCATCTAAGCAAATGTCTGTTTTCTTTCTAATACTAAAAACTCGTAAAATATAACTTGTCTCTTTCGTTTATATCTTGTACTAGTCATTTCTTATTGCCCGGTTCTATTTTGTTTTGTTGTCTAAGTGAGGATTCATTATCGAGTTAGACCCATGCAAAGTGCGTATTACGTATGTAGTTAAAATCCCTCTTCGCCATAATTCCTGCCTTATCTGAGCAATTAATGTCAAGTGGCAGATGACGTAGAAAGAAAAACCAGAGATTACATTATCTCCGTCCCATATCCCTTCCCCCATCCAGGCAATTTCAAGGGGCTGATGAAAGATGACCCATTCTAACCTAATCAGAATGCGTCTGCCTCCTTCACAGGCTTTTCCAAGGCCGCGCGGATTTTGGAGAGTTTTGGAGAGAGGCAGGGATTTTGAGCGAGCGCGAAGCGCGAGCGGTGGGTGATGGGAAGGGGGAAATATAGAAGTTTTATATTTTCTTCATTCTGGAATAATGCATATAGGTTTTGGAAATTTAGTTATGATAAAAAATTTTCTGTATTTTATAAAATGTTATTTATGTGTGGTGTATTGAAAAGATTCCTGGTCCTATAGCCTATTGTTAATTTCGGTGAAAACATGACGGTGAATAACAGGGATTAGTCTAATTTCAAGAGGTGAATATAAGAATGCGACATTCTGATTGGTCAAGAAGCTCTGGTTTATGACGTTATATTCACCTCGCTTGGAGGTGAATACAACATTTCAGGGCTTGGTTACTAAGCCCGCCAACTTTGCCATCCAGGCAAGTAAACATGGTGGCATTTGATGAATGAAATTTTCGTTCATTCGAAAGAAATCACATCAAGTCCATGGTATACAAAACAGTTGGAATTTTAAAAATTGGCTACCAAGGCTTTTGAACCGAAAATATTTTCAAGAGATGGTTCACAAGGCATTAGAATTGGTGCTAAGGACGATGGTTTTGGAGATCGCACACGGGCACAAGAAACTCATTGGCAGATTTAATAATTGACCAAAAATGACTCAGTTCTCTTCAGATCAGAGCTACTCAACTTCTTTCAAGAGGATTTACACAATTGCTCAGAAGTCGCCAACGATTAAAGAAAGGTACTAGTTATCTGTCTTTTTCGTAGTGTTTGTTTTGCTTCGTTTTATTGCTTAAACTTAAGTGTAAATTCTGATTTACAATCGATGAATTAAACTTGTTTACAAGTATTCAAGCGAGCACTTGTGTTTGTTAATTCCGTGTTTTTAGTTTTTTATTTTATAGTTCTTGATATTCTTCTCTGAAAATTAGACTAAAACAATTATTCGCCTTCGGCGAATAATTGTTAAATGTTATGATTGTACTTCGTTTTCACAACTTAGAAATAGATTACGTGCAGTTGGTCTTGTTCCTTGTGATTGTGGTAGACTGCAAAACAGTCGTTTGTTCTCTTAAGTCGTTGAGAGGCGCAATGCGCCGAACGTTGTGAGCCTGCGAGGCGAGAAAAAACTTTTAGCGTCTTTCCCCAGTCCCACTCACAGTTTTACATTGGCGCCAGACCTCTCGCGGTCGTACTAAGATATTATACAGGCCCGTAACCAGGATTTTTCATGGGGGGTGCGTATGAGCGGCTGTGGCACGAAATCTTGAGCGCCGCAGGCGCGTTAATGTAGGGGGGAGGGGTCTGGGGGTATCCTCTCCCAGGAAATTTTGAAAAAATAGGCATTTCGTGCGTTTTGAAGACAGTTTGTTAGGAGAAAATGCAGGTAAAAGTGAAGAAAACGACGACAATAATTCTAGTACATTTTTAAATTCAAATCACATTTTTCGAAACAGAACCTCAAAAACGTAGTTAACAATTTATTTAGCTAAAAATGACAGCAGCACATAGAAGGAAAAAAGGAAAAAGATAGTTCTCTTCATTTTAGTGTCAAAATGGTTATTACATAAATCAGCCAGAGTCGGTTTGTTGATCTTTTAGTACTGTCCTTGGGTGTTTCCGAGCCCAACAAGTACCCAGTCTCCTCTCTTTTGGTAGCGCCTGGGAATGGCACTTCGAATGGCACTTCGAATGGTTCGACTATGAAGGACATTAGGTAGAATGTATCGTTGAATTTAACCTATAATCACACAATTTGGTCTAAAATATACCACACGAATCTTCAAATGGTGGATCTTCAACCCAAAGGACCATATTGAATGTAAATAGTCGAAGTACAGAAATACCCTTTATTTATTTATTTATTTTAATATATATATTTTTTTTTTCACAATGAGCGGACCTCCAAGGCTCGTGGGGGGGGGGGGGGGTGCGAACGCACCCATCGCACCCCCTCCCTACGGTCCTGTTATACAAAGACCGAGTGCGTTACATGCGTTCGCAAAAGATACGACTAGCTGCAGTCTATGATTGTGGTGGAAATGGAGACTGTTTTCGTTTTTCGAAGTGTTAGTCATCAGATATTTGACTCGGTAGCAAGTCATTTGCTGCCCTGAGCGCCGATGGCGAATAGGGAAGTAAGTAATTAAGTATGAAAGTAGCAAATCGTAGTGCGTTTTAGATAATGCGTTTTGCAGTTGTTGAATACCTTAGAAATCATTGCGAAGATTTTGTTGAGTTTTTGGAAGGGCAGTCTTGGTTTGACTATTTGAGTAGAATGTGTAGAAAGGGCACATGGTGCGATGCTCGTATAGCACAGGCTGTTGCAAATGCTTGAGAATGAAATTTGAGAATTAATATTGTAGAATCCGGAGATGGTTTTTCTGAGCTTATATGATTGTTAGCAACGGGTGCTACTTTACTGATCTGAAACACGAGACAGCCCAACGGGCACTTTGATTTACTCATCCAATGAAAATTAAAAATGGCACTTTATAGCATAACTTTGAATGTTCCATCAATGAAAAAATAACTACAGAAATTATTATGAAATTATTATCTTTTGACAAAAATCGTGAGGTATATAAATCTCTAAATTGATCACATTTTCAAATCAAATAAATGCAAAATTCTAGACAAACCAAAACCCTGGTCGACAAGAACAGAGATAAGCACAAATACACTGTTTCAAAGCCATTTCTTCCAAATCAAATGCCTGTGGTCACTTAACTTCGAGACGTAAACAAATTAATGTAAAAAGTTACCATACACAGAGTGTATACCGGGATTTACAATTAAGCTGAAATACATCCAGAAGTATTTACAGTCATACCATGATTGTATTTTGCTCGATCCGCGCTGCACGCTCTTCCGGCAAACATAAAATTATCTCAACAGAATAACCAAGTTGCTTCTGTTGTCAGTGTAACAGCCTTACATTGGTAACACTGATAATAACGATTTGCATTTTTGGCGATACTGTGGAGTTTCGATCAGACCGTGATGGCTTTGAATAATCCAAATAATGTTTATATCATTAATTTAATTTCAGAAATCTGCTCCAGCAGTTGCAACGGTAATTAGTGTTGAGCGTTACATCAACTAAGGAGACGAATTTAGTTCAACACGGCAGTTGAACACCTTGCTATACGATACTGTCCATACAAAATTTAAACTTTGAACAGAACTTGACTTTCTTCTTTTTGTTTCGTTTCCTCAGAAACGATACGGTATTATTTTGGCTTCGATGTGAACTATTTACACAGTGGGGGCTACTATCCAATCAGAAGAACGGTCGTAACCACAAAGTAAATACGTTTGACCGATGGCAATTAATTTCGTAAAAACATGTTCTACAAATATCGGAAAGATATTCCTCAGCATGATAAAAAAAATATTGAGATTCGTTGCAAACAGAAATATCTGGCGACTGCAATGGTTTTAAGTTTGATTAAAGCGATGTATTGTAAGAAAACTAGAGAAAGCTCTCCTAGCGTTTAATTGTTAAGTAAACATTCTAGCGATTTTCTGAAACGGAAGTAAATGTCCACCAATCAGTGTTTGAAAGCGCAAACAAAAACGGGATGACTTGTCGTGTTTGCTCGCACGGGTGGCTGCTATCCAATTACAAGAACGGTCGTAACCACAAAGTAAATACGTATGACCGATGGCAATTAATTTCGTAAAAACATTTTCTTCAAATATCGGAAATATATTCCTCAGCATGACCAAAAATATTGAGATTCGTTGCAAACAGATATATCTAACGACTGAAATTGTTTTAAGTTTGATTAAAGCGATGTATTGTAAGAAAACTAGAGAAAGCTCTCGTAGCGTTTAATATTATTCTGAAACGGGAGTAAATTTCCACCAACCAGTGTTTGCAAGCGCAAAGAAAAACGGGATGACTTGGCGTATCTCGTGTTTGCTCGCACGGTAGAGCTTAAGTGCACTACAAAGAGAAGTGCATATTTACAGGCGAGTTACAAAGTTAATTTCACTTCATGTAACAGAGGAATGTATAAATGTGGGAAATTGCCCTATTCTATTTGTACAGGAAAATTCACGGCATCGTCGACGTCACAAACAGCGCGAATACGCGCAAAATTGCGTGGGTTCTCGCGTGGATGTACCCGGAATTGCGTGATCAGTGTCACGTGCGTCGCAAAAACATTCGAGTCTGCACGGAAAGTTGAGAACGAACAAGCAGCTATTTCAAAAAGAAATAGTGTTTCTTTTCCAGATTGCGGAAGGGTGAGAATAGTGTAACACTAAGGAGAGATGGGTTTGTGGTTTACTTTAATTTGGAGAAGGTCCTAGTGTATGTTGAATTTGCCGAATTTATGCACGAGTGAAGAATGAAAAGAAGAACTTCATATTCAGTTTAACACCTACTGTCCATTTTATGTAAAGGAGACATAAACTACGTCCTGATGCAGTTTGGCTTTCAAGAGTAACACGTAAATATGTCTCTTTATAGAAATAGCATGTGTCTTTCTCTCCAAATTAAGTTAAGTGAAAGGAGCTTGTCTTTATCGTTTTTACTCATCCAGTGAAAATTAAAATGATTTTTTTTATTTCTGCCGAACACTTTTTGCTTAAAAATGGCACATGATAGCATAACTTTGAATGTTACATGAATGCAAAAATAACTTACAGAAAATATTTAAATATATTCCTATCAATGTGGGGAATGGTTTATTTTTTAAAACAAACAAATCAGTTCCATAAATAAAGTGTTTTGTGACTACTGATCTCTGATAAAATGCAAAACAACACTTTAATCGTTATTATCAGTGTTACACTGACAACAGAAGCAACTTGGCTGTGTCTTATTAGCTCTTATTCCGTGGAGATAATTTTATATTTGCCGGGAGAGCGTGCAGCGCGGATCGACCAAAATATAATCCTGGTATGACTACATATAACATATAACATAAAACTTTCTTTAAACTTGAATTTGATTAATTAAAAATCCCGGTTAAAAATCTGTGTATGGTAGCTTTTTACATTAATTTGCCCTGGTTGTTTACGTGTCTTTGTAAAGTGACAACAGGCATTTGATTTTGAAGAAATGGCTTCGAAACAGTGCATTTGTGCTTATCTCTTTTCTTGTCGACCAGGGTTTTGGTTTGTCTAGAATATGGTATTTATTTGATTTGAGCATGTCATATACTCAGAGAAGTATATACCTCAAGCTTTTTGTCAAAAGGTAATAATTTAATCTACGATTTGCATTTTTGGCGATACTGTGGAGTTTCGATCATACCGCGATGGCTTTGAATAATCCAAATAATGTTTATATCAATAATTTAATCTCAGAAATCTGCTCCAGCAGTTGCAACGGTAGTTAATGCTGAGCGTTACATCAACTAAGGAGACGAATTTAGTTCGACACGGCAGTTGCACACCTTGCTATACGATACTGTCCATACAAAATTTAAACTTTGAACAGAACTTGACTGTCTTCTTTTTCGTTCTCAACTTTCCGTGCAGACTCGAATGTTTTTGCGACGCACGTGACACTGATTACGCAATTCCGGGTACATCCACGCGAGAACCCACGCAATTTTGCGTGTATTCGCGCTGTTTGTGACGTCGAAAATGCCGTGAATTTTCCTGTACAAATAGAATAGGGCAATTTCCCACATTTAGACATTCCTCTGTTACATGAAGTGAAATTAACTTTGTAACTCACCTGTAAATATGCACTTCTCTTTGTAGTGCACTTAAGCTCTACCGTGCGAGCAAACGTTTTTCTTTGCGCTTGCAAACACTGGTTGGTGGAAATTTACTTCCGTTTCAGAATAATATTAAACGCTACGAGAGCTTTCTCTAGTTTTCTTACAATACATCGCTTTAATCAAACTTAAAACAATTTCAGTCGTTAGCTATTTCTGTTTGCAACGAATCTCAATATATTTGGTCATGCTGAGGAATATATTTCCGATATTTGAAGAACATGTTTTTACGAAATTAATTGCCATCGGTCAAACGTATTTACTTTGTGGTTACGACCGTTCTTGTGATTGGATAGCAGCCAACCGTGCGAGCAAACACGACAAGTCATCCCGTTTTTGTTTGCGCTTTCAAACACTGATTGGTGGAAATTTACTTCCGTTTCAGAAAATCGCTAGAATGTTTACATAACAATTAAACGCTACGAGAGCTTTCTCTAGTTTTCTTACAATACATCGCTTTAATCAAACTTAAAACCATTGCAGTCGCCAGATATTTCTGTTTGCAACGAATCTCAATATTTTTTAATCATGCTGAGGAATATCTTTCCGATATTTGAAGTACATGTTTTTACGAAATTAATTGCCATCGGTCAAACGTATTTACTTTGTGGTTACGACCGTTCTTCTGATTGGATAGTAGCCCCCACTGTGTAAATAGTTCACATCGAAGCCAAAATAATACCGTATCGTTTCTGAGGAAACGAAACAAAAAGAAGAAAGTCAAGTTCTGTTCAAAGTTTAAATTTTGTATGGACAGTATCGTATAGCAAGGTGTGCAACTGCCGTGTCGAACTAAATTCGTCTCCTTAGTTGATGTAACTCTCAACATTAACTACACTCTTTTTTTTATAAGAATCTAGTTTATAAGAATATCGAGGCTGAAATTGGCGAATTTTAAGAATATTTTAAGAATAAACCTGAGGCTGAGATTTTGAAAAGAATATAGTTTTGAGTCGAAGATTTGTAAATACAATACAATTAAATATGTTTTTAGTTGAAACAAAATGAGGTATTTTCATTTCCGTCACTTTATCTTTGTGAGGAATGCTTTGTTTAAAGCCAAAACGGCCAGGCTGCAACCAAAAGCAATGTTACATGTGCACAATATAACACGAAACAATTCTGGGCACCAAACACTTGTAATTGATTACCCAATACTTGCTAAAACGGAAATGTCAAACAATATTTTCTAAGAATGTTTATAAGAATATTTCAGCCTAAAATCAGCAGAAAAATAAGAATATTCAGCCTGGGTCGGAAAAACTGTATTCTTATAAAAAAAAAAAGAGTGTACCGTTGCAACTGCTGGAGCAGATTTCTGAGATTAAATTATTGATATAAACATTATTTGGATTATTCAAAGCCATCGCGGTCTGATCGAAACTCCACAGTATCGCCAAAAATGCAAATCGTTATTATCACTGTTACACTGACAACAGAAGCAACTTGGCTGTGTCTTATTAGCTCTTATTCTGTGGAGATAATTTTATATTTGCCGGGAGAGCGTGCAGCGCGGATCGACCAAAGTACAATCCTGGTACTGTATGACTACATATAACATAAAACATAAAACTTTCTTTAAACTTGAATTTTGCTTAATTAAAAATCCCGGTTAAAAATCTGTGTATGGTGGCTTTTTTACATTAATTCGCCCTGGTTGTTTACGTGTCTTTGTAAAGTGACAACAGGCATTTGATTTTGAAGAAATGGTTTCGAAACAGTGTCCTTATCTCTGTTCTTGTCGACCGGGGTTATGGTTTGTCTTGAATTTGGCATTTATTTGATTTGAGCATGTGATCAACTCAGAGAAGTATATACCTCAAGCTTTTTGTCAAAAGGTAATAATTTAATCTACGATTAAAGTGTTGTTTTGTATTTTATCAGAGATCAGTAGTCACAAAACACTTTATTTATGGAACTGATTTGTTTTAGGATTGTTTGTTTTAAAAAATAAACCATTTCCCACATTGATATATTTTCTGTAAGTTATTTTTCCATTCATGTAACATTCAAAGTTATTCTATCAGGTGCCATTTTTAAGCAAAAAGTGTTCTGCAGAAATAAAAAAAATCATTTTAATTTTCACTGGATGAGTAAAAACGATAAAGACAAGCTCCTTTCACTTAACTTAATTCGGAGAGAAAGACACATGCTATTTCTATAAAGAGAAATATTTGTGTGTTACTTGAACTAGAAATATTGCAAAATTTATCATGCTATATTTCTACATAAAGACTCACTTGGGCGGCGGGATGGTTGCATCTCAAGTATGCTTTAATGTGACTGCGCGATGCAGTTATGAGTCCTATGTATGTGTACTTGTACTGATTTGACTATGTGACTGCGTGATGCGGTTCTAGTCAAGACCCACATTTCACCCTTGCTCGCCACAGAGTCCCAGTAGCTCAGTGGTAGAGCATCCGTCCTAGAACACGGAGGGTCGTGGGTTCAAATCCCATCTGGTACTCGGAATTTTTTTTCCGAGTTTTTCAGTTAATGCAAAATTTATCATGCTATATTTCTACATAAAGACTCACTTGGGCGACTTGAACTCTTGAAAGCCAAACTGCATCAGGACGTAGTTTATGTCTCCTTTACATAAAATGGACAGTAGGTGTTAAACTGAATATGAAGTTCTTCTTTTCATTCTTCACTCGTGCATAAATTCGGCAAATTCAACATACACTAGGACCTTCTCCAAATAAACCACAAACCCATCTCTCCTTAGTGTTACACTATTCTCACCCTTCCGCAATCTGGAAACGAAACACTATTTCTTTTTGAAATAGCTGCTTGTTCGTTCTCAACTTTCCGTGTAGACTCGAATGTTTTTGCGACGCACGTGACACTGATCACGCAATTCCGGGTACATCCACGCGAGGACCCACGCAATTTTGCGTGTATTCGCGCTGTTTGTGACGTTGAAAATGCTGTGAATTTTCATGTACAAATAGAATAGGGCAATCTCCCACATTTATACATTCCTCTGTTACATGAATTGAAATAAACTTTGTAACTCACCTACAAATATGCACTTCTCTTTGTAGCGCACTTAAGCTCTATCGTGCGAGCAAATAAGAGATACGCCAAGTCATCCCGTTTTTCTTTGTGGAAATTTACTTCCGTTTCAGAAAATCGCTAGCATGTTTACTTAACAATTAAACGCTACGAGAGCTTTCTCTAGTTTTCTTACAATACACCGCTTTAATCAAACTTAAAACCATTGCAGTCGTTAGATATTTCTGTTTGCAACTAATCTCAATATTTTTGGTCATGCTGAGTAATATATTTGAAGAACATGTTTCTACGAAATTAATTGCCATCGGTCATACGTATTTACTTTGTGGTTACGATCGTTCTTGTGATTGGATAGCAGCCCCCCGTGCGAGCAAACACGACAAGTCATCCCGTTTTTGTTTGCGTTTGCAAACACTGATTGGTGGAAATTTACTTCCGTTTTAGAAAATCGCTAGAATGTTTACTTAACAATTAAACGCTACGAGAGCTTTCTCTAGTTTTCTTACAATAAATCGCTTTAATCAAACTTAAAACCATTGCATTCGTCAAATATTTCTGTTTGCAACGAATCTCAATATTTTTTGATTATGCTGAGGAATATCTTTCCGATATTTGAAGAACATGTTTTTACGAAATTAATTGCCTTCGGTCAAACGTATTTACTTTGTGGTTACGACCGTTCTTCTGATTGGATAGTAGCCCCCACTGTGTAAATAGTTCACATCGAAGCCAAAATAATACCGTATCGTTTCTGAGGAAACGAAACAAAAAGAAATAGTGTTTCATTTCCTGATTGCAGAAGGGTAAGAATAGTGTAACACTTAAGAAGAGATGGGTTTGTGGTTTACTTTAATTTGGAGAAGGTCCTATTGTATGTTAAATTTGCCGAATTTATGCACGAGTGCAGAATGAAAAGAAGAACTTCATATTCAGTAGTAACTTAAATTCTCATTTTACACCTACTGTCGATTTTATGTAAAGGAGACATAAACTACGTCCTGCTGCAGTTTGGCTTTCAAGAGTTCAAGTAACACATAAATATTTCTCTTTATAGAAATAGCATATGTCTTTATCTCCAAATTAAGTTAAGTGAAGGGAGCTTGCCTTTATCGTTATTACTCATCCAGTGGAAATTAAAATGATTTTTTTATTTCTGCAGAACACTTTTTTGCTTAAAAATGGCACCCGATAGCATAACTTTGGATGTTACATGAATGGAAAAATAACTTACAGAAAATATTGAGCGCACTTCAAAATACATTCTTCCCAAAAAGAAAGAATAAATATATTCCTATCAATGTGGGGAAACATGAAACCACAAGAGTAAAATGCAAGATCAGAGTAATGCAATTAATTAAAATGGTTTATTTTTGGAAACAAACAATCCTAAAATAAATCAGTTCCATAAATAAAGTGTTTTGTGACTACTGATCTCTGATAAAATGCAAAACAACACTTTAATCGAAGATGAAATTATTACCTTTTGACAAAAAGCTTGAGGTATATACTTCTCTGAGTTGATCACATGCTCAAATCAAATAAATGCCAAATTCATACAAACCAAAACCCTGGTCGACAAGAACAGAGATAAGCACACTGTTTCGAAGCCATTTCTTCAAAATGAAATGCCTGTTGTCACTTTACAAAGACACGTAAACAACCAAAGCAAATTAATGTAAAAAGCTACCATACACAGATTTTTAACAAGGATTTTTAATTAAGCAAAATTCAAGTTTAAAGAACGTTATATGTTATATATAGTCGTACCAGGATTGTATTTTGCTCGATCCGCGCTGCACGCTCTCCCGGCAAATATAAAATTATCTCCACAGAATAAGACACAGCCAAGTTGCTTCTGTTGTCAGTGTAACAGCCTTGCATTGGTAACACTGATAATAACGATTTGCATTTTTGGCGATACTGTGGAGTTTCGATCAGACCGCGATGGCTTTGAATAATCCAAATAATGTTTATATCATTAATTTAATCTCAGAAATCTGCACCAGCAGTTGCAACGGTAGTTAATATTGAGCGTTACATCAACTAAGGAGACGAATTTAGTGTGACACGGCAGTTGCACACCTTGCTATACGATACTGTCCATACAAAATTTAAACTTTGAGCAGAACTTATCAACTTTCCGTGCAGACTCGAATGTTTTTGCGACGCCGACGTGACACTGATCACGCAAGTCCGGGTACATCCACGCGAGAACCCACGCAATTTTGCGTGTATTCGCGCTGTTTGTGACGTCGAAGATGCCGTGAAATTTTCCTGTACAAATAGAATAGGGCAATCTCCCACATTTATACATTCCTCTGTTACATGAAGTGAAATTAACTTTGTAAGTCACCTGCAAATATGCACTTCTCTTTGTAGCGCACTTAAGCTCTACCGTGCGAGCAAACACGAGATACGCCAAGTCATCCCGTTTTTCTTTGCGCTTGTAAACACTGGTGACTGGTGGTGGAAATTTACTTCCGTTTCAGAATAATATTAAACGCTACGAGAGCTTTCTCTAGTTTTCTTACAATACATCGCTTTAGTCAAACTTAAAACCATTGCAGTCGTTAGATATTTCTGTTTGCAACGAATCTAAATTTTTTTGGTCATGCTGAGGAATATATTTCCGATATTTGAAGAACAGGACTGTTTTTACGAAATTAATTGCCATCGGTCATACGTATTTACTTTGTGGTTACGACCGTTCTTGTGATTGGATAGCAGCCCCCCGTGCGAGCAAACACGACAAGTCATCCCTTTTTTGTTTGCGCTTGCAAACACTGATTGGTGAAAATTTACTTCCGTTTTAGGAAATCGCTAGAATGTTTACTTAACAATTAAACGCTACGAGAGCTTTCTCTAGTTTTCTTACAATACATCGCTTTAATCAAACTTAAAACCATTGCAGTCGTCAGATATTTCTGTTTGCAACGATTCTCAATATTTTTTTATCATGCTGAGAATATCTTTCCGATATTTGAAGAACATGTTTTTACGAAATTAATTGCCTTCAGGTTACGACCGTTCTTCTGATTGGATAGTAGCCCTCACTGTGTAAATAGTTCACATCGAAGCCAAAATAATACCGTATCGTTTCTGAGGAAACGAAACAAAAATGCTGATAATATTTTGTAGTTTGTAGTTACAATAATGTAAGAATGCGCATTGTGAAAGAATTTCTCATTATTATATAAACATCAGTGAAATACCAGGAATTATCATATGACCCGTACGGACCCGCGCGCAATTTCCTTGGAAAACCATATGAGAAAAAGTCCCGTATGAGGGCCGTACGCCTCGCTCTAGCAGGGCCGGAAAAAGCCGTACGGCCCCACTAGAAAAGCGTACGGCCCCGCTACTGCTGCGAGATGCCGAAATATCATGGAACCAGTTGAATCCACAGCTTTGAATTCAGCTGAACGATAGTTAAGATTTTTCTAAAAGCAAAGAATGTCCAACATGTTTATTAAAACTTTACTATCTAGAAAGCGATGTAGTTTGCAGGCGCAAAAATTTAAACAAAACGTGTTTAAACTTGGCAAATGATGAAGAAATACTCCTGACAACAACAATAAAATCAAAAATAATAGCCGTAAAAAAAAACCAACATAATCGGACAAAGACGTATTCTAGTTTGTAGTTATGATAAACATTGAAGAATAAAAAAGGCAAATGCGAAGTAAACTCAAATTTCTCTTTCCGCTGCGTAATTTTAACTCACAACAAACAAAATGCGAGTGTACATGTTTACGACTAACCTGATCAATGACACAGTTTCCCGCTTGTTTTGTCGAAGCATTTTAATCACAATTCATCCTCGGATACCCAGGGGCAGTTAGTGGGGGCGACGTGCAGCTTATCGGGACAACGGGATTTTCGGGCGAAAGTTTACAACATAGAGCGTAACATCCTCGGAGACCCAGGGGCAGTTAGTGGGGCGAGAGAAACGCGAAAATGCGGGTAGAAAATAGCGCGAAACTGCGAGGGAATAAATCAGCATATAAAAGTTGTATTGACTGAAAGTGCCCCTGGGGAAAGATTCTTACCAGACCAGTTCAAAAAGCTCTCCGAATACTGCCTCCTGATTGGGCAGAAAAATCTTTTGTATTCCCTTTGTATTATTCTGCCCAATCGGCGACCAGCCTGACTACAGATTGTGGTCGATCGCAGGTATCGTAACACTTGCATGCTGTTTGCGAGTTTTAAAAGTTTGTGTGCGATATGCTAGTTGCACTGCGGTAATGGATGTTTTCAGATTTTTTCTGGGAAGATCAATGACAGCTTGAACGCGAAACTTTTTCAAACAAGAGTGATTTTTTTTACGAACAAGCCTGGCAGATGTGTCAAGCGGTCGTCTAGCTACGCGTGCAAAGCGTGCAGCAGCGATTCCTAAGTTTTTATAGGTGAGATAATAGAAGATCGATCGCAGCTGGAAGCGAAACTACAACAACAACAAAAAGTTTATTTAAAAAATCATATTATTTGCAATATTTTTCACCTCCCGCAATTAGCCTAGTTATTCGAGGCGGAAGGTAAGAAGAAAATGAAGAAGAAAAAATAAATAAATAAAGTTACAAAAAGGTAATATCTTATCTACATTAAAGATCTTAAAGAAAAGGAGCGATAGTAATAAGAAAGATAACTTCGAGTATCATAGTAATAAAATAAAAGAACAATGTGTTTTAAGTTACATTTAGTTAAAGATTTTAGGAAGTCAAAAACTATTTCCAAACAAACTTTCAAGACCTTACATTTTGTAAAATTTTTCGTCGATCGACCGATTAGCTACGCGCGCGTGTAATGCGTGCAGCACAAATTGTAGCACTCAAATGACGGTCATATTTCCCGAAGACAAAATGTTCCCGACACTTAACATCCAAGTTGAGGAGGCACTAGCCGAAACTTTTCCTTTCCGAGCAAATTCTTGGCGAACATGCAAGACAGGCATGGCGAGCGAACTGGCTTTGTGCATGTACTTATTTCGTGTGAGAACACAACAAAAGGACTGTAGTCAGGCTGGTCGCCGATTGGGCAGAATAATACAAAGGGAATACAAAAGATTTTTCTGCCCAATCAGGAGGCAGTATTCGGAGAGCTTTTTGAACTGGTCTGGTAAGAATCTTTCCCCAGGGGCACTTTCAGTCAATACAACTTTTATATGCTGATTTATTCCCTCGCAGTTTCGCGCTATTTTCTACCCGCATTTTCGCGTTTCCCTCGCCCCACTAACTGCCCCTGGGTCTCCGAGGATGATCACAATTGGGACATCAACTGTAATGCAGAGCTCAACATCGTCGAGGAACTAACGATTTCAGGGACTTAGAAGCAACAGTAGACGTTCACGAATCCTACGATCCGTGGTAAACAAAACAACTTGAAGCCGAAGGGAAGCGAAGCTCGAAGCAAAATCCTGAACTGCCAGTACAATCCCTTTCCAAGTCTTTATCATAGCTTAAGATGAAATGTTGTTTTAACGTCCAAAATCCTTCTTGGTAAAAAATAAATTAATTCTCTCGTTTAAACCAATTGCGAATTTCGGCTCAGAAGAAACGTCGCTAAGTTGTTCAATCAGGATAAATTTAGCTTCGCTGTGACGAGCACGACTAGCCGAAACGTCGTGCAAAGTCTTTGTTGTAGTCCTTCATAAACGTTTCCTTTTAAATTTCTACTAACTGCAGTCATTTACGAGGAATTCAGTCGGATTTAAATCTTCTTGGACTGGAGCTGAAACTCGGAGATTTGGTTGACAATTTCATAGATGCCAAGTCTCACGCTTTTGGCGTGAGACACCCGCTTTTTGACCCAATCTCACGCTACCACGCCATTGAGACAGAATATCACGCTTTTTTCAAAATACTACAAATTGAGGAAAAAGTCTTAATTAATTTAAATTAAGAGATATATTTTCAGCTGTACTTTGGTAGAAATGAACGCTAATCGACCCTAATCGTCGATAATACTCACCGTTGTAGCTGGTGAGTAAACTTGATGGTTTAAAAACAACAAATGCTTGCCCAAAATGAAGGAAATTGCTTCTATGCAATTACATTTTTAAAAATTTTCTGGGGGGGCATGCCCCCAGACCCCCCTAGAGGTTCGGCCCTAGGGGGGTCTGGCTTTTGCCACTTCGGGGCAAAGCAATTTCTCACTCCACGCCAAACAAAAAACTTGGCATCTATGCAATTTTAACAAAAGTTCAAAAACTTTGTACGCACATCGCAGTTCAAATGCACTTTACTGGCTTCCCAAACAAATTGTGAGCTACCATTGGCTTTTCAAAATGCGCGCGAAACGGGCCGCCGCGTCTGTATCCACGAAAGAAAAACCAAAAAAAAATTCAGTGGTCATATGATAAAATGCTTATTGACTGAGTTAGGTCGGGCCGGACGGGAAAATATTTGGCTCTCGGTCAGGACGCACGGACCTCGCTGCGCTCGGTCCGTACGTCCTGACCTCGAGCCAAATATTTTCCCGTCCGGCCCTCCCACTCAGTCAATAAGTACATAATCTTTCGCGCGAAAAAATCATATCTTCACACGTGAAAATAACATGTTATTTTCACATGTGAAGATATCGATTTCGAAACATTTTCTGACAAGTTTACCCTGTTTCAATGCTGAATTATCCAAAGTAAAACGATATTAAGTCGAAACATCTTCGGATCTTCCTCGGCAATCTTCGGCAATCTTCGGATATCTTCGGAAATTTTCGGTAAAGTTCGGAAAATGTTCGTAAACATTCGTACGACCTTCGCACAACATTTTGCAAATCTTCGGAAATCTTCGGAAAATGGTCGGCAACCATCGGAAAATCGTCAAAAACATCGTAATTAGTAGGTTTATATAATAAACAGAATATTACATGGTTGCTTGGAGATATGATATTTATCTTCTCGTGTTCAAATCGATATCCCACTCGTTCGCTGCGCTCACTCGTGAGATATCGGTTTGAACACTCGAAGATAAATTTCATATCTCCGCGCAACCATGTAATATCCTATATTTATTTATCAGCCTTCGAAAGAAAAGAATATAATATTCTTAAGATGAATAGACAGAATAGTGTAAAACTTAGTTTGATAAAACGTTGATTGTGTCGCAGAAATCGTCATTGTTCACAGAGAATCTTTTGCTATACCGTATTTACTCGATTAAGCGCCGCCCCCGAATAAGCGCCGCCCTCGAATAAGCGCCGCATATAGGACAAAAAAGTTAATAAGCGCCGCCCCCGAATAAGCGCCGCAGTCCCGATGCGGCGCTTATTCCAGAAATTCCGTTTAACGAAAGAGAGCACAACAAAGCAAAAAAAAAAAAAAACGCTAAAACAAACTTGGACATTTCTTTCCATCAAAAGCGATGTTTGCAGTTCAAAGTAATTGTTTTACCGCTCGCCCATTAGTTTTCTATCCAACATTCTTACAATAAGCTTACGTTGTTCTGTAAATGTTGTGAAGGCCGCGAACTTTTCTAGGACAGCTAGCACCACTTCTCTCTTGAGCAAGAGAGACGAATACTGACAATCAAAAGACGCTATTTTCAATAACTGTAAAATATTTCTTTGTGGGTCCAAATTTTAAATAAGCGCCGCACTTGAGACGCGAAAAATTTAATAAGCGCCGCGGCGCTTATTCGAGTAAATACGGTAAGTCCCACGGCTGCGTTTCGATTTCATTTTCCGGTTTTACTCCGCTAACCTCGTACCCAGGCTCTTCTTGGGCATATCGTCCGAAATTGTTTCTTTTTCGGCTATTCTGTTGCGCTTCCCCAAAATATCAAAGAATTCCTTTAGCCCTGGTCTAGGGAAAGAAATGCTAACTTTTCTACACCTCATTTTTTCTATTTCTGTGATAATTTAACACCAGCCGTTTTCATTTCTTAGAAAACCCACGAAGTCACAAGGCAAGATGACCCTTGTACTACTGTAGCCGCATCGTTTTGTTCTAAAATTTTCCGCCTTTCGTTTTCGTTTCCGATTGAAAGTTCCCACGGCTTAATTCTTCCTGTTTACGAGTTGTCCTCCTGTCTCAGACGTTCCAGAATAATACCTAGACGATTCATCCTTTGTCAAGTGCTTTAAATTAACGCAATCTCAAAATGTATTTTTCCTGTCGGAGAGCTTATTGTTTTTTTTTTAAAACTGCTCATAAAGCTCCCTTGTCCTCCAGACAACTCCAATGCGCTGTAAAAGAAAATCAGTGAAGCTTTCTAGTCTCTTGTAATTGTCAATAAAACCAGACGAATTATTTTACGTCCATGAGCTAGCTGCAGGGCAACCAATCTCTTCCCAGAAACGAGACCACAAGAATGTGGAAACTAAAAGAAAACTAACGAGTAATTAAAAAGCACGAGGCCAACTGATGAATTGAAACTGAATTCCCCGTATCAAGTCCTTGAAGAAATGGGTGTACTTTGATCCCTCAATTGTTCTCAATAAATGATCTATTCTTGGAAACAACCCGAGGAACGTATAAATACTCGGTCTCTGCTGACAGAATCTTGGTTCGCTAGAATCTAGCTGGAGGTCCTATCTACGTGTTTGCGGCACCGTTGCAGGTATGTTCATAGCTTTGTAGTACTTGTTCAATGACAGAATACAGAATCTGAGAAGCTGAAATGATAAGATTTTTTCGGGGGCTCGGCGAGATTCTTGACTCTGCTTCCCTACATTCCTAGCTCCGTAGACATAACGTGCTGGATCATGATGATTGCCGGTTTATTGATCTTTTGCCGCAGAGAAAAAGTTGATTGTAAATTTGTAACATAAAGTGGGGGGGGGGGGGGGGGGCTCTTCTCTGAATGTTTTGTAGGTTAAAATCTTCAAAATTAAGCGCGCCTTCCTACTCGTGTGTGAGCCAAAAGTGAGCCTGCTCGCAAGCAATGTGCAATTATATAATGAAACTGCACAACCTATGTTCTCATGAGAACTACAAGGTTTTCGGTAGTTTTCAACAAAAAAGTCTTGGTGGTATTGTTGGAACTGATCACCAACAATGCTGAAACATTTTCATACCATATAACTAAAGCAGGACATAAACAACAACAAAAACGAAATTAATAAAGTTTTATTCTCCAAGCCGACCCTAGTGGCGGGGAGATAACATTACCGACTTTCGAGTTGTAAGTTAAAAACAAAAGTTGTGATTATTGTACGTTTTGTCAGGAACTTAGAACAGGCAGCGGGAAAAAACGGCGCAAAAATATATCTGTGCGCTCAAAAAGAGAACACAACAAAGAAAAGTTTGATTATAGTCCCGAGCATTTTCTGGGAAAATGTTTTCTTTCAGAAAGGAAAGTGGCATGAATATTTTGCTTCTCAGAAAGGAAGTTTTACAAGATTTTTTCAGTTCAACAGACACTCTTGCCCAATTTGCCGGAACACTGACAACATAATATTCTTCATCCAGTATAGTTTTCCATCTTTTCTAATTTATTTTTTAATGTAAACAGTATACGCATTGTCTGCAGATACTTGGACGCTTCGATTCTATTCAAATTCCTATTACAGGGCATAAACGAAAACGAAACCTAAGTTCCCCCCCCCCCCCCCTGCGTAGACTACAGTGGGAGCGATCACTGAACGGTTTCTTTTTTTTTAGGTTTTATATATCTGTTTACTTTTTTGTCACCAAACTGTAATTTTTTTTTAAAAAAAAAAGAAAGCAAAACAGTTGTTCACTCGGGTCCGATAATGTTATAACAAGTTATATAACAATAGTCAAATCAGTTTTCCGCTTGTGTGCTACGATGCCCTGGAAGACAATATTAATTGTTATCAAACTTTTCTATTTGCAGGCTTCAGTTAATTTTCGACTGTATTAGAATGAAGAAGTTCACCGCAAGCGTGGTTATCCTGGCATTTATAGTCCTGATTCAAAAGATCGACCCAACCGAAGGATTTGGTGAGTGAGGTGTATTACAGAATTATAAACAAACTTACAATTACGAAAAATCAGAAAAATAGAATAAACGCCAAGTTGCATCTTAGTTAAGCTAGGTGTGACAGGTCTGTCTGTTTTGGTATCTCTTTGTTTGCCTGAATATCGGCAGACTACCCCGGTCGCTTACTTTTTTAGCTGAAATAGAAATAACAAGTGCCTGCTCCCCACCCCCTCCCCCACTACTTATGAACAGGGACTAGCGAGGCCTGAAGGGGTAAAACTGGAACTGGGATTAGCCTAATTTTTCACTGGGAAAATGGAAGTGGTCACTGGAACTGGGAATCACAAACAAGATTGGAATGGGACTGAGACTTGGGCAAAAAAGGACGGGTAATAGGATTTAAGCAAAATTTGGGCTGGGAAATGGGATTTATACCTCCCCTCCCCTCTCCCTTAAAGGACACTCACTAATCCTTTCACGTTTCACACCAGCTCGAGGCGGCTGCATGCAACCCATGCATCGTGGGTCTGGTGGAATGGCTGCTGGAAATAAGCCGCGCCAGGGGACATCGCCTTGAAGTTAACGTTGGACAGCAGAAGCGGAATGGTGAACATTGGAATGTGAAGTACACTAAAAACCCTGAGGAACATAGTATTAATGTGAAGGCAGGGCAAGAGAAACCTAACGGCCAGTACTGGAATGTAGATTATGTTCATGACCTGCTATGGAAAAACTAGAGGTTCAAGTCAGGCACGCGCCGTTAGACTGATAAAAAGTAATTTTAAAGTTAGAATTATTTCTAATGCAGACAAATCTTGACTTGTGTATCCTATGTAGTTGTACTGGTCAAACTTAACGACTTAATAAATATTTTAGTTTTCACAAGTGGTTGTCGGTCCTGCGTCGTTTTTACATTTCTTCGGCATAGTTTTTGCAAACCATGAGGTTTCCTGACTTTTCCATGATAAAATAAAATTTCCCTGACCAAATAAATACAAATTGTCAGATATATTAGCGGCCTTCAGCATCCGCTTAAAAGGAAAAAGGAGGAGAAATGAGAATTTCTAATTTTTTTTCATCATTTCGCATCCGGGCAACCCTGTGAGGGAAACAAAACCTTACTATTTAAGTTGTTAGAAGAGAACTCGAGGGGTTGCTACATAAACTTCGTTTTTATTGCTGTCATAGCGTTTTCACATATTTTTCTCATAAAAATTTTATAAAGTCGATGCGATGGTCAATGTAAAAGTTAGATTTACTGACAAATTGAACATTACCACGAACCGCAGACAAGTTGAGGGTATAAGTACCGAAAGCCCAACCAAGTAATATGTTTTAACAAGAGGATCATGGAATAAATAGGCGTTCACTAAAAAAGAAATTACTTTACAACGAGTTCGCCGCTAAATTAAAATGCAACTATTACAAAGTAAATGTTCCAAATAAATAGTAATGCATCGTCTACGCTCTGTGGAAATGCAACAGCTAACACAGAGGACTCTTACAAGGAAGGGAAGACAAAAACATGTTACATATTTTAAATCAGAACTATTATGGACACCATCTTAAAAAAATTGAGCATGGTCGGTTCTAAGACAAACTAGTTTGATAGCACAAATAATTCATCGTCGGCCAATAAATACTAGGGAAATGTTCGAGCGCTTCCTTAACAACCCGTATCATTCAAGATGGCGTACACAAAATTCATCCCTGGGATGTTTTAAGCGCCAAGAAGCTGATCGTACTGAACTTGGTTTTGTTCCACTTCCAAACAAGGGCCGTCTGTACCAACAGAGCTACTTTGCATTCAATATTTTTTACGATGTCTTTTGACGTGAAATAGAAGTACTGTTCGTTAAAAGTCTTTGTACGGTCACAGAATGAGCACTTTTAAGCCGAACAGAAATTGTCAAACGAAAATAATAAAAACGGTCCATCCTTTCATCTCCGCGTTCGTTTACTGGAACGTACGTCTTCGGAAGCGACCGGTGCGCCTCGTCTCGTTCGCGGAGAACTCGTGGTTGCCGAAGTGTTATTCGTGCCGTTCACGACTGGAGCTGACAAGGCCGGTGAAGCGGAAGCGGCTGCTGCAGCTCGTGCGCCCGCGCGACGAGAGGTAGCTGTTCTTGCTGGAGGTGTGCTGAGTTCCGTCATTAACATGGTGGCTGGGGAGGGTGGCATGTTGTATTGTGTTGGGGTCATACCCAGGCGCTCCTCGATCATGCGTAACTGAGTTTCCGCTTCTCTGCACTCACGATGTTTCACTTTCATCTCCTCAGTTTGACCGTGCTGTAACTGTAGCTACGAGACAGAAAAAAATGAAACGTTGTATTAGTACCACGTGAATCACGCATGGTGCACACGTGAATCACACGTGCTGAGTTGACTTACCGAAAGTTCCTCCTTGGCTTGTGTGTGTTTCAATACAGCTTGTTTATAGGCCTGGAGTTGATCTGTGAGCACACAAAAAAAGAAGACACAAGAACCATTGATAAGCGGCAAGACATTAAAATTATGTTAAACCAACACTAGATATTCATGACCGCGACATTTACAGAAGGAGCTATGTCTGCTCAAGTGAAGGAGTTTTTCTCTCTTACGAGATTACCTGATATTGGACAACATTTTTTACTTCACCGGCCGGGAAGATTGAAAAATAAACAGGTATGCAGTCAACTCTCTCTAAGACGGACACCTTCGGGACCGGCCGCAGCTGTCCGCCTGATCGCAGGTTAGTCTTAGAGAGGTGTCCGCTCTGTAGAGAGTCGAGGTAACATGACACCAGTAATATAGAGATAATAAAGCTAAACCTTTCCACAGTGCAACAAACCTTTGCTAACTGCAACAAGACTAAAATAATAAAAGGACCGTATTTGCTTTTTAATGCAAAAATTGAGAGCTTCTGCAAACTGTAATACTGCACGTAACTAGAGAACGACCTCTTTAGTGTCCATATACGTAAGCAAAGAAGTGATCCGTTAAAGCGTCATCGTTTGTGGTTAGTAAGCTTGGTATACACGCATCCTTAGGGCACTGACTAACTTTGCGAAGTTTGACAGTATTTTCACTAATAAAACATGCCAAAGAAACACTTCTAAAGTGTCCGTTAATGATTTCAAAGTGTCCGTTGTCCGTCTTAGAAGGAATTTGGTTACAGTAAAATGGCTGAAAAACGGCAGGGACCATCACCAGGTGTCCGTCTTTTGGAGGTGTCCGTCTTATAGAGGTGTCCGTTAAGAGAGAGTTGACTGTATATTAAATTTGCGAGACTTAGATGCATTTCACTGTAATAAAATGGACGCTGAATGTCAAAGTTGGTGGGCTCCTCCAATACTCACCGATCTGTGTTGTAAGTGAATGAAAAGCAAGCGGAAGCGGTGCTGCGAATACCGCGCCGCGCATTCTTTCCAAAGGAGGAGCTTTATTCTGAAGACCGCCAAATTTTCCTTGACAAAAAGAACAAACCAGCTTAGTTAATAACTAACTAATGAGGTGTATACAGCATATGTCACCTTACCATCACCTTTACTTACCATTACTCCTAATGCGATCTCCAGTCCTGGTGAGAATTGTAGGACAGTGGGTGTACTTCACAACCTGCACAAATAAAATATACAAGTGAGGTATAACTGAACCGGACTGTCCTGTCAAGGTACTGTTGAGTTCTTATGCCACTTACCTCCTGTCTGTATCTATTTGCACAGTCAAGGTCATCTAGGATCAAGGTGTCTCCGAGCAGCATACCAAACACTGCAATCAAATAAAGCAGGAAAAATAACACTTCAGAATATCCTCCATCACTAAGTCATTGGTTCTGGGCAAAATACTAGCTCAGAAAAATCTTACCACGCAGTAATGTTGCCGCGGTAACAATCAAGCGTTGCCGTATTAAAAAGCAGCTATATATCGTATTAAAAAGCAGCTATATAATAAGCAGCTATATCATTCATTCAAAAAGGAACACTGCGTTCAGCACACACTGAAGATACGCAAATCTATCAAACACATCCCATATAACCACACGACCTCTGCAAGCTTTACATCTCGTTGCCAGTTTTCATAAATTGCAATCCATATTCTCACCACTTCCTAATAATTCCAGGTCATTACCGCTTACTGCTCAACAAAATCAAGCGTAATGTTTTTTAGCATGACTGTGTCTCTTTACCCAGCTTGCAGTTGTCTCCTTCTGCAGGGAACAGCAGCATATCTCGTGCGTACACAGGGTTCCCAGTCGGACTGTAGTTGCTTGATCCTCCTCGTACATGTGGCAGAGGTCTAACAACCAACCAAGAAACACAATGAATTGATAGAGACAGGCAAGCAGTAAATAAGACAAACAAACTAGCTCAGTTAGCACCCAACCTGTTCCACTCTGGTAAGCTCCGTCTGAATATGGAGTCCAAGGGAAGAACCTGTTGTTGTCCATTTGAATCACGGTATACTTGCTTTGCCTACAATAATTAATAATATAACAACAAAAAATAAATGGGAATTTGCAGTGGCATATCCACAGATCAAGTGTGGCTCCTTATCCACTGCTCCCGACTGAATTGAAATTTAAAAGTGTTGGTTTTTGTGGAGGGAGAAAAACCTTCGGAGCAAGGACGAGAACCAACAACAAACTCAACCCACATATGACGCCGAGTCAGGAAATTGAACCCGGGCCACACTGGTGTAAGACGAGGGCTTTCACCACTGCACCATCCCTGCTCCCCATAATTTTACTTCAATTCTTACAATAAATTACAGTCAAACTGCCTGTTGTAAAAAGAAGAATTTAATCGGGAGACAAACTGTTACAACGCAAGTGCAAGTGTTGCTTATTGAACAAACCTTGTCAGTTGTAAGAGTGACGACACAATCCATATCAGAAGCCATGTGCCATGACAACACTCGCGCGACGTCATCATCCACAACTTGAGCTAAATGAGCTACCTGCAGGGGTAGGGACAGAAAATTAAGTGCCACTGTAAATCTTAGGTAACACTTACTCAAAAACAACAGCGTGGCAGTTTTTTTGCTGCCTGGTAAAAAAATATTTTTTTAGGACGCAATGAAACAAACACAAATTTTAACGTATTTGGGGTCTCAAAAACAGTTTGTTTCGTACAAACACAAAAATGCTATCAAGACAAGCAAGGGAATTCATCCGCATATAATGTGCTATGGAATGAAAATGGCTAACTTTGAGACCAAACAAAGCAAGAAACTTTCACTTAAATTTTGATACAAATTGCAGTTTATATACATTTCGCCGATAAAAGGTTAAAAAATAAAACTTAAGGTAAAAGCTGTTAAAATTGATGCTAAACGTTTTCGATCTGTTCGATCATCATTAGAGTTTACCTTAAGTTTTATTTTTTAAATTGCAGTTTATTTCTGAGATTTACACATTGGTTGAAACTTAAATGGAAAGATATATATATATATGCGAATATGGTCTCAACCGGACTAGAACGTAAATTATAATAATTTTAAAAGAAAACCTCAAACGACGGAAAGCACATGTAGGACTTTTTTTCCCTTTTCGTTAAGTACCATTAAACTCACTCCGCCTGTTCGCTTTACGATATTTTAGGGCTCGTTACTAAAATGAAACTTGCACATGGACACTTTCCAAGACGGCAGTAAGACCCGGGCTACACTTTGTAAAAGTCGTTCTGTCGACCAAACATCGAACTTCACATGATTCGAACCTAATGCAAATGACCAAAAACAATAGGTTTTGATCATTTGCATTAGGTTCGACTTGATGCGAAGTTCGACGTTTGGCCCGGGCCTAAGATCTCAATTCTACAAACCTTTCCCAGAATTCCCGAGTCTCCCCTTGGTCCCGGATGTAAGAGACACTGTCTCCGTGGCGTGCTGGCGATCTGGTCTCGCTTTCTAGACATGTCGTCTATAAGTGACGTCACTGCTGCAGGCTGGTAACAGAAAACTACTGATCAGCGGTATTACACCACATTACTGGGTCGTTTCCTTCTACTTGAAAGTATGTTCATCCATTGCAAATCGGTAAGGTTTAAGATGATAAATTTAATGTTACAACATGGCTAACTCTCTTTAGTTACCACACTTGTTTGTTTCTTACCGTTGCTAAGCTACTTGCTGGAATGTTCTGTTTCCTTAGTTCTCCTCTAAGCTTTTGTTCTTGTAAAGAGGCTTCATGTACTGAAACTAAATTTTAAAAAAAAATCAATTACTATAAGTAAATGTTTTTAAATCCCATTGTAACAGCTGTCCAGTGAATTAGCTTCTAGTTAGCTTAAAAAAGTTCATACCCTTTATTCAGCCAATCGAATGCAAAACCAAAACCAATAGTAGTTTGGCTCTTGTGATTTTTCCTCCCCTTTTACCAGTTACGACTGGTTGGCGTTTTTTATCTCTGAAATGGCTTTGCTAGTTTGTACAACAGCAGCCATTAAAAATCTACTGCAGTCACCACTAAACTGACCTACTTATTAACATCTCTTTACCTCAAGAGTGTCTGTTACATCCTCAGTCTTAGCCCCCACCCCCACCCTCAAAGAATAACTCATAACCTGCACGCCTGGCAGGCACTGTACCTTGCATCTCGTTGATAAGTTGTCGTGTAGTTTCAAACAGAAGGCGGTATGTGCGAATCGTCTCAAACAAGTGATCTCTTTCTTTTGTCAGCTGAGCCATCTGCTGCTGTTTCCTGACATCTTAAAAAACAAGTAAAAGATTCCTTGTGTTACGTTAGCTCTCCAAGCAGAACAATACACATACCAGGACTTACGTTAACCGCAGCAACATAACTACAGTAAGTTGTAGATAACAAGTTCACAGGTCCTAGATTACAGGTCATAAGGTCACAGGACACAGGTCCCAGATTACAAATCACAGGTCACAGACTTCAGGTCACAGAAGCTTACCATTGTAAAACAAGAAAGCCAGTGTGAACGGTGGAATAGGATGAGGCGAGGCGTTGGCAGGGATCTGAGTTTCAAAGTTGAGAAGGTATTCCTGTCCATCTTTGCCAGCAGTGTTCTCTTGTATGAGCAGATTCTGAACAGTGGCCACGCCCCTGAAGAGGGGTACCTCCATGGAGTACACATTCCCTGCCAGGGCAGGAATCTCATCAATGCCTTCTGATGGAGTGGTCACCTTGATAAGTACTTTACCTCTCAGGTTCTCGCCAGTCAAGTTGTCAAATTTGTCCTGCAAGAAAGGGATGTTTACAGTTTGTTACTAACACCGGTGGGACTGTCTTGGATTTTGAATACGCTTTTCTGAACTGAAACGTCTCCTAATATGTAGTTTTAAGTTTCACATTAAGGCAAAAAAAGCGAATAATACCTTGAGCTGAAGCTTGAGTGTCTTGACCAGTACTCGGCCGTTAGTCCTCTGTGTGTTGGACACAGTTGGAGTAGCAGGAATCGTTTCTGGTTCAAGCTTCACAGGAAGACCAGCTTTTGCAGTGAACGTGATCTGTAACAGATATCATGTGAACACGTAACTCCTCTGTATATCTTTGACTCAGCTTCTAGCACTTAACTATATAGAACACTGACCTGTTTGCTTACAAGTGAATCATTGACAACCAATGAGTGCATGGTTAGTAGCATGATAGGCATGTTTTAGGCCACTTTTTTGTGGATTGAATAAATTAAAAAAAAATTAAGTCCACGAAAAGGTGGCCTTAAACATCCCTACCATCCTACTATGGTTATATGGTGCACCACATTAATCAAACACTTCCACGTTTTTTATTTGTTACAAAAGTCCTCTCACCGGTTTACTTGTGAGGGTCACGGCTCCTCCTGATCCAAACTGTACCACCATACAATAGGGCCCTGCCACATCAGGTACTTTGAGGTCCCTAGTACGTAGGAAAGCACATGGTATGTTCAGTTAACTGACAAACCAGTGGAGACGTTTTGTTGAAATAAAACCAAAGAAAGCACGCAATAGAGTCTAAAAATCAGATCCACTGTAAACAGCACATACCTAAAGTAGAATTCGCCTTCTTTATCTGAACCTTTTCTTTTAGATGGGTACAAAGTTGTGGCCTTGAAGAGAAAATACAAGTGTTAGCAGCCTTTGAACTAGACAGGACACGCATTCACATATGAACAAAAAAAATCCTATACAGCAGTAGCCTGCGTGGCCGGCGTTCAAAGGGGAAGAAGAAGGGGAATTCGAGCAGGAGGTGCGAGTGAGAGAGCACGAAGCCCGATCGGGGAAGGGAGAAAGGGGAACGCCTGCCCTGACGCTATTGTGTTTGTCGTTTTTTACGTCCAGATTCTGGACGCAAAAATCGTGATTGGTCAGAATTCAAAGAGTGTGAAAATTAATTGTTCTGATCAGTCAGATGTATGTCATTCAATCGATTAATTTGATGGCTGTGGTCTGTTCTCAACTTTCATTCAATGCAGATGAATCCAATGGCGAATGTTATGAGCGATTTCTCTGCGAAGCGGTTGATTTTTTGAAAGAAATCGGCCGTTGTAGGATTTGGTATCAAACTACTGAATTTGCGAAGAATAACAAGTTATAGCAGCCGGTAAGCGCTACACACGCTGTGAGTTATAAAGTTGTTTGGGTCACGGCCGGTTGCAACCCGACGCCATAAACTCGAACACCAAACGCTGCTTGATTGAAATAAACGTTCTCTCAGTCTCAGAACGGCAACTTTTCGTAACAAATCTGCAGTTGAAAGGTGCAAGGAAGATATATCTGACCTGATCTACCGTGAAACGATTTTGTTTTGCCATATTTCTGACAAGAAGACGAGAAGAAAAGAAATTAGAAAGGCAATTCGAGCAGTGAAGGGTTTTATTCCCTGCGAAAATCGGCACCGATCAGATTGGATAATTTTGACAGCCAGACGTAAAACAGAGGGCAAGCAGATGACACGTACTTTAGAGGCGGTATGAAAAAAAAAACAATAGCGTCAGGGCAGGCATTCCCCTTCCCCCCTTCCCTGATCGCGCTCGCTCTCTCCTCGCACCTCGTGCTTCGCGCTCGAACTACCCTTCTCCTTCCTTTCTCCTTCCCTTTTGAACGCCGGCCACGCAGGCTAATACAGCAGAACTGGGAAGTGTTTTACCTAGTATTTTAAAAGACTACCCTCTTTATTAACCTTTATCGAGAGGCAAAATAACCTGGCAATTCTCGAGACTAACTTTCCATTGAAATATGTAAACGAAAAGGCGCTTAAAACTGTTAAATGAATGCATTCCAAAAAATTCCTAAATCTCTTTATTAGTACCGGAGGGCACAGTAGAGACACTGCATAATGAATATTGGATTGCTGGGAAAACTCTGTGTATCAAGTTAAATTGTATTTCATTCATTATAAGCAAAATTCGATTTGAATTTGATTCCACACAGAGATTACACAAGCCTTAAATAGTTCTCACCCTAGCTGGGGGTTTCTCAGATACTGGGCCATCCTTGGAGTGCCATATCTTCAATACTAAGTCTTTAGCACTCGCTGCCTTCATCACAGCCTCATCTTCTCCTACCACATGAGCTGACACAGCTGAAAGAACAAACAATCAATCACCTTTAGTACTGCACCAAGACAGTGAGGGTGGACACAATCTCCTTTATTACTGCACCAAGATAGTGAGGGTGATGTATGAAATGACTGTCCAAAGTAAGGTAATGGGATGAAAAAAATTAACAGAGTGTATGGGAAATTAAAATGTAGTTTGACTACAAGTTAAGGTAACCCTTAATATCATGTCAGTAGCATGAACCTACTACAAACGTAGTGTTGATCCAATCACTGTGCAGGTTATACAGGTGTTTCTTACCTGGTAACAACTCTCCTACCACACACGGAGCCTTGGAGTCAAATGTCACCGTCAGCTTTACAGCCTTGGACGGATCTGGTTCCACTCTGAAATCAACAACAATCCATAATTCACTCCTTAACTGCTAGGAAAGTATAGTTAAATGTAATGTATAATAACGTAACCTTGAATACCACTCACCTAACATTAATAGTTGGTGCATCTATTGCTGTTCTTCCGAGGAGAGCCTTGATTCGTATTCCATACATTCCTCTGTGAAAAAAATAAAAATTATCGTATGGTCTTTACATATATTATAGTATTAGTTTAGGTAATGAAGTGACATGTGACAATTTCGGCTCTGTGATCAGTTGCTTTATTCTCAAGACCTGACTTCGCATTCACAACCTGAAATAAAAGGAGAAATTATATCCTGCTCTCTGCCAGGAGGCTTGGTCAAAACCAAGTCAAAATAGTCTCTTTTCATAGTTAACTTTTCTCATTTGCGTTACAATAAAATTCACCGTGGTTGCGACACAATCTCGGGAAAGAACTACAAAACTGCTTCATATCTACGTCGGCGTGTATTGTAGCATTTGCAAACAAGAAAGGCTTGCTGTAAAAAGGCTGGACTATTTAGTACTGTAACCTGCGTAGCAAGCGTTCCCGTAGGAAAAAATAGTTTCTCACATTCTGGCCATGCAGCAATTGGGGGGAGGGGAGGGTGAAAAAACACAGGCTCCTCTTTATATTATCTTTACTCTCCCTCAATTTCCACGAACACTAAAGGCAGGAATGCTTGCTACGCAGGCTAACTATTTAGGATTACTATAAGGAATTGCGGTTCAACAAAACACTGAGTGTGTCTGTACCTTACAGCGTTGACAGTGAGATGACCAAAGGTGGCCTGGCCTTTGTCGTCTGTCTTCTGACCTGCAGGTGTTGGAGTCAACTGTCCAACAATAAACAAAAACTGATTTAGCAACGAAACTGTTCTCTTCTTTATTATTTCAATCTTTTAGTATTATCCAATTCTCACAGCACACGTACTGTAGTTATATTTGATATTTTTACCTTAATTCCTCTGTCACAGTTAAGGACCACTTTAAAATTCTGCTCATCTGAAGGGTTTCCAAGCTTGTCACATAGCTGCACAGTCAGTGGCATTGGCATTCTGGTGTCGTTGTACACTGACAGCGGCTGTACAATATGCAGAGAAAATGCACTCAACTAAGCTTATGTAGAATAGTTTTTACAGTACACTTAGACATTTTTGTGCCTTCAGCAATTAATTTTAAACATCATATCGAACTGTAGGAACTTCACAAGCAACACAAATTTGCCGAAAACCCCCTGAAGTGGACAGAGGCACAAATTTTAATGTTTATTTGTAAAATTTCAAATACTCATTACAAAAATGATGTACCTCAGAATGATCAATTTCTAGAATCTTGAGCTTTGCTGGTGGACCGGAGGTAACCTGTTTTGAAAATCATACAACAACACAATAAGGAAGTAATAAATTTGCATGGATTAACAGCTAAAAATTGACACATTTTCAAACACATTTTCTAGTCTCTTGGCACTTCCTTAAATCAGACAAGTCTCACAGTTCTTACTTTGATGTTCAGTTACCTCTAATCTTTGATAAGACTTGATTCCTTTCCATTTTATGGTGAGCTCTTTGTGTCCAAGCGGACCATCTTCAAATTGAATGTTCTTGATCACTATATTGCCATCCTACAAAATATATTTTTGTGGAGAAGATACTTGATAAATTGGAATAAAAGCTCTGTAGACATACAAAAAATTGACCATCAGGTGCAACAGACTGAGTACAATATACAACACTCACAGCAGTGAATCCTAATTGCACTTCACGTTCTTTTAATCCATCTGAAGAAACATGAAATTCTGGCAATACATTGCTTGGCAGCTGTAAATAAATACAAAATAACAAATTTATGGACATGCCAAATGAAGGCAATATAGGTGTCTTATAAAATGCAGAGAACTAGAGTTCTTAAAGTGACTGAACCTACATCGTACATAGATCTTTGAAGCAAATTATATATCTGAACTACGAGTGACAAGGTATCTTTGCAGTTATACAAGAACAATAGTAAGGAAAGCCTGAAGAAATTTAGGCTTCAAGGGGATTTAAAACCACAAGCTGTGAAGCCTCCATGAGTCATGGTCCATTGTGACCTGTTTAAGAAAACCCTTGAAATGATAAAATACAGGTAATGATGATAATGATAATGAGCTAACCAGGCGGCGGTAAGCGAAAAAGAAAGG
The DNA here is from genome assembly GCF_052425735.1 of Oculina patagonica. Taxonomy (NCBI): domain Eukaryota; kingdom Metazoa; phylum Cnidaria; class Anthozoa; order Scleractinia; family Oculinidae; genus Oculina; species Oculina patagonica. The sequence goes on along the minus strand of NC_135766.1, from coordinate 26,042,591 downwards.
TGAAAGCGAAAAAGAAGCCTGAATCCTTTTCCAAGTTTTTGTTTTTACAGTTTTAGATGTAGTATCTTTAAAGATCTCTTTCTCTTTAAAAGATAGATGTGCTCACCTTTCCGGTTTTGTTGCCATGTTTGTCAGTTACTGACAAGATAATATCAGATGCTAAAGGTTCACCTAATCTCATGCGAGGCTCATCACACGAACACTTCAGGATCTCAGGCACATCAGCAAGAGGTCTTGCAAAAAATAGAAAGGAAAAATGTTTACAAACAGGACAAATATGAGAGGGCGAATGAGAGTGTTCCTATCTGCCAGTGTAACATTTTTCTCTACACAAGAATTGAGGCCTGCAAATAAATACTTCCAGACAATGTAGACATGTATGATGCTTCCAGTATGCAAACAACAAACTACAGTCAATGCTACATTACCATCCCTTTTCTTCTAAGAAGTCAAGAGTAAACAACAATTTCATGATATATAACTATGCATTTTGAAATTTAAATGTTGTATTCCCTCTCTTTCAACCCCATAGTTTTAAGTAAGGGCATAGGGTATCCACAAAGTCACGCCAGTTAGAGCGATTGAGAGGAAAATAAAAAAGTCAGGTTGCCCTTTGGGCAAGCTGTTATTTTATCTTACTAGCCCAAAGCTCTGAGGAGCTAGCCCGAAGGTAATTTGCATAATTAATTATATGCGAATTTCTAATTGTTCTTCCTTTGGAGACAATAAATACATAAACATTCAAAAAGAAAAAGAAAATAATCTTACCACAAGATTTAAAACAAACACATTATTAAGATTTTGTGGCAACTAACTTTGTAGCTAAATGTTGAGGATTACAAATATGAAGGATCCTGAAGGATACATTTCAAGAGACACAATTCATAAGCATACATGACGCACCCAATGCCTGCAATGCATTTCGGGGCATTTTTAAAAATGGTCAGCCATTTGCAAGTTTTACGAAGTGATGGAGTACTTTACGGCAAAGCAATACCATGGATTGGAGCACTATGACTTCTTTTCTTATTTTGAATGTTTTAGAAGCAAAGATCTTCCAATATAATTTTCTGGAAGGACACAATACCTCAGAAAATGGCCGTCACTCATCTTAACACAGAGGAATATAGTCGCCACGTTCAAGTTGGCGACTATGAAACTACATGAGGAGTTTAAGTCGCCAAGGATGCAGTGAGTCACAGTTTCGAGCACAAAATTTTTCCCTCTTATTTTTTCTGGTGCACATTTCTTTTTGAAGGTTGTCATAAAAAAACAATGTTTCTTGCCCGTGTGTTGCTTGCCCGTCGGGCAACCCGTGATCGGAATACGCTAGCCCGACGGATAATTCCACTAGCCCCGGGCTATCGGACAGCACTTTTGTCACGCCCTGGCTAATCTAGCAATCTTTTGCCAATCGGATCTAACTTAGCGCTGTTCCTGTTCAGAAATGTTCCTTTTGGGGAAGAGAAATTAATAGCGGAGATACAACCTTTAAGGACCACAACACTAATGTTACAAAGATGAAGTACAGCACTTGTTTTACATGAGCCATACCTGACTGTAAAGGAAAACTCCAGTCCAGCTCCACCACTCATGCTTACTTGGCAGTATTTTGGTTCATCACAAGACAGTGGAGCCTGTATTGGACACAAGATGGCTCAGTTTATAATATTAACAATTATTCCACAAGCACACGTTGGATATGAGTTGGCTATAACGATCTCATATCCAACAAGTGCAAGTGGAATAATTGTTTTATTAAAAAACCCCACAGAATTACAATATTTGAGTTCCCCAGCTAGCTGTTTTCATTGACGAATTTTGGCTACCATATTTGTGGTGAATGGTATATGAGCTCATATACCATTGCCTGTTAACCAATCAAAATGCAGGAATTGCAATATACCATTGCTAGTTTTTAATAACAGACAATATCACATTGACAGAACATGCTAATTAGAGAAAGAAGGGCTAAGTCAATCACCTTGACATCTGGAAGAATCCCTTGCTTGATAATGTCTTTAGAAACTTTGGGAGTCCAGTTTACCTAGAGAGTGAATACATTAAAAATAAAAGTACTTTGCAAAAACAATGACAGTTAATGAGATTTTTTGTAGTAATATGACTCCTGCAGTCAGTTAAATAGAATTTCACCATACATCAATCAATAAGTAGTGGATAGTACCTGTAATTATTACAGGTACTATCCAGTTTGTAACTATTACATCACACTGTTTACACACCTTAAATCTACTAGCCAAAGAGTTGTCAATATTCACTTCTCGTTGACCTTCATCAAGAATTCTAAAACCTATCAATCAAGGAAATAAAAGAGAAATTCAGATTAGCACGGCACACATACACTGAAATGTCTGTAGAAAGTTCAGTTTTGTTTCAGCCTGCAAACAAAACAGTGAGACACCTGGCAGCAAATAGATGACATTACTGGGTAAGGAAGCATCCATTCTTAACTAAAATTACTGTAGTTAAATTTTCAGGGAAGTACACTTCAAATAAACAAATTTAAAATGACCAGAACTTTAATTAAATGATCAATACAGAAGAGATACAGAAATAAAAGGGACATTGAGACAGAGAGGAGGCTTGAAAGCAAAGTTATTAGTTTCTAAAAAAAACTGTTGTACCTCATCAGCAGGCAAGTCAGCCACTTAGTCAAGAGGCTCAAACGCAACATTCACAGGAATGTATGTTGGTTAGAGTCCTGTTAAAACTTTTCAAGTGTATTTCTTTGATAAATTATAGTACATACTCAATCCAGTCAACATGTGTCCAGCCACACAAGACAGCTCCTGTCCATCCTCTACCTTCTTCTTTGGTTTGTCGTCAGCTGGTTGGTGAAACACTTCAAGTACTGCTGCTTTGCTGCTGGGTGCTACAACAATGGTCTTCTCCACTGCAGCAACCTCCTTGTGATGCTAATGATGACCAAATCAACTGTTACATGAAATGCTTTGACTTCCTGTTATGTTTATAGTTTTGTCCTGTTCAATGTCAATATCGTACAAATGCAGTGCTTTTTGCAACATTGCCTGATACAACTTCAGTCTATGAGAGGAACAATATTAGTTTACTTTTGTTTTATAATGGCCTGTCTCTGTTTTGGCTACCAGTGGGTAGGAGAAGTATGGAAGTCGAAGAACAACTCCGCATAGAATGATTAAAAGAAAAGGAGTGAGGAGCTGGAACGGAAGAGTTGGAAGGAGTGGCTGTCCACCAGAGCGAGTGACAAAGAATTGCTGTCACCCTGTGCCACCTAGACACTAATAGGATAGATGATGATTTCTGTCTTGACCACCACAAGGCTTTACAAAAGTCACATTTCTTGTTAACAGTTTGGCAAAAAAAAATGAAAACAATAACAAACCTGTAATTCAATCTTGGCCTTGAGTTTTGTATTTTTGGTGATTTGCTTCAGGCTGATATCTGCACCTGAGAGAGTGGCCTTCCCCGAGGAGCTGCAGTCCCCTATGTATGTTGGTAGGCCTGGTGTACCTGTCAGCTGCAACAGAGGAAAGGAAGGCATGGAGGCCTTATCATTATTGCGCTGCAGGTGACATTATAAACTGGTCAACAGAAAACTATGAAAACAGATATTTTGGCGTGGAGACATCGGGGAACTTCTGAACACAGAAATAAAAGGATCTTTTAGGCCCTGAATTCCAAATTCCTAGTAAGACCTTTGCATATTTTAAGAACTTGTATTAAACCTTGACATATAAGTAAAAAATAGCTTTCAAGGGGTCCTGGATTGATTTTTTTTTCCAAAAGCTAATTGATTGTTACCTTGCACACAACATTAAGTCTGGGTTGAACTGTAAGGTTGCCAGCTTTGTCATGGACCTGTACGTGCACTTGAAGTGGGCTGTTGTTTTCAACAGTGATATCTTCACCATCTGGTGTAACAACCAATGATTCAGGGGGACCTGAAGGATACAAACAAGTTGCTATTAGTTACCACCACACATTCAAATGTACAACTCGGCACTGTTTATGGCAAATGGATTTTCCTGAAATGATAGCTAAGCAAACTGGTGACCACTGTGGGGCTGAATCATTATTGGTCTTTTGTTCTTTGGATAGGTTATTCAAGTCTGGCAACTGTATAATACAGCTGACAAACAAGTTTCACCACTGAATCTTTGACCAAAAGGTTCTAAGCACAGCACAATTGACAAATACTGATACTCGTGTCAGCTTACAGGCTTTCAAATTATCTCAATGATGCTTGTTATTATATAATTGTAATTATAAAATTACAAAAGTTATAATGCAAATTACCTGGTAATAACCTGATCTTTAAGCTCTGTGAACCGTCTTCAAGTCCAGGTAGGGTGATCTTTAGATTGAAGTCCTAATACCACAAAAAATACAAAAATCACTGTCTTTGATATTTTGTAGACAGGCCTCCAGTCACAAAGAGTATGTCAAATACTTATGACTGTGTCAAATTTATGTTGAGTCCCAAAGGAACCTCCCAACATCAAGCAGAACCATAATATATCACAAACCTATAGGCTCACATTGCTTCTGCAACAGAGCCTGGCAATCCTGGCCAATATACACACTGGCAGAAATTTAGAGCCTAAGGGTAAAACATACTGTCTTTGGAAAAACCACTTTTCTGATAACACTAAGTTTTCCTATAGGTACCTCAGGTACAAACACAAGGCGCTCTTTAGTCCAATGAACCATAAGACCATAACAAAGCACAGTTAGATAATAATCAGAGGAAAGTATGAGTAAGCTGTAAAAAGCTCACCTTTCCTGCATGTGATAGCACAGAGCCTAGGGCAACAACACCCTTAACAATCAAGCTGTTCCCCTTTACTGATGTTCCCTGATGTGTAATCTCCAGACCACTGTAAAGGAGAATTGATCAATAAAGGGATGGATGCTAAGGACAGATCACAAACTGCTGTTTGGTTCTACAATAATAATGGGATCCTTGCTTAACATAAAATTGCATTAAACACACACACACTTTTATGAAGGAACCGAGTGCTGTGCTGTTGCATCACATCAGCAGAACACTGTCTTTGTTTGGCTGCACTTGGAGACTGCATGAGTGGGACCTGGTGACAGAATCAGTGCTCGACACTAACGCTAGTACCGCCCAGGACTATTTCATGCTGGCTGGTCTCTCCCTGCCCATGACTGTTTCGTGTCCTCCTCTCGGCCCCCCTCCACTCGCATCGTCCCCCCCCTCTCCCGCTTCCCCCCGCCATGTCGGCCATCTTGGGCTCCCGCCTCCTGCACTCCCCCCCGGCCGAATCGCCCTTCACCGCACCCCAGGTATCCACGTCCCAGTGCGTGCTCGTCTCAGTGGCGGGACCTCGGCCCGGGGGGGGGGGGTGGGGCTGTGACTTGTCCTGTGGGCTGTGAGTCTCTGCCTTGCCTCCATGTTGTGTCGGCACTGAGAATGACACACTCGAAGAGGAAGCCTGGGTTCTACTGTACAAAATGCTGCAGCTCACATCTTACCTTGCACTTAAAACTGGAGTAATCTCATCTGCCAATTTGGAAGGGTTGTTGAATTCATCCAGCAGATTTAGAGGAATCTTGCAAAAAAAAGTTAAAAAATAATCACTACCCATTCTTGAATAACTATTGAAAGAATTTTTGAGTGTTAATCAAGATTTCAGTGAAACTGGTTTTCATACCTGGAAAGGAACTCCTACTCTTAGTGGTGTCTCCAACATTCCAACAGTAAATTTGTTAGGATGAGCCTCTAAAAAGATAACAAGCAGAGGGGAAAAACGGGATGTAGTCAGAGAACCAAACTGAATGTTCTTACTGCTATATCAAAATTGGCATAAATTAAACCTCTTAAGATTTAGGTATTGGTTACCTGTGACAGTGAACTTGATGCGATGACATGGAAGACTCTTTATTGATGGAGCAGTTGAAGTATCTCCCAACAATACTTGCAGCTGAAGAGTATGTGGACCAAGATGGGTTATATTCTCTGCAAGGTCAAAAAGATATCAATTCATCAAAAGCAATCAAAAATAATACATATTTCAAGTTGTTCGCAGTCAGGGCTTGAGACTAACGTTTTAACTCACTGGTTTATTGGCTAGTGACATGTCAGATTTTACTAGCCAAAAGTAATTTTTCACTAGTCAGGTATATTGATTTCTATCAAGAACAGTTGACTTTTCCGAGTTTTTCACTAGCTAGCCAAATGGCTAGTAGGAATGCTAAACCTGGTAGACAAAACCTAAATTTTAGTAGCCTTTGGCTAGTTGGCTACCGTTAGTCTCAAGCCCTGGCAATGATTATCAACATTAAATTTCTCTTTGACAGAATATCAATACAGATTATCAAGCAAACAATGAGGGGACAGGGAGAGCCACACCTACCCATTTTCCTAAACCAGTAAGGCCAGCTCTTTCCTCCATGTTGGCAGACATGGTTAGTTATAACTTTATCGCCGTCTTTATCGTTACCTGTTTTTAACACAAAGAAAACCGTCAAATTGAAATAATTATTGTCTCTTACTTTTCAGAGTACATTTATACTTCTTGTGCCCTAAGATTTCTTTTTCATTTATTTCAATTTTCACCATAAAGTAAAGAATTTTTTCAAGCAGCTAGTATCCTACCATGCCAGATAACCTTTAATTCCACCAACAATTTTCTTCTGTCACCAGGCAATTTGCTCACAGATTCACCCTTTCCATTGAGAATATCTACCTTCATGGCACCTGTTTCAAATTACAAAAATACCAGTGTTGTGAAGCACTGATAATGATTAGGACAAATTTATACTTACTGCAAACATTACATGATTACAAAATAAAAACTAATGACATAAGTTATTGATGTAATAAATATTTAAACCATACACAAAAATTTTCCATTTCACAATCAAGTGTTAGTTTATTTTTTACGTATGGCGATGTACTTTTCTAGTTCGATTTTTTCTCCTATGGATACGATAAAAATTCTATTTTTGGTTATTTTTAGCACGGATAAACAGAAAATATTTGCCTATAAGAATAAGATGGTTGAGGGTTTGAAAGCAAAAATAACATTATTTTGTTATTGATCAGTATGTCCATACCTATGGTGGTCCCTGCAGGTATCTTGGAGTTTGGGTCAAGCTTGTCATTTTCTGGCCACTCTAACACCAGTTTACTGGGCAACCTGATGAGACAAGGATGATTGCAATTCAGTGTAAGAATGTTTTCAGAAAACAAAGTAGTCGATAACTCTTCCAGAGCCGAATAAGACATGACATTGAGTGATGCAAAAGCTATCAATTCTAAGATCAGGCAATTAGTAACCAAAAGCAGCCACCACCACCATAAAACAGTTAACTATAGGACTTTATAGAAAGGCAAGACAAGACAATACGTTTATTATGAATGACAAACAAGTAAAGATTGTCATAAATGGAATGAATGAAATGAAATACTTTATTAAAGTGTCTAAAGTATTTAGCTGAAGGTAGAGATAGTGTTCAGTGTATAAAATAAACATACAATCAAATCCTATTTACAAAGTTAACATAATCAGTTGAACAATCTTACTTTGTCTCCTCCTCTTCAACAAACTTTTTGATTGAAGCAAGATTCAGTGATCGATCCAACTTGGCCAAGGGAAAGAACTTAGTGTCTCCATATAAAGACACAGGCTCCTGACAAAGAAGAACATCACATGATGTCTATTAGAATTTTTCTAACTGGTATTTAAACTCAAAAAGAGGTTGAAAAAAATTATTGTGTATTCTGACCACTAGCTGGCAAGCGGTCCTGGTTTGACCCCCCCCCCCCAAAAATTTTTTTTTTAAAACGACACAAAGGGGGGGGGGGGGGGGGGTTTTTTAAAAAAAAGGGGGAAAAAAACGGGGGAAAAAGACCGCCCAAGGGAGGCTCCGAAATTTTAGTTTCCAACCCTGTTTGAGCCATGGCGGGAGTCATTGTGTTTGTCCTTAGGCAAGACACTTTATTCTCACAGTGCCTCTCTCCACCCAGGTGTATAAATGGGTAACTGCAAATTTTATGCTGGGGGGTAACCCTGCGATAGACTAGCATTCCATCCAGGGGGAGTAGAAATACTCATGGTTGTTTCATGCTCCAGCCTGATGGGTTTCTGGGCTCAAATGCAGAACTAACCTGAACACAAGCTATATAATGCAAAGTAGTGCAACAGTCCAACTAACCTGAACTATCTCCATCTCTCCTCCAGTAGCAAACACATCTCCATCATGATCACCAAAAAGAAGAAATCTTTTCACTGTGCCGCAAATCATTGGTATTGTCCTTTGTGTCCTTATCTACAATCAAATTGGAATTGTTTAAATCACAAGATCTGTTCTTGAAATTCAACAAATAAAGGCTATTAAAAGTCTTTCAACGAACATGTTACCTTAAGACCAAAATGACACTTTATTGACCTGATGGTATAATTATGTACTGCCCTCAAAATATCTCAAATGTCACATAATGCTACATATAGATCCACCAGACTTGACATTTCTAAGTTTATAACTAAAGAGATATGAAGCAATATGTAAGACGCTCACCAACTGTCCAACTTTAAAGATCTTTCCATCCCACTCAATGGAGTTAAAAACACACCAAGGACTTTGGTTTCGCTTCTGTGGTAGGTCTGGACGTTTAATTTGACCTTGAAAGCCTATAAACTTGACCTAAATACAAAGTTCACAAGTCAAAAAACAGATACATTTTAAGATAGAAAAATAAAAAGAGTATACTTATTTTCCTTACCTGTTTGTCATGGTTTTCATGACATTCTCTGACCCAGTCATAAAATGCTCTTGCAATGTTCACTCTTTGTTCCTTACAGCAGAAAGGAAAGGAAGACAAAAATTTTCTTTTATCATAATCATATGTTAAACGCATATTTTCATTGCTTTTTAAACTGTCAAGTAAGAAATTAATGCAAAAGTAACATACCTGCCCCAGAATAACTCTGCTGAAAATGGTATTCTTGTCTTTGATTTTGACTTCCAAATCCATAAATGTCAACTTGTTTGTACTGACTTGAAAAGCATCATTTGTCCAAAGGCAACCTGAAAATCTAAAATGAAATCCATCTTAGATATGCTATACCTATAGCAGAGTGTCAAGTAACAATGTAAAGCTTATGACTGCAAAAAGAGCAGAAGGACATGGTCTATTGAAAACTACCTGGAGTGAGTTTCTGAAAAATAATAAAAAAAATAATTATCTGAATCTGATTTTCAATGCAATTCCTCTGTGTCTTTGTTAAAATAGATGACTCTATAAAAGTAAATACTTCTTGTTAATAGTGACAACCTCAAGATATGTACCTGTGATAACACTCTAGGGGAATAGTCCACTTCTTTGGGGGCTGGCACCATTCAAGCCTGATAATTAAAGGTAAAGACACATCAGGGTGTAGCAATACTGGATTCAAAAAGAAGGCCACTCATCAGCTTCAAACTTACACATCAACAGCAGTATATGGAATAAGGCGTCCATTCCAATAGCACTCAAATATTGGGCGATTGCCTCTAGGTGCTCGACTGTCTCTTTCCACTGGGTCAACAGGTTCTTCAACAGTCTCTACAACTAAAAATAACAACATTGTTAGAAAAGGTTTTAATTGTACATGTGAAATCAATATGGCTAAATAGGTTAGCAGCAGCATAAAATACAAATAATAAGTTACTACTGGTAAGCTATACCTGGAATTTCTCCCTCGAGTGTTGGGTATGTCTCTCTGTCATAAAGGAACGGATGGTAGCGCAGGACACCCTCCACCACTCCACCTGACTCTGCACGAGCACGGAACTCAAACACTGATGCTGCTGATCTGATGTACAGGGTCTGCATGTCACCATCAATATCTCGCAGCTGTATTCTTTTGGCTTGTTTGCCTTTTTCAAAGAGAACGACCTTAAGAAGAAAGAAATTTACCCAGTAGTCAACTCCTTACTACATGACATTTTACCACAAGCTCAAATAAAAAAAAAACATAACGTCATTAAAGGAAAAGATTGCAATTAACACTTGATTCTCCCAAAGATATTTAGAAGCAAGAAAAGTGGTTTAAAGAAGGTTACAAAGAGATGTACCACAACTAAGCAAAATTAATACCAACCACTAATTTAGGCTCTTTGCAAATAAGAAGAAATCACACAAAGTTGTGTTTTATTGTACATGACCTCACCTGTATATCAATATTTCTGAATGGGCTTGCTGTGGTTCCTCTACCAACAGGCTTGTCATTTCCACGTGGACCATGAATGTAGTAATGATAAATGTGTCTAATAATAGATAATAACAATGAGCTCATATACCATGGACCACAAATATGGTAGGTGTATGCATCAGCATGAACAGCCAGGGAGCTCAAATTGTACAGTTCTTTGGGATAAAACAATTATTTTACTTACGCTTGTTGAATATGAGATAGTCTTAGCCAACTCGGCACTACACGCCAAGTTGGCTATCTACCATCTTATATCCATTATGTGAGCTTGTGGAATAGTTGTAAAATGGAAAAGTGGCTGCTGGCCAAAATGCTTTTTACACTAATGCTGCTAGGATAATTTAGAGGTTAAAAATGCCATACAGTATTGTTAATGATCTATTACTAAATAAATTATAGTAAATTATGAAAAACTAACTTACGATAATTGCCTGCACCAGTGTTTAAAATGTGTCTTTAGATAAAGGATGTGTTCTGATTTGATCCCTGTTATCACCACAGCAGTAAAGCTATCTTTCTGTGCCTCCTCCTGCACCAGTCTCTTGACATTTTCCTCATCAGCTGGGATGTGCTCATGGTCTCCGGCCTAAAAGTGTATGTGTAAGTAAAGTTGTTAGTACAATGTACCATGCTACTAATAAACTGAAGTTTGTGGATTTAAGGTAAAAAAAATTAACTCCAATGAAAAATTTGAAAGGCTTCCCATTATCTCTGATGAATGGCAACAACTTGATTGATACAACAGAATTTTGAACATGTTACAAAATGTGTTTCAGGGCTGTATCTTATGCCTTGCACTTGCTTCATTTAAAGCAGTAAAGCCTTCAAAAGCCTAGAAGCTCATTGACCCTACTGCACACATCTAACTCCAGTTTCTGTAGTTAGAAGTGGCTACATGTAAGAGTATTGCTACTCTCCCTAAAGACGATGCTAGTCTATCCAAGGTTAGCCCCTTCCCATAGAACTCAGTCAGGATCTCCAAGCAATTCTCTGGTACCCATTTATACCCATGGGTAGAGAGAGGCGCAACTGTGTGAGTGAAATGTCTTGTGCAAGAACAGCGACCTTGGCAATGCTCCAACCACTAACCATTTGGTCACTGTGCCTTACTTTCATAAAAGATGTAGAATGCAAATTCACATCACACAGTTGAGCTTTATTTTTACTGGTCATACCCTCCTGTTAAGTATGGCACCACCATAAATGGACTCCTTTTTCTTTTCCCTTCGCTCAAATTCTGCCTGTGATATACACAGCTCATGGATGTCATTGCAGTCTTTTGACTTTGTAATCATCTGAAAAAAACAACAACAAAATAAGCTCATAAGTTGGTACGTTACAAACAGTAAGAAGACAGACAGGCTAAGCTAACAAGATCCTGAATTGTCGGAGACAAAACAATGAGTTTATATGATTCCCAAAACTTAAAATAAAACACCTTATCACTGAAAAGCGCTTACACGGGTAGCATCCCCAATGAAGAATATGGCTTGTTTTCCTCCAACACCAAAGTATGAAATATCACTGTTCAAAGACCTTGGTACATCTGCTGGACTAGGAAATCATATAATTAAACCCTATTCAACTATCTATTAGTCTGTAAAACAAGTATATTCACATTCATACTACTGGCCTTGAACTACTGGTGAGTTGCAACAGAGGCTTATGTCAGGGAATATCATTATAAAAGAGCTTCATTTCATTTGTATTTGAAAGGATTTTACCTCATTAGCCTCCTTTGTTGTTGTTTTGCAAGCTAGTTCCAGTCCAATATATGGCCTATGTAAGGATGACTTTAGAGTTATGTGTATACTTACGCTTTCTTTCCATTATTGCGATTGAACTTGGATAATCGATAGATAGCCCAGTTGTTAAGTTCCTTTGATGTCATCCCAGCTCCATTATCAAGAACACACACTACAGCTTTTCCAACTGAGTCATCAAACATCTATCACATATAGAAGCAGAAGAAAATCAAAAGTGCATCTTGAAACTTTTGATGACGATAATAAAGGAGAAAAAGAAGAATCAATGAATGTGTTAAATGTATGGACAAAGAGACGAATGAAATGAAAAGAGAAATAATAACCCAGACAAATGAACAAAATAGCAAAAATTGATTAAACAGAGTTCATGTGTCATTGAAAGCCCAAGTTATCACCCTTGGGGGCCCCGACTTAAACACCCTCCAATTTTCTGCTTGCATAATCCTTGCAAGGCATTTGGGTGCCAAAGGCATTTCCTAGACAATTTCCGATTTCAGTCGAGTTTTTGCCACCTATGGCGATGGCCTTTGGTGGCCGAAGTTAAGTATACCACCACACATGAGAAAAATCTTCTGGTACCCATGGTAACTGCCAGTTGGAGGATGGGAGGGGTATTACAGCAAGGCGCCCAAATGTGTGACCACTTTTAATTTATTCACATTCTTTTGTGCAGATTTAATCCAATTAACAGCTGTGGATAGCTTGCAGTTGACTTCTGATTAGATAAATCTGCACGAAAGAATGTGAATAAATAAAGTGGTCCATTTGGCGCCTTGCTGTAAATGTTCCAATTTAAAATTAAAATACTCACCAGCCTTATTTCAATTTTTCTTGGTCCTTCGTTATCTGCAGTGGCAGCAAGTGCATTGTCGACAAGTTCCGCAAAAGCAAATGCTAAAACCATCAAAGACAGCAACATGAGCATTATGCCTGAGTTTGAATGACAATATCAATAACAACACTACGGTATTATGATTGTACTTACGCAAAGGGTTTTGTCCTTCACTGGCATAATATTCATACATGCCACTTTTGACCAAAGTATCATAATGAGGGATATATTCCACTCTCTCTTCAGTTGGTGCACTAAGTTCTTGGTCAGCAGATTTTAAGATGTAAAGTGTTTCATTGCTATCCACCAACTCTTCTATCAAATAAAACAAAAACATTGCCTTTAATATTTAACCGGTTGTATATGTAGATATGCACGTTACAATGCAGTTAAAGGGATTATCAAAATTATTATTAAGCATCAACCACATTGAAACTCTTCTATAAAAAAACTTATAAAGACATTTAAACTTTACTGCCACAGGTTTTAATCAAATTTTCGCGCGTTATTCCTACCGTAAGTTTTGTCATCCAAGATTTCCTGTCGATTTGTGGTTACTATCACAAATGTTTCATTTTCCGGGATACTGAAAGCCTGTAAAACAATTATCAAGTTAATCAGATAGCAACAGGTTGCTCTTAACAAAATAAGCTTATTGTCTTAAAATTATTAAGAAACCCTGCGCTTACTGTTCGGGTCTTTTCTTTGAAAGTGGTAAAATTGAATATGCCGCCTAACTGAATCTTTTCTTCCGGCCTGCTACCAGCTCTACGATCATAAATAAAAACTGCGGCATCCTCTTCGTCTTGCTCAGAAGATGAAGCATCGTCTTTATTTGACGATTTCATGGCCTCACGACGAAAAGAGAAAGAAGGGACTAACTTCGGCACAAATCTTGCTGCTCACGAAACTCACGAGTGGTACACGCTTCCAAAACACTGCTGCAGAAAAATTTCAATATAACGCCCATTCTAATTGGTCTAACAACTCATTATCCAAATTTGGAACACGTTTATCCAATCATAATATGCCTTATAGAAAAATTCGAGCGAACAAGTCCCGGATCAAAAAGCGTGACCAAAAATCCCCGCTAAAATGTTTAGAAGTTTTTAAAAGATTGTAAAATCTTTAGGTCTTGTAAGCATGATTTTTTCAAAACTTGGAGGCATAAACTTTTCTTTTTTGTTAAAAAGTGTCTATGAAATACCACAAAGTCTTGAATAGAGAATTTTTCGGATAGATTTTCTTATCAAACAATTCATAAGCTGACAAAAAAAATATTACTAGGCTAACAGATAAATCACTCCTCTAAATTAATTCAGAAAAAATGAAAACGTTAAGAAAAAGTATAGATAATTTTGATAGATGAGCTGTGCAGAAATAAAGAAAGGAAACATAAAGGTTGCGTGACCAAGTACCGGAGGAGGGGAACTGGATAGAACAGTTAAAAAGCCCACGTGACTTCCTGTTCTTTCTCTCCGCCATATTGATTTTCTTGAACAAAAGTTCAGTCAACGTGGCCTCTTTCAATTTGTAATTTTTTACAAATTGCAAGAACTCCACTTTGTAGTTTGCGCCTTATCCTGGGACTAAAAAACTCACGGATAAGATGAAGCTACAAGAGAGCGGCTTCCAACTGCCGTCTTTCCTTCCTCGGCTATCGCATGAGAAACAAGACACGTTGCTAAAACTTCTGATCTTGTCCATTTGCGGTGTGCTGTGTAAGTAGAATTTGTCATGCAATTTCTAAAGCCACATGATTTATCAAGTAATGTGCTACTCAATTGCTTTTAAATTATTTTAATGATCGAATCCTCTGGACACCGTATTTGTGTTGTGGCAAATTGTTTTTCAAATACTGTGGATACGCTTCCCAAATTTATCTAAGCTTATAAAGCATAAAAATTCACACTCTTACAAATAAAGCCACAAAAGTTTGTATCAAAACATCAATTTTAAGATCTCTAACCACAGCCTGTAATTGAAAATCACTTATTTTGTTTTACAATACAGTATTACCATCTTTCTTTATTTATCGCCAGTGCAGTATTGGTTATTCAAAACATATCTGGGTTTCATACAAAATCATCCGTTTATTTTACTTGATTTCCAGAGGAGACATAAGGAAGAGATGAAGAAAATGAAGTCTAATAATTTTGTTGCTGATCTTTCTTTACAGCTTTCTCCACTAGGTTGTTCTCTGTCTTGCGGTTTGAAAGTGTTATTCACGAATTTGATCCGTAAGTTTTATATTATCTTTTAAATATAAAACTGATACACAGCACAAAGAATTCTGTGTTTCCATTGTTTTGTCTGCTTCCAGAAATCTGTGGGAGTTATGTTCTCAAGAAGTTGGTTGTTTAGAGAAAAAGAACCTCAATACTTTTGACCTATATATTCAAGAATTAAAAAAATTTGTAAAGACGTGCAGTTTCTTATGTAGAACTACAGGAGCAGGTTCTTTTGACTTTGATCATTGTTAATTGAGTTAAAATTGTTTAAGTAAAATTTTACTTTAAAGTAGGGCCAGAAACCAGTGTGCAATTATTAATTTTAGTTCAGGTGCACTGTTTTGAAAATCAGTGATATCAGATTTCTTCTAGAACGCTTTCAACAAAATTTGGTTTAAGAGTAGTAGCTGAATGTGATAGAAAATTGTTAAACCAGCTGTATAAATACTTTGTAATTTATACAGTTCCTTTGGCACAATGAAATTCTTCAGACTATTGCTTCAAATCTGCTTTTTTTCATTTCATTGTTTAAGGCCAGACAAAATATTCTCCTTAGTGAAGTGTTTATCATATATTGTAGCTTTTGAATCACAGTGTCTTTCCTAAGATGATTGACTATTTTATTCTCGTAACATACCTGACTTGTTAACCTGTAACAGTAAAGAAGTTAGAAATTAATAACAAACTCACCTGAGTAATAATCATTCTGTTTTTCTCAGTTACTTCAATTATAGAACTACAAGATTTTTAGCTGAGGAAGGATTTTATAAATTCCATAACTGGTTTGATGACAGAGCATGGTATCCATTAGGACGAATTATTGGTGGCACAATCTACCCAGGTAAAAACAACAGAAAATATGAAACTTTGTTTACTTTTTATAAAGTCTCGATATATGTAGTTTGCATTTGTTACTCAATAAAGGAGGGGAACGCTCCAAGTTAAGACCATTTAAGTCGCCATGGCGAGTAAAAGTTTGGAGCTGGCGACGAAATTGGAACCAAAGTCGCCAGCCTGGCGACTAAAATTGAGAAGAAGGATTGGAAGCGTGAGCTTAATTAAAGTGTCTATATAGCCTACAGGTTTTTTGTGGTTTTCGTATCTCTATAATGCATTAACAGGTATTCAAAAAGATTTTTTTGGATTCCGCCACTTTTTCGGTGCAAAATCGAGCTTTAAAGTTCCCGCTTCAGCCACGCCCAAAGAAGTTGACCGTGTAATCGAGGATTGGTGATGAGTGACGTCATGTCAGGAACCACTCGAAGCGTTTGCATTTGTTTATTTGCTTGACAGCCACTACATAAGGTTTGTTTTTCCCAAGAATTCTTCAAGTTTGGATGAAATACTCGCCTGACAGCGATTTATTATCTGAAGAAGACGAGACTAGTAGTTCATCTGATTCGAACGAAGAGATCGAGTCCGGGGAACTCGAATCGATCGCTTGCACTGCAGTAGAAGATAAGAGTGACAAAGAAGAAGGCGCTTACTCTCAAGAACCTCTGGCGGACAATGCATGGATAGAAGAATATAATCGAGAGAGGCAAATTATTGAAGAGAGGGAACGAGAATTACAAAACTGGCTAAACAGAGTCGTTGAATTGGACACATACCGGTATATAGATACTTTTTCCTAACACTCACTCCGCGCGTTTAATTTGCATTTTCAACGCAAATTTATTCCAGAAAGCTTTGAATGGAAACTTGACGTGTCGCAAAACTTACAACGATGGACGGAAATCGATCTACATTCTCAGTCTGTAAAACTTTTAATTTTCATTACAGATGTGAAACGAAAATGAAAACAATATTACGAGTAGACGGTAAGCACTATTATTCCCGAAAAATTGTCCTTGACACTCACACAGCACATTGAATTTGAATGTTGTATTCTTGCAAGCTTTTGTTTGTTTTGAATCGAAACTTGTCGCGTCGGTAGACTTCAATTTGGCGCGTGGGCTGTTTCTTTAGGCGACCTTTGTATACGACAAAGAATTATAGTCGTCGCATTTGCCTGTTGAATTTTCTATTGCTTTTTAGCTTGAAAACAATAAAAAAATCCAACGGGCAAATGCGACGGCTATTCGCGTATGTTGCAAATAAATGTGCCCTAAGTTGATACGCACGTGAACAAGCGGAACTCGACTCAAAGATTAATGTTAATAAACATGTTTATAACTTTTATTAGTCCTTCTTATAACAGATTAATAAAAATACGAGCTACTTTAGTCCTTCTTGTTACAGCCTAATCAAAATACGAGCGACTTTTCACGCGTTTGGAAATGCCGACAACACACGCCTATGATACGTGCGACTGATTGTCTCAAAAACGATTAACAAACAAAGTCAACCTATCGATTTTTTACTTTTATAACTTAGAAAAACCTTTTTTTTTTTGTTGTAACAATGCTTACTTTTCATTGTACGCACTTTAAACAAACAATAGCGCTTGCGGAGACCGATCGATAAAATTATAACTTTACATGTATGGGAGTTGAAACCCTGAAAAGCTACGTACGAACGCAGAGACTTCGTTTATAAAGATCACATTTTAATAAGACTTTTTGAACAAGACTTACAAGTAATAGAAATAGAAATACAAGCGATATTCGAGGGAGAAATAATTTGCTTCACCTTGCCTGGTCGACAAATCAAACGTCGCTTCAGCTACATGTTATCTTTGCTTGGCCTCGCTTGCTCGCTTATTATTTCTACATGTATGGTTGACAATAGGTAATAAAAATCTCGTAGAAGTTGGAGACGTTTACTGGTAGTTTTTTAGGCGTCTAGCGAGACGAATGTCTTGTCTCTCGAGAAGATAAACTCAATCAAATGAATAATGAGTAATGAATACCCGATGACGACTTCGATTGGACAACTCTTCTTCTTCAAAAGTATTCCGGTGAAATCTTGGCACAGAAACAACGCCAATATCATCTTAGATCAGCGACCGTTGGCATTTGAGATTTTCAAAGGAATGTCTTCTTGTAAAATCCCTGGAAGCGAAGTGGCAAGCGCAGACGGCGGACGAAGCACTCGGATTCCACTTTGTAGGTTTTAACTTGACGAAGTCCATCTACTTTTTCCTTCTAGCCTTCGCTTCTGTTTTCACATCACCCCAAAATGCAACACAATACCCTTTTTGCGTTTGGAGTATTCGAGCATACCGCAACAACGCATCTATCTGGTATATTTCTACCGTCAGTATCTCCTCGCGATAACAGAAGAAATGCTGACTTCAACTGGCGGCAAGATTTCGCGGTTCCTGACTTGACGTCACAGCCGGTCTGGAACCCAGACTCTTTCTTGTCTTGACTCCCGGTCAACTTCTTTGGGCGTGGCCGAAGCGGGAACTTTAAAGCTCGATTTTGCAGCGAAAAAGTGGCGGAATCCAAAATTTTCTTTTAGAATACTTGTTTATGCATTATAGAGATACGAAAACCACAAAAAACCTGTAGGCTATATAGACACTTTAAGCAACTAAAATTTTTCATTGACGACCAAACTTGAGCAGTTGGTAGCCAAATGGCCACTAAGGAAAAATATTAACTTGGAGGATTGGAGGGCCTGAGCCCTTCTTCTAGATTTATTAGTTACTGTGCTAAGAATTTTGTTGAAAATTAAAGTTGTAAGTCATCTAACCAATCAATGTTTACCGTTATATTTCTACAGGTCTTATGGTAACATCAGCTATCCTGTATCACGTGATGAATTTTTTCCACCTCACTATTGACATCAGAAATGTCTGTGTTTTCCTGGCTCCATTGTTCTCTTCATTAACGACGCTAGTCACTTATCACTTGACAAAAGAACTCAAGGTGAGTGGATCTACAATGACAATGTAGTGTACTGATTGATTTAAACTAAAGTTATCAGATAGGAAGACATACTGCCTTTATCTGCTGAGTAGGATCTGAGGACTCCATAACTACTAGTATAGGTAAATATAGACCCAAGGGAGGAAGGCAGTGGCAAAAGACCAAGATTGTCAAGCTACTGGTAGTATGCCTAAAGGTACCTCGCTAGAGGTGAAGAGGATTAGTGCCAGAGGAAGTTCCTTGCATATATGGTTTTGGAATGGAATTTTTCCTTTTAAATCTTGGCTGTTGTTTTTTGGATGAAAGAGTGAGCACATGACAAAAGACATCATGCTGACAACCACTTTAGGCTAACATGTTTATTTTTCTGTTTTCTTTCTTAGGATGCCAGTGCAGGATTAGTCGCAGCGGCCATGATTTCCATTGTTCCTGGTAAGATACATGTAGTTACGTAATAAAATTGCAAGATTTAACATTTTTTCTACTATCATTGAAATATTAATAAGTGATACACAGATGAATAGTTTTGTAATGATTGAACTGTTAACTGGTCAGGTTACATCTCCCGTTCTGTTGCTGGGTCATATGACAATGAAGGTATCGCCATCTTCTGCATGTTGCTTACTTATGCCTTGTGGATCAAGTCTGTGAAAACTGGCTCATTATTCTGGTCAACCTTGTGTGCCCTCGCCTACTTCTACATGGTAAGTCTACTATATCCTTTAATATCTACATGAATATGGCAGACTTGCTTTAGCTGTAATTAACAATTGGTTCATGCTTAAGCGAGCGCTTTCCGAGTTGAGTTTTGTGGCATGCGGAAAGTTCGGAGAACACAAGAGAAGCATACATGTAAGAAGTGCCCAAGACAAAAGCCAAGAGCAACTCTAGCTTCTTGAGTGCTCCCCAATCTTACCAAGTGCACCTTAACTCGATAGTGCACGGCTAAAACCATGAACCACTTGTTGTGTGAAGCATTTTGCTCATGCTATCAACATGCACTATGGCGCACGCGTACTTACCGTATTTACTTGAATAAGCGCCGCCCCCGAATAACCGCCGCCCTCGAATAAGCGCCGCTTTTGGGACAAAAAAGTTTATAAGCGCAAACTTGAACATTTCTTTTCATTAATAGCAATATTCTGCAGTTCAAAGTGATTGTTTTACCATTCGCCCATTAGTTTTTCTATTTAACATTCTTACAATACATAGTTCTGTAAACGTTGTGAACGCTGCAAACTTTGCCAGGGCAGCTAGCGCCACTTTTGTCTCAGCAAGAGACAAATACTGACAATCAAAAGACGCTCTTTACAATTACTGTAAAAGATAAGATTTTTTGTGACGTCCAAATTTTAAATAAGGCCGCCCTCAAATAAGCGCCGCCCTCGAATAAGCACCGCACTTGAGGCGCGAAAAATTTAATAAGCGCCACGGCGCTCATTCGAGTAAATACGGTATACAGGATTTAATTGCATGGCTCTGCCAGCTATGTTATAGTATTATTTAGGAACATAATTATATATTTTCCTGTTTTGCAGGTTTCATCTTGGGGTGGCTATGTGTTTCTTATCAACTTGATTCCTCTCCATGTTTTGGCTTTGATGATAACTGGCAGGTTTTCACACAGAATCTATGTTGCATACTGCTCAGTAAGTACTTGCTTCAATCATGTTGGTGTCATATTTGTATCAGGAACACTTGAGGTTTGCAAAAGTTCATGTAATACTAATGCAAGGTTGTTCTGAGGATATAACAAGAACATAACTCTTGCATCCTTACTGCACAAACTTTTACTTGTAATTAGCATGCACATGTAAACAAAATGGTCATATCTGGAGAAAAATATCAGTTTTTTTCTTTTATTTTTTATTGAAGTGATGGAATTCTTTCTATGCAATGAAAACAGATGAATTTCTATGTTTGAAAAACAAATTATTACCAGAAACATGTACTTTGCCAGTGCTCACAAAGGATTTATTAAGGAATTATGTGGTATATACAAGGTCTTCCTGCTCCTAAACAAGTATGGTGCCCCCCCCCCCCCCTTCTAACCCTAACACTAACATGTTGAATTGTGTGCGCTAGTTTAAATGTTTATCATTAAAAATGTTGTGTCCCCTGTGGTTAGGTGGACTACTTTCCACATACACTTTTTCTGATAATGAATACATAGATTAAACAGATTTCTTTTCTTCTTCCTTGTAGGTGTATTGCTTGGGAACAATCTTGTCAATGCAGATCTCGTTTGTGGGATTCCAGCCAGTGCAGTCCAGTGAACACATGGCTGTAAGTATAAACTGCTTGTTTGTTACCTTGCTGTTGTATGTTTGTATTTTAATCACATCACAGTGACTAACAAATCCACATTCTCTGCAGGCCTTTGGCGTGTTTGGTCTGTGCCAGATCCATGCCTTTGTTGACTATGTCCGAGCACGCATGCCCAAAGAACACTTCCAGCTGCTGTTCAAGAGTGTTGTGCTGGTTGCCGCAGTTGGCGTCTCAACTGTTGGTGGTGTCCTGACCTTCACTGGCAAAATCTCTCCCTGGACTGGCCGTTTCTACTCTCTGTTGGATCCGTCTTATGCTAAGAACAACATTCCCATCATTGCCTCCGTTTCTGAACATCAACCGACGACTTGGTCTTCATTCTACTTTGACTTGCAGCTCATGGTGTTCATGTTCCCTGTAGGCCTTTATTACTGCTTCTCTAAGCTCACTGATGCTAACATCTTTATCATCATGTATGGAGTCACAAGCATCTATTTTGCTGTAAGTGAACACAGATTTGATAGCTTACATGGATAGTAGAATCTGTAGTATGTGTAGTCTACACAATGTGTCAAGGCCAAAAAATTTATCATTGAGTCGTAATCTTTGCAGTTGTGGACCAACTAAATCAGTTGAAGGGAATTCCAGACTTAATGAGACTCGAACCCATACTAGAGTTTTAATATGTGATAAAAATTGGGATGTAAATCATTCTGTTATTTGCAATCAATTTCAGTTTTCAGCAATAGCTTCCTAGTACTTTCATTTTAGCTCCACACTGGCATGATGTGATTACTCATGACTATTGTTGTTTTTCAGGGGGTGATGGTTCGTCTGATGTTGGTGCTGGCTCCAGTGGCTTGTATTCTATCTGGAATAAGTGTCTCTACCATCCTTACAACTTACATGAAGGTTTGTTAAGCTTGTGAAAAAACCTTTTTCCCATTTCAATTTTTCTTATATTTTCTGGTGATTGTTTGAATTTTTTTTGAGTTTGCATGTGTGTACATACTTTAAAATTTCTAATTGAGCAGAGCCACCTTAGTGCAGAGTAGAGTGGGACACACAACTTTTTAAATGTAGAACAACTTTCAATGATACTTTAATATGACTTATTTTTTTAGAACTTGGATGTTTCCCGTCGTGACCGCAAGACGACAAAGAAAAGTGACCCATCTTATCCAATCAAAAACGAAGTTGCCACAGCAATGGTTGGCCTCATGTCCTTGTTGTTGATCACCTACACATTTCATTGTACCTGGGTCACTTCTGAAGCATATTCCTCACCGTCAATCGTCCTATCAGCCAAGCAACATGACGGCTCCCGAGTCATCTTTGATGATTTCCGTGAGGCTTACTACTGGCTGCGACAAAACACTCCCGAGGTAAGATTCATTCATCCTTGTTTAAAGTTTAGGGTGTTATTATTATTGGTACATAAACAACCGTAGGCTTTTGGCTTAGAACGAACTTAGCTCATTGTTATGTATAAAAAAATGTTTGTTGTTATTGTTATTGCTAGGACTCGAAAGTCATGTCATGGTGGGATTACGGCTATCAAATCACAGCTATGGCCAATCGAACAATATTAGTGGACAACAACACATGGAACAACACTCACATCTCCAGGGTCGGACAGGTATGATATCGTGGTTATTTTACTTATAATAAACTACTTATACATGTAAGAACACGTCATTCAAGATAACTGGTCCATATCTAGTACCTATAATCCTGTATCGCATGGTTTGTAGGTCTCGCTTGTGGACGACATAAAAGCCTTCAGTCCAAGCGTTTAATACAGTCCTTTTGTCTTGTTCATTTGGACTCTTGGCTGAAGGCAACACTTCCATTTTGCTAACAACATTTAATAGTTGTGATAATGGCTGTGAAGAAGACAAGCCCCTAGGCACTCTGGAAAAAAAGGAAAAATTCAAAAGACTGCAGCAATATCAGACACGCCATTAAAACAGAACATTTTTTTCTTTTGATCAGGAAAGGGTTTTTTCATGACTGCTTTTCTTCCCCTATATTTGCCGAGTAGGACAACAATGTTATAATTTTTGGAGAAGAGATTTTGTTTCAAAGTGGCTCGATTATGTTCCATTTTTTAAAGTTCTGCTGTTTGAACATTTCAGGCCATGGCGTCCAGTGAAGATAAAGCGTATGAGATCATGCGTGAACTGGATGTCAATTACGTGTTGGTGATATTTGGTGGCTTAACTGGTTACGCCTCAGACGGTAAGATAACTCCATGGAAAAATAAAGCAATGTCTTCTTAAGTTCTTTTCTTACCGCCAGTTACTAGGTTGCCCAAAAGTCTTTGATATCGGCGTGTCAGGCTGTGGAGGAACGCAATCTGAATTTTTATAACAGTGATAAATTGTAGGAGCACTATGTCGGGGATTTCGTTCCAGTGTTTGGACAAACGGCGCTAATTAAGCATCATTGCTCAAAGATATTTAATCTATTACCAAGAAACAAAGGCAAAATAGAAGTCTGCCCGACTTTTTCAATTTGAGACCAATGCCTTGTGCATGCGTAACTCATGACAACATCCGTTTTATAGCCGAGCTTCAATGCACTAGAAAAGACGTTTTTAACAAAACTAAGCCGTTATTTTTAGATGTTAACATGTCCTTGCTTTTGATTTACATAATCACATCCTTCGTTCTCACTAAGTGCTTTCTTTGTCTGTGTTTTAGATATCAACAAGTTTCTGTGGATGGTTCGTATTGGCGGCAGCACAGAGAAGGGTCAGCATATCAAGGAGCATGATTACTACACACCAACTGGAGAGTTCAGGATCGACAGAGGTGGTTCCCAGATCCTGCTCAACTGCTTGATGTATAAGATGTGCTACTATCGTTTTGGCTCCGTTTACACTGAGCAGGGTAAGCTTGATTTTTGTTCGACTTCCTCCCTACCACAGTGTTCCTAAGGCACATGACTCCTTACTGTTTCTCATGACACCTAACGTCAAATCGCTGCGACTCGCGACTTCCCCAGGTCTGCTTTCCTCAATGCAACCTGCACTGTTGTAATTTAAATGATATTGTTTTGTTTTATTTGTCTTTAGGAAAACCTACTGGTTACGATCGTGTGCGTAATGCGGAAATTGGAAACAAGGTATTTCTACTATTCCAGTTCTTTAGTCCTCTTACTTGTTAAAAGGTTATAACATTTCAGTCGCCATTTCCTCTTCTTGAACTGAAAAAGCAATTTCAAGCAGTGATTTCTCTCCAATTCTAGTTCTGGGTACAATTATACACACTTTCACGTACCCAAACAGTGCGTGGTTAGACTGCGAGCAGTCGGCTTTTGTTGCTGAAATGCTACTCGCGACTGAAAAAGTCGAAAATATACAAAGGAAGGGTAGAAACGAGGAGATCGCTCGCATTGACCCTCGCATCCAAGGAAAGGAAAGAGACTGCTCACAGTTTAGTGTGTGGTCGACTACAGTTAAAACCTGCAGTTGAAAATTTGTTTGAGAAATCGGGGGAGCTGAAACCGGGGGGATACTTGCAGTGTTCGACAGAGGGGAGGGAAAGCAGTTTTGGTTCCAAATATCGGGAGGTTCGGGAAATCAGAATCAAGAATCACTATTGAGATTTGTGGCAAGTTTTACAAGTAACTGACAAGTAACTGACAAGTAACTGACAAGTTGATGTTTTTTTTCCTTGGTAGGAATTCGAGCTGGACGTGTTAGAGGAAGCTTACACCACCGAGCACTGGCTTGTTAGAATCTACAAAGTCAAAGATCTTGAGAACAGAGGATCTTGAAGTTCGCAAGCCGACTTTTTTTTAATACAAGTATTGCATTAGATGCTAATGCCTATCTATTTCAAGTGTACTAGTTGTTAGACAATTTTTGAGCAACGAGTAAATAAAAAAGTCAATTAAATACTCGTGTACGCCTTAGTTGTATTTTACACACTGGCATCGTTCTCACAAACTGCACGCGAGAAATACTGCAGTGATCTATTGTACCCGAAAAATTTGTGATTCTTGGCTAATTGTGTACTCCGAAGTCAACAACGATCCATCAAACCAAGACCGCAAGCAATGAAAACTAATTTACGCACTTAATAGGATTCCTTACTGAAAGGCTGCATTCCGGCAGTTCTTCCATAAACGTGTACTGTCCGTAACCTGCAGTAAGAATAATGCAAGCTTTTTACACATTTTCCATTTTTGCAGCATATGGCATCGTTTTTTATCATTTCGCCAATATTTAATTCTACTGCGGCAGGAAGATGAAAGTGAGTGGCATAAGAGTTCCAGCATACCACTGAATTCCGTCAGTTTGCTGATGGGTGTGCCACTGGGTACCAGTCAGTCGTTTCCAGGCTTCATAGAGCGTGTACGCGGCTCTGAGAGGCGCCATAACCAGATGCGCTGTATCGTGAGATGGCCAGTGCGCATAACACGACACCAGTACACCATCTACAAGTAGCGTACCCTGCCTTGTTAAGGGAGCATACACGCCTGTCTCTGTTGTCATAGTGATTTTAGTTACCGCTTTAAAGCAAGAGACGTTTCCATTGGACGTATAAAGCAAGTCACCAATATTGACTTCTGAGGCAAACACGGCAGAAATTGGCGATGTAGTACTTTTCTTCCTGAAAATCAAGTGTTGCGAAGACAATCTAACAGCGTTTCCGCTGTTGGTCTTCAGATTGTAAAAATGCGCCGTAGTCTCGATTTCTTTGTGCAAAAAAGCGATCACTTCGCTGTATATTGTTTCCCCGTTTGTTCCCAGTGTCCGCACTCGGTCTCCAATGTCCAACTGCTCCATACTGATGCTCTCACCAGACTCCAACGTCACATGAGAAATGGCGGGAAAACACAGGCGGCGGGGATGGGCACATGGCGCACAAGGGGGCATTTCTAGAAAGATAGAAATATTCCAGGTAATATCCTAAACTTACACCCTGAGCAAAAAATTACAGGATATAACAGGGGTTAATCAGAATATCACGGGCCCTGGCTTAAGTCGCTTAACCTGATCCTAGAAATCTTTCAGTGAAATAAATAACGTAAACATCCTAAACTCACCGTAGTCGCTAAACCTGTACACAAAATTTGCTCCAGACTTCCCAACGCCATTTTTACAGTCCTTTGATGTACCATCCCGTCCATAGGTTTTCTCTGAACCAGTACCACTCCAACACTCCGTGTGAAACTGGATCCCAAAGAATTTAAACCCCTTTTCCCGCGCTTTTTCGGCGCATGCCATGACAGTTCTATTGACATGTTTACGATCAATACTGCCTCGGAAGTCGGCTATTAGCTCGGGAAGTGGTCGGGGCTTTACGTAAGAGTCTCGATAGCAACCAACTGAGACAACTGACCATGAAGTTGCTGAAAAGAAAACAAAACGTTTACTCTAGAATCAAAAAAGCTTGCAAGCAAAAGCAAACAAGCAATGTAAATGTTTCATAAAGACTCTTGGTTTTAGGCCATCGTAACTTGATTAAAAACATGAAACAAACAGCGGTAATAAACATTATGAAAAATCGCATTTTACTAACTTGACGTTTCGTATGCTAAGCAAAATACATTTTCAAAAGTATGACCGTAACCAAATTTTGACGACTATTTATATATTGTTATGAAACTGCCGCAGTCCAGAACCTTTTCATAACAATATATAAATAGTTGTTAAATTTTGTAACGGTCATACTTTTGAAAATGTATGTTGCTTAGCATGCGAAACGTCAAGTTAGTAAAATGCGATTTTTCATAATGTTTATAACCGCTGTTTGTTTCATGTTTTTAATCAATGTAAATGTTATTATAGAATTACAAATTTCTCATACATTGATTTAATTTCATCGGTGGAGCCATTGTCGTGGTGGCGTTTTCTTTAGGTCGAGAGGTAGTTGAAGTATTCTTCGTTGAGTTTGCAGCACCACTAGGCTTGTTGTTCCACCAGGTGCTATGTGGCCAGGGCAGTGGAGTTACAACAAACCCAAGCTTGGCATCACCAGGTGAAGATGCAGCACCTATATCGGTCCAAAAATTGCTTCTCTTCCGTGACAGTCCTGATGATATAGAAAAAAAAATAACAGAAAAAAATATTTTATGTTAAGTTTATTTATCTTTGTAAGCCTAACAAATTAAATTTTTACGGTTACTTCGTCCTGTTATAAGAATCCTCTCAAGCAATAGGTAAATTAATCACCGCGCGAATTTAGGCGATAGCCCTTCTTTAGAGAAAACACAGAAAACAGAGCAAAATGAGTGGACTCAGACGATGGACATCGACCGACCGATCGACATTCATCGACACACTAACTTTCTAAATTCATTACGGCAGTTAATTCACCAAGTCACCTTCACGTTGGGCTTAAGGAGTTTACTCACCTGTGCTCCATGGTAACAAATGGATCAAGAACAGGAGAGCCAATCCTATATACTGAGCGGTCATTTTTACCATGTAGCTACTATTGCCCTTAGCAGAGTTGGGATGATCCTGAGTAGAGCAAGAACAAACAGGTTAGAAAATAACAACATCAGTTTGAATTGCTGACTTCTATGCACTTAGTTACTGACGGCTGAGACTATAATACCGATACATCGACAATCCATCAGGTGATAAGTTTGAAGTAAATTACCCAATGGCAAAAATAGCTTGATGAAGGTCTCAGAACTATCATTAAATGAAATGTAACGGTGAATGAAGCTACGAAAGTTATGAAACTATGTGAACGATGACAGTGACCAGGAGCATATCCTCCTCAGGTTTTACCCATCACCTCTGACGAGTGGCAGATCCATGGGTGAAGTGAAGAAATGGGCCCTTTCTTGCTCTTGTAAGAGGCTCTTCTTGCGACCACTGTCATAAGCGACCAGCTCAGCAGTAACGACATGCACCGCCACAAAACTGTATTCTCAGTAGACTTTATAATAAAAAGCTCCGATCGCTCCCGGAGATGACCACGACCATTAAACTGGGCTTTGTTCAGTTAAGCCATCATAAGCGACCATCCGCGAGAGACTGATTACAATCAGTCAGCACTGCATTAAAACTGTGCACTACTCCCAATTACTGTAGGTTACACAGATTTTAATATGTTGGTTATGGGGAGCCCGTAATGTTGTATGAAACACTGTATTTATAATCTCTTTGGCATGTCAGTAAAGCTGGCTCTCGTAGTTGACAAACTTCTACCTTTTCAGTGGGTGGTCGCTAGAAGCATTTCGAGCTATTAACTGATATTTCATTTGAAAGATATACAACATACACTGGAAATATCAATTGCCCTATGACTTAGTACTGACTCGCCTAATTATTTCCTTCACTATTCACTAGCTTGTGATACTTCTCGTTATTTCAACTATACAACTTATCTGGTTACCCCTCCTGTTTCAATAGGAACATTTTTCCCTTTACTTTGGTGGCACTGAGGACCGTTTTAAAAGAAATCAAGTTACCACTTACCTGAAGACTTTAAGGTTCCTCAGACAATCTCAAGTTCTTCCGAAATAGAAACTTGAATCCTTTAATTAACTCAGCATGTGGCATATTTTGTTGTTTTTCACGCCTCTTGCGCGAACCATTTAGCTGATGGGATAACAAATGGTTTGGGGAGTGGGGGAGTGGTTTGTCTGTTTCTGGAAGGACAAAAAGGCGTTCATATATCAAACGCTGTCTATAGAGGAGTAGTATTAGAAGATAGCATTACCAAGGCGCATTTTTAAACAACTTAAACTAAACACTAATTCGACTTATTATCGTTTTCAATGCAATTCTAATTTGGAAAGAGTCTTGATTGGCTCAGGGTAATGCATATTTTATAGAAAAGCCATTTGTTCATCAATTATTTATCCCTTAAGCAGAGCAGTGTCTTTTCTTTCACTGACTAGCTACACAAAGTTTTATAATATTTATCAACGTTTTGCCAAGCTGTCAGGTGATCAGAAAAGTTCAATGTATTTCAAAACTCAATCCTGTTAGTAAAGAGCACTTTATTTATCTAACCACGCCACTCAAGATAGGTTTATTTACAACTGTTTTTATTGAGGTTTATTACTTATCTCTAGCTCTTCTACCAACGTCATTTGTAGATGGAAGGGACGGTGTCAACTAATGGTTCGAGCGTTGGACACCGGATACAGTGATCTGGGTTCTAAGGTTCTAGCTAGGGTCATTTGTCATTTGCTTTGTAGCCCTTTGGAAAGACTACGGGCTAATTGAATTGTTAGAACCTTACAAAATCGAAAAATGCTAGAGGGGACGCTGGAGGGGCGGGAATAATATTCTTCGCAGCTCTAATTAAGGTTATCATGCACTATTGCGTGTCAATCCAAATAACGCTTGCAAAGATGACTAAAAGGTTTAACGTTCTGCGTCAATTATCGTTCAATGCTTCTGATAAGAACTGCGTGGCGAGCCCAATATTAGACTTGCACAAGCTGTCGAATGAACTATCAGTGTGATTTGCAAGACTGGCAAAATAAGCTCAGTTTTGTCGTTCTTTCATAAGTGCTAGTAAGGACTTCGACTTGTGAAGTGCGGGACCACGGGAGCAGTCGTTTCACTTGTCTGACTTAAATTGTTTTTCGACTTCGGGAGAACGGGACTACGGAAGTTAACCAAACAAAATCATGTTTTCCCCCATTTCGGGACCACGGGAACAGAAGATTAACGCTCCAAAGTGGCCGAGTATTTGAAGTTGCTCTACAATTGGACTGACGTATTTTTATGATGGCATTTCAGAGTACTAGCAAGTGACCACCTTATCTTTTCTCATTCTCACGGTTCTTTCTTGTCTCTACAGCCAAAAGGTCACGCTCTTTACCACAAAGTCTGCCTTTAGTTATGATTATCTTACTCTCGCATAGATACTCATCAATTAACAAGACCCATTAAAAAGCTCCCAACATCCCAACATAACTGTAGTCTACAATCTTGATCTTAGTCTTTATTACCCACTCGCCACAAACTGCTGTTGTGATGTTTCGTGGAATTACATGTTTACAGTGTTCATTTTTATTTTACAAATCTCCAATTACCCAAGAAAACTTATTCCGACATCCTTGCTTTCTGAAGGTCTGGGAACAATATTGCCAGAAACGTAGCTTACATACATGATAAAAACAGGTGATTTCTCGTGATATAGCCAGCAATGACGTTTGATTTTAACACGAGTTCAAATAACTCATACAACTAGAAATAATGGGAAACGCAAATAAAAATACAGATACAAGTTCTTGATTTACCAGTACAATATATAGATCACATAACAAGTCGCGGTAGTTTGGTGTAGTGCACACACTCGGCTTATAAACTACTACCCTTAATTTTTCATAAAAAAAATTTTGATTTCCATAATTGAACATCCACGACATAGAATGAAAACGGTACAAAAAACATTAACTTTTACAACTTACGCCGGTTTTTTAAGGAAAACTGTTAAATAAAATTTTGTCTCTACAAATCTTCTTTAGTTTTTTTTAGCTTCAACAACTTACCTTAACTATCTAAAAGAAAAAAGGCTTTACAATAAAAAGGCAAAAGGTTTTCTCATAGCAAGCTGTAGTGTCTTTTTAAGTCCTAACAACTAAACCCAGCACTAATTAGATTATTTTACAATTCATCGCATGACCTCTCCAAAACAGAGTGGAACAGCTTGTCTCATGTTAGTGTCCAAAGTCCCTGTCTGGGAGAAGGACTGGGGCCAACAGAGTCCAGAGGTAGAGAGCAATACAGGCCCAGCTTGAACTGACCTTGACCCAAACAGTGGCCCAGTTACTGGTCAGTGTAGTGAAGTCTGAACCTTCAGGACTACAATGAAATGTAACAGACAGGTATTAAAGAAGTTTCCCATGAAATCACTCTTGCAAACAACCAAAAAAAACACAGTGAACTTAACACATCTCAAAACAGGAACATACAATCTGAACCATACGCAGGAATTTATGTGGTAGTGTTTCATTCCTGAATAGTTGAAAAAAAACATGGTTGTTTCTTTTGGGACAGCAAGGCTATGCACAAATGGTGTACTGTTTTCAACCTGGAGCTCTATAGAAGAGTTGAAGGTTGACGTTTTGAAAAGGGTACCTGGAAAACTTCATTACATGCAAAACATAATGCTTAATGCTTAATTCACCCAAATATTTTGAGGGGGTTCTTTATTCAAGGTTATGTCATTGTATATTAAATGGTACGGGTTTGGACCTCAGGGTGATGCCTCTCTGTGTAAAACTCAGTCTTCCTCTATTAAGTTAACGTTCGTTGTCTATGAGCGACCTTGTGAGGTAACAATTGATTTAGACAAGCAATTGAAATCTGTTTTGATCCTTTTTTTAAGTCATATATTGTAGTCACTATTTCCAGAAAACTACTATGGGTAAGGAATTTAGATGTGAGTAAATTCTCCTAAGTAACGTCATAATAATCTTCATACAGCGGAAGGGAGAATTTCAGTGTTGAACATACCTGTACCAGTTGGTCAGTGTCATCATGATGTAAAGTGAAGCCAGAAAGAAAGTGATGTGAAAGAAACTGTAGTTATATGTCACTGCTGTTTCTTCATCATCATACACACGCTGGATACGAGGCTTGTTTTCTTCATTCGTAGCATTGCCACTCTCAGCATCTGTTGCAAAGAAACAAGATGGCAAGGTGTAATTTATGCAAGGCAAAATGGGAAAAAGATAATCCCTGCCCCGCTAATGCAATATTGTAATGGTCAGTCAATAAGTACCTAAGACAAAAGTATAAAATTAATTTAATTTAATAATT
This sequence comes from Oculina patagonica, assembly GCF_052425735.1. Lineage (NCBI taxonomy): Eukaryota > Metazoa > Cnidaria > Anthozoa > Scleractinia > Oculinidae > Oculina > Oculina patagonica. The sequence goes on along the minus strand of NC_135766.1, from coordinate 26,010,700 downwards.
AAATTAAATTAATAATTTTATTTTATTTAATTAATTTATGTCTATCATATAGTAATAAGTAAAGTAAGGCAAAGTTTTTGTTTTAAATGTAGTCAAGTGTTTGAGAAACACCGGGTGTTTTAGAAAGTGTTTTAGAAAAATCGCCCACCATTCCAGTTTGTTTGTCTTAGTCTTGTCTGAGTCACGATGTCGATCATGTGCTTAGCTATTTACGTGCTTTAAACACATTTCTACAGAAATTAGAATTCAGCAGTCAGCACAAGGAAATAAAAACAACTGACACTAACCTTGGGTATAATCTGGTAGGAGTGTCTCCTATATAATAGGCAAAGAAAAAATGGAATTATTAAATTAGATTTGATCAAATTCATTGGACAACACTTAAAATGTCATAAAACAATACAAACCTCCATGCTCCCACTGGCTGTAAGCCGGTTTGAACTGGTTGTTCTCAAGCTACAAGATAACAAACACATGCAGATAAAAGTTATTGTAACATAGGGTTAGTGGAAACTGCCTAATGTGAACGATAAGCAACAGTAACAAAAGTAACCTCTTTTGTGGCTGGTATTATGTTTTGTGTGTGAAGGGAAAAGTACTGTAAATAGACATAACTAACATGTATACCTAAGCAAGTTAAGAATTTCTTTTTTAACATGTCACATGTGACGCCTTTGGTATTATTATACTATTTCATGTACTTCCGGAAGTAAGCAATTTAAGAAATCATTACCGGTACACTGCAAAAAGTCTCTGGCATCAAATAACAGTGGTAAAAAAGGCCCTTAATCAGTGGTAAATTACTTAATATTCAATGGCTTTCCAGCCTTGTGACTGGCTGATTTCACCAAGGCATGGGATAACTTGTTGTATATCTCACATACCAAGAGTACACAACCATGACAAACATCAGTATTGCTGCTAGAATGGTCCTTCCATTACCCAAGCCAGGTGCCAGGCTGGAACTTTGGATCAGGGAGCCACTGGGATTGCAATCCTGATCTGAGAAGGACAGCAAGGAGATCATCAACTGCATAATTGTTAATTCTTCGAGAGTATATTGTATAACATCTTTTTTACTAGAATTAAGTCCTTTATTACCATAACAGTTATTAGTAACTGACAAGCCTGAGTACATAACTCATAATTAAGTCTTAATGCGTGATTTTGCTAAAGACAGTGCAAAGTTTAATGCTAGTTCATATGAAGAAAAATAATTAATAGAAATCATTATTTGAAGGAAAATTAGTTAGAATTCTACTAAAACAATAATTATAAGACTATTCACGCTCATAATCTTATTGTGAATTATTCAGAGCATACCAGGTTCATTGGACATTCCAGACCATGTCAGGTACATGGTATACAGAGTAATAACAGCAGCTTGTAATAGTCCAGAGTTTGGTTGACCTGTCATGGAAAAGTACAATGCGTACATTGTACACAGTCAATTACCGGTAGTTTAAAAATTAAATGCACACAATTCAATTCTAAATTCAGAAGCAAAAGCACTTTGACTTTTAAAGGTTTTTTTCTCAAGAGACTAGAAATGTCACACATTTTTATAACTTTAACATTAACTTATTGCTTATTTGATGGAAAAGGAATTGATTGCAAGCAAGCTTTGGCACAACAGAAAAATCAAGAGAAATTATAATTTTTAGCATTTAGGAATTGGAGGGGCTTAGTGAGGAGTAGCCATGCTCTGAATTGGAGTAGGCAGGCTTCAGATCTGACAGATTAGTAACTGATCACTTTATCAATTCAAATGCTTGGCATCTTTTCATGTATCAGATGTTAATGACTTACATTCCTGAACTTTAGGATGAATGGCCACCATGGAGACTATAAAACACAGCACCAGGTTTAAGCTGATAAAGAGCTTGTTGTTTTTGCATCCTGATGGCTGGAAACAAAAAAAAAATAGCACAATAGGTGTAAGTACAGTGGCAGTAATAAGGACAAAATAATTATGTTAAAACTCAAAACATCTTGATCTAACATGTTACAGAAACATTGGTTACAAGTCCTTTTTTTGACTTTTTTTGCTTGTTTACAAGCAAAAGGAAGGAGAATAGCAGTTATGTGGGGTAATCTGGAACCGGAAGGAACCACATTCTTGTTAACTCTTAAGGGACTGTTTTAATTTCTCAAGGGAATACTTTCCGCTGTGGGTGATCAAAGCGCGTGACTTGTAAAGTGTCACTCTATAGTTGTGCTTCAGCACTTCCGTTCTTGTAGAAAAAAACGTGACTTGTCAAATTTACAAACGTTATATAACAATCAAAAACGTGAGTAGCCTAAATCTTACGTCACATAACCAGGGTTCAAAATAGCAGCCGGCTGTCGGCGGTAGCCGGCACTTAGACGACACTTGCCGGCTACTTTTCACCGAAGAAATAGAAAACATGCCTTGATCGGCCAACTGAAATCAAAGTTGCGGTAATGTTGAAGTAAACATTTCATATCAGAAAAAAGCAGCCTGACAGGGCTAGAAAGTGCGACTCACCGGTCGCTAATGTGACCAAAATTTCATCTTTGTCGACGAAAACTTCTGGTTTTACGGTTTAGTCGCCAATGTGGCGACTTCATTTCTGTGTTAAGATGAACAAGGGGCCGCCCCATCTTCTCAGGTATTATGTCGCTCCAGAAAATTATATTGGAAGATCTTATTTGCTTCTCAAACATTCAAAATAAGAAAAGAAGTCACATTGCTCCAATCCATTCTCTTGCTTTGCCGTAAAATATTCTATTTCTTCGGAAAACTTGCGAATGGCCGACTGTGTTTGAAATCGCCCCAGAATGCATCTGGGTACGTCATGTATGCAGATGGATTGTGTCCCTTGAAAATGCATAGCACTTCAACAGCCAGGAAAAAAATGAGCCTTGACAAAAAAAGCCGACAAATTCAGGTTAAAAACGAAATTTTATTTTGAACCCTGCATAACCAATTAAGAATGTAAGGGGTTCAGCGCTCGAAGGCAGCGAAGTTTAAAACGATTAAGAACGCAATTTGTACTGGTACAAGTCTTTAGGCGCTAATATTAATTTAACCTAAAACGATTAACAACGCAAATTTGTACTGGTACAAGTCTTTCACACACTAAAACGTTGCTAATAGTTAACCAAAGGGAACTCATTTCGTGACAATTGAAGAGCGGCGGGAATAAACGGCCCCTGGACTTTCTGACTAAATCGAACATTATCGAAACAGCTCCAAATTGCGCATGCAGGTTTGTTTACGTGTGCTAAACACTGTCCTGTGTTGCATTCGGCTGGTCTTTCCTTCGTTTTTCAGAAATTATGTATGCAAAAAAAAGGCATTTTGCAAGCTTACGTGCTCCCAGTCAGCTAGCAGTCTGAGTTTTCCAACGCATCGCGTGTACATCTTTCCCTGTAGGGTTTTCTAAGCGTCTACGGAAGACGAGAAACCATTTAACAAGCATTTCTTCAACTCGCTGCGCATGTCTTTTGTTGATTCGAGTAACGTAGGACTGGATACTGCATTGTGACGTAAGGTCACATGTTAGAGGCGGAAGAGTTTGAATTAAGCGAAATGGCGTGTCTGTGAAAGTAAAACGGAAAAGTTTATAGTTTTAGCTCGATTGCGGCTGCCAGGTGGTTGAAGGACATCATTAAGTCTGAATACCCGTAAGTTTACAGCATCGCTCGAAGAACTGAGTGATGTTTCTGCCTTTGTTTTGTACAACAGCGCTGTTTAGCGCTTCGGAAAAAACGTTGCAAACAAGGTAGTTTGAGCCTGGCCGCATAGAAGGCCTAAAACAAGAGGTTTCTTGCCGGGAACTTCGTCAACGCGAGTTTTACAGGGTCCGCTTGGGTTCTGCCGCGACAAAGTTGCCGAGAAGTGACCTGGTTTTAGACTTTAAAAAATTCTTTATAGGTATGGGGGGGGACCTCCCCTTGCAAAATTATTTTCTGTGCCTCATTAAATATTCACCAATCAATAAATCAATCAATCAATCGATTCGTGCCTTAGTTTATCTTGTTTTCGCGGGATTTTGTAGATGTGTGATGATGTAAGGAGTGGAGATAGAAGTGAGAGCAAGCCGGCGGCACTTAACTGAAAGCAAAACTAGTATAATGTGACAACACGAGCAAACGTATTCAATCAACAATCAGTCTTTATTTCACTTTCACCTCAAAATTACAGCTAACGGTAACAGATTACAATAGTCTTGCCCGAAACAACAAAAAGAAGCTAACCGCAAGCAGACTGCAGTGAAAGCTAGCCGCTCGAAACGCTAACGCTAACCCTAACCCTTAAACTTGGGTTTAGCTTTTTAACCCTAAATTTGAAATGAAACCCTAGCGTCGTCAGACCCTAACCCTAACCCTTGGGGTTTAGGGTTAAGCTTTTTTCGCTAGGGTTAAGCTAAGGGGTTGGGGCTAGGCCTGTAATCCCAAAACTTTAGCTGACTTCATCGTTTTGAGAAACAAAAGGTTTCCTTTGTTTATCGTTTGTAAAAGAAAAGACAAAAGAAGCCGCGCGAGCAAAAACCTTGTCTTTTTGCATGTGTAATTTTTCAAAAACGAAAGAAAGACCAGTGAAATGAAAGACAGGACATTGTTAAGCACACGTAAACAAACCTGCATGCGCAATTTGGAGCTGTTTCGATAATGTTCGATTTAGTCAGAAAGTCCAGGGGCCGTTTATTCCCGCCGCTCTTCAATTGATTATTTCTGCTGAGTTGCACAATTTAGAATTGCAACATCATTAAATGTGTTAAGTGATATTTACAAGTGTTTTTGTAGCCTGTTGTGAAATTACTTCCGGTGAAAGCAGTAAACGCTAAACGTTTTTGTTTCTGTTCAGAAGTTAATGCATCGCCATTAGAAAAATAAACAGCAACTGTTTTACTGGAAATGTAGTCGTTAGAAATGGCATGTGTAGCCGTAAGGTAAAGAATAGCGCGAGGAGAAGCGGCTTTTGGTAATATCCAAAGGAAAATTTACTTCTCAATGTGGGGTTAAGATTGCGTGACGAGACAAAAGGTAACTCTGTCGTGCGTAACCTTTATCAGGAACCCTGCATTAAGCCGAGTAGAAAGCTTTCTAACTCGAAAGGAAACAACTATTTCGATTAAAGGCAAACGTCAAAGTTTACCATTTTAAACCAAGCCAAAGTATATGAGTCGCAAAGCACCCAGCCGTCGCGACTGACAAATACAGCATTTCCTCCGCGAAAATAAAAAAATGCTTGAACTGAAAGACGTTTGAATTCTTCCATGATATGTTCGAACAACAATGCCCAGGATAAACCTTCTACTCATACTAACTTCATGCAAAAAAAAGTCGATATCATCATCATACAGTATTCTAGCATGGGGAAGTATATATAAGACACACATTAAGAAAATCCAAGTTAAGGTGGTTCAACTGGATTTTCAAGGGGTAACACCGCGCAAGTTTGAGAATTAACTACGTCGCCATTAACAATGCTATCGAAAAACGATCACCACAGTTGTATTAGATGAAGACGAAATTTTTTTATGACCAGTGCTATATTGACATCGGAGTTGCCATAGCGACGAAATGACGTCATTACCTTTTTTACTTTCGCTCGTATTACTCGGCACCAGGAGATTTTTTCGAAAATCACTCAAAGGAGCTTGTACCACACAAATCTGCCTCGATGTTGGCAAAGTTTAAACAAATTCTATGAGAGCGTTTTGGAAATATTTGGGGATGAAGTTTACGGGGCTATAAATACAGTTAAAAACATACTAACGAGAAAATGGGGTAATATCTAAAGAAAACGACGCGCCTATGAATTGCAATTTCATCTTATAGTAGTTTGATTCCATTTAAAATCGTGTGTAAAACAGTGGTGGGGATTGCTTTGGTCGATTGCGAGAAAAAAGAATTTGATGAGCGTGCGTTCCGGTGCTCTTGTTGCCATTTTTGTTTATAATTTGGTCTATGCCTACAAAAGTGATAATAAATTAAAAACCGCTCGATGAATTTTTTTTAAAATTTGACAAACTCGAGGTTTGTCATCAATTGATAAAGCTTGCAAGTTTCAAGCTCATTAAAAACATTTAAGGCAGTAAAATTGGGCCTCCAATGTACTGATGTTTTCTCGCAGATTTCGTGTTTACAAGCGAGTGTCCTCATTATTCACGGGTATTGTTTTCAAGTTTCATATCCACGCGCACCACTCAGGAAAAAAATTCATTTGCATTAAACAGGACGCTCGATTGCTTTCCGAAAATTTTTCCGAAGCATGCTAATCTGCGTTGGGATGAGAATAGCAATGGCAATATATGCATAATAATAGCTTTCGTTTTCTGGACAGAGGCCCTTGACATCAAAAGCCCGACAAATGCTGTTACAATTTTCAAGCAATATAAGCATGTTTCGGAAAATTGTTCGGAAAGCAGTCGAGCGTCCTATTTAATGCAAATGAAGTTTTTGCTGAAGTCGTGCACGTGGATATGAAACTTGAAAACAATACCCGTGAATAATGAGGACACTCGCTTGTAAACACAAAATCTGCGAGAAAACATCAGTACATTGGAGGCCCAATTTTACTGCCTTAAATGTTTTCAATGAGCTTGAAACTTGCAAGCTTTATCAATTGATGACAAACCTCGAGTTTGTCAAATTTTAAAAAAAATTCATCGAGCGGTTTTTAATTTATTATCACTTTTGTAGGCATAGACCAAATTATAAACAAAAATGGCAACAAGAGCACCGGAACGCACGCTCATCAAATTCTTTTTTCTCGCAATCGACCAAAGCAATCCCCACCACTGTTTTACACACGATTTTAAATGGAATCAAACTACTATAAGATGAAATTGCAATTCATAGGCGCGTCGTTTTACTTCGATATTACCCCATTTTCTCGCTAGTATGTTTTTGACTGTATTTATAGCCCCGAAAACTTCATCCCCAAATATTTCCAAAACGCTCTCATAGAATTTGTTCAAACTTTGCCAACATCGAGGCAGATATGTCTGGTACAAACTCCTTTGAGCAATTTTCGAAAAAATCTCCTGGTGCCGAGTAATACGAGCGAAAGTAAAAAAGGTAATGACGTCATTTCGTCGCTATGGCAACTCCGATGTCAATATAACACTGGTCATAAAAAAATTTCATCTTTATCTAATACAACTGTGGTGATCGTTTTTCGATAGCATTGTTAATGGCGACGTAGTTAATTCTCAAACTTGCGCGGTGTTACCCCTAAAAAATCCAGTTGAGCCACCTTTAGCAAAACCATGTTGTAAGACTAATCTTCTACTCTAAAACGTTTGGCAAAGAAACTGAAAGTGCCAAACCTTTGTTAAATCTACTTGACGTTCTGACAGTAGACAACATCTATCGTCTCGAAATATTGAAATTCGCACATTCATGGCATAATGGCCTTCTCCCTAGAGTATTTGACGATATATTTAAATATGCTAGAAATATGCATGGATACAACACAAGATATACAGCCAAACAGAATTTTTATAAGTATAGAGTAAACACTAACGTAGGAAAGCAATCCGTCACTTTCATGGCAATTGATATTTGGAAAGACCTTCCATCTTCTTTAAAAGACTTAAGTGTGTTAGCATTTCCCAAGCAAACAAAACGTTACCTCCTGTCAGAACAAAAACTAAATTGATTTTCCATTAAACTAAGTTTGTAAATTCGTAAGTCCTCTTCCCTATTGTTTCTTATATATTAATCACCTGCTTTTTATACTATTTATAACATTAATTGTACGGGGAGCTAACTTGAAAACCTAGCGGTTCATTTAGCTCCCCAGCTCAATACTTAATTAACTACAAATTCCTGTAATACCTTATTTCTATTTTATTAAGAATACGAAAAAAAACTGTAAACTTTAATATAAGCTGAATAAAATTATTATTATTATTATTATATCTCGAAGAGATCTTTGATTATTCCAGATGGGGGAACCAGGCATTTTTTTAATGTTTTCCAAAGTAAATGGAAAACACAGTCAGTAGCGTAATGGCAAAGTGTACTGGACACTCACTCCAGAGGAAGAAAAGAACTACCCGGGTAATTTTTTTAACTCAGTGGTAGGTTATAACTAATTTATTACCATTTACAACTTATTATGTTGTAACTAGTATGTTTTTATGAGGGGGCTTTATGTACTTAGCAGTGCTGTAAGGGAATACATGACTGTACAAATTAAATTAATATTACTTACTTCAGTGTAGAACAGGAAAAAGCACACAACAGCACCAATAGACAGGATGTAAATTCCACTGGTTACGATCACAAGGGCTAAAAACAAAATGAAAAGTTAGACTATTAAGATGCCAATGCAATGCAATACAATACAGGCAAGTTAACTAATTTGTCCAAAATAAAAGCAGTTAAAGGACCAAAACAGACTGAGCAAAGCCTATAACATTAATTATTTTTTTCTTGCCATATATGACAATCACAAACAAGTTGTAGGTTAAAAAAAGAAAAGAAAAAAAAGTTGAAGGTTTGATTTATATAAAACTATTCTTGCCATAAACTCATCATGAACTTGTTGCATGTGACATAAAAAAACATATCATGAACTTTATTCCACCTTGGATGATAAACATGTAGTTGTACTAACTAAATCAGCCCTGAAAAAAGTACAAAAACAATATAATGTACACTTACCCCAGTACCACCTTTTATTTCCTGTTGTCTCGTACTTCTCAACCCTGACAATTGAAAATTGCATACATGTGATGAAACACATTATGTACAAATCACACAATCCTACACCTCAGTAATTCACTTTATTGTGCTTCAGAAGCAATAATCCTTGTGACTTGTCCCCAGGGGGGGTACTCGTTTTTGAAAGTGACGGGGATGCTCGTCGTCTCGCTTAGGGGTATAAATTTCGGATTTTTGGTCTCGCTTTGGGTGTTCCTGGCAAAACGCCAATATTTTTAGCCATAATGGTCTCGTTTAGGGTTACACACGAAGAAATATACAAATATAAATTCTCTTTTTAGAATTTTGGTATCTTTTAGGGGTCTAAAATAGCTTGAGCCACGCCCAGATTGGTCTCTTTTAGGGGTTCTTTTCAAAACTTCCGACGAGCATCCCCGTCCCTTTAATATGGGAGTCCCCCTGGGGACTTGTCCCCTCAACTGAACACTACAGGACACTTGTTACAGGGACTAGCCACAGGAACAAGTTGTTGCCTTTTGTATGTCGATCCTAAGTTTTTAGCATGATTTATGCCAGCTGGGTGTGTGTGTGGGTGCAGGCAGGGACAGCCATGTGAGCAGTCTGATGATTTTAACACAGGGCTGCAAATAACCTTTTTTCACTTGGAAGGACATATGTCCTACTAAGACACCATCTTGGTCGGACAAAACAAAATTGTGGTTGGACAGATTTTATTCATTGTTTCCGTGAAATGATTTGCGATCAAAAAAATGTTCGGATATCATGTCCGACCACACTTGGAATTTCTTCGGACATTAGTAAATTTTGGTTGGCCAATGTCCGATGACAAACTGTTATTTGCAGCTCTGTTAACATGTTCACTACTTACCAAGATTCACTCCAGTTGTAAGCAAAATCAATCAGTAAGATCAGCTGTAGCAATATAAACAGGTAGCCACCAATCATACCAATATACATCCATGCTATGGAATGTCAAAAACAGCAATAATTACCATTAAAGTAATCACTCCATTTCTTTTATGAAATACAGCCAACTCTCTCTTGTAACGAACACCTCTTCAAGATGGACACCTTTATAAGAAGGATGTCTGGTGATGGTCCCATCCCTGCAGCTTTTCAGTCATTTCACTGTAACTCCCCATAAAATGGAGAGATGTCTGAGACAGGCAGTCAGAGCCAGTCAGGATGGCGCCCATTTTAGATAGAGTTGACTGTATACTGAAGAACACATAGAAAGATACTCTGATAAACAATGGCTTTTCTATAAAGAAAATATTGCCTTGAATTCTGGCTCTTTTACAAATTATACTAACGTAAAATTAAAATGCTACAAACATTCCATTTGACATACCAATGCCAAAGTTTCCCTTGGGGATGTAAAAAGCAGCCACCATAAGTGCTATAAAGAATGCAATCTTGACAAACCAAAACCTTGTGAAACAAGAAATCTTAACAGTTAGTATTAAGATGCTGAAAAAGTAAACAAATTACAATTTACAGTCATGTATCAGGAAAAAAATTCTTGTTTTGTGTACAAGAAGTAAACGTTGTGGTCTCATGCAGTTTTATTAATAACAGCCAAACCCCTATAAGGGTTCAACTGTAATAATAATATTCTAAGAGAACATCAAGTTAAACATGCTCTATCTGCATCTCAATATTATTGTAAGTGAAATTTTACTATCATGATACAGTGGCACACAATGATGTACAATGTTCATATGCAATATAACAACTGTTTACTGTAAAAGAACACGTCTATTTACCCATTTTGAAACTTGGCTCTGGGATCTCGGCTGCTGCTAACTTTAAACATCATAACTGCCATCAGCAAGAAGAATGCCGCCATTGCAAAGCAGACTCGATATACCGCCAAGTATCCCACAAGGCTGGTACAGTTGTCAGGAACATTTTCACAGAAGCGAGGAATTTTTTCCAACTTGTCAACAATACCAGGGGCAAGCATCACAGCAGACAAGACTGTTCCCAGAAAGAGGAATATTGTGTAGACAATTCTTGATGCAGTGGAGTTCTTGCATGAGGGACAGCGTGCACAGCAACAAAAACAGGCAGATGATCCACAACAACAGGCAGCCTAAGAAAAGTAAATGAACTCAACAATAAATTGCCTTAAAAAACACAGTGAATGCCTTATTAGCCAAGTCCTTGCACCTTTTTTCACATTAGACTAGCAGCACTACATGGTTTAAATGTACAAGCATACATATGTCTTATTGGACATTTGAACTATTGCTTTTTACATTTTCTTTTCTCTAAAATACTGATCGAGGAACAATTTAATTTATCAGGAATACATGGTTATGCAAAACTATACGTAGAGAGAGTAAACAAAATGATCCAATATGCAAGATTGTGCCGTCAACTGAATAACATTTTTAAATTCTATTAATGTAAAGGCAATTTCAACCGTTTCTTATTAACTCAAGCCATTTCCCAGCGATTTCGATACAATGTACGATGACAGTAAACAAAACAGATGAAAGGTTCAGCTGAAGGTTTAAGCTTAAATTGCTTGAAATCATTACAGGGTACGTTAACTTATAACTGAATACAGTAACAGTGATTCGATAACAAAATCATTAAAAAAATACGATCCAAATAACAAAAAGGGAATAAACCTTCACCGTATTCCTGTTAAAAACTAATAACTCTACAAGTCTAATTGCAAACATGGCGGACATATCTTTTGACATACCACTGGAGCAAGAGAGCTAGCACAAGATGCACACGATGAAAACGCAGCACAACTTCCCAGAGCACCTAACACAGCTCCCATTCTGTATATTTGAATGCAGATTCCACTATAAATCGAGTATTTTCACATCAAAAGCGCCAAACGTGAACGAAGGCTTGTTCGTACGTTGAGTATTTTAATGACGTCATGGTTTGGAAGCAATGCATCCTGGGTTTCCTTTTGTGAAATTTTAATTCACATGCACAAAAAGAAAAGATATTGAGAAAAAAAGAAGGAATTTGGTTTGGTATAAGGAAACGAGCTTTCACATATTTCTACACAAGTGGATCTTAAAAATAACTTTCCTTTTTTTGAAGAGAATTTTTTGAAGAAGACGGAAGAATCCAGACTGCCTTCGCCTGGAGGGTTTGTTTATGAGCCCACAGTTGCTTCCGCTGTACTTCGTAGGCAGGTGTTAAAAGATGGAAGACGACGGCGAAGAAGATTCAGGCGAGACTCAAACATTTCTTCATCAACATCACGCCGGCTGCATCTTATCCCGACTAAATGATCTTCGCGAGCGAGAAGAGCTTTGTGATATCACGATCATTGTTGAAGGGAGGCCTATCAAGGCTCATCGAGCTGTCTTAGCTGCCTCTAGCCAATATTTCAACGCCATGTTTACTGCAAAGATGAGCGAACGAAACCAAGCCACGGTAAGTTTGAGATATTTTCGTAGAAGCTTTAATGATTATTTTCCTGTGTCGTGCAATGTTAACATTTAAATTTAAAATGTGAAAGTCGCGTTAAGGGGCTGATGAAAGCTAGACACGCTGTTAGGCTAAAATGTGAGCTCGTTCGACTGGAAATATAAAAATTTAAGCTTAAGTCGTGTGTAATTGTTTAATAGCTATTTACAATCTTCTTGGTGAAAGAGAAAGCCGGTGTAAACTGACTTGGAAAACAAAATGTAAACTAGTAAACCGACATTTAAAGGATCGTATTTACGACAAGACTCTGATTTATCAACACCCAGATGTACAGTCGTACAGTAATTCAAGGCGTGCGAAATTTACAGTAACACGTTTTACTTTCCTAATTGTTGACTTTGTACGTTGTACGTTATTACCTTGATAATATAGGTCTGGGTTTTAAAGAGTTTTAAATTTAACTTTGTTGTATGATGATGTATTGTACCACAGACAAACTCTTTCTATAATGGCCAGTACAAGCTGAACAAATTTCGTATTTTCCTCCTAGTAACATATCATTTCATAAATCTTATTGGGTGGTCATTTTGCAATTGGTTTAGTTGGCAGGAACCCTTGATATCACATAGCAACCAAGGAAATTACAAAGAATTTTCTCATATCATAATTTATTCTTTATTTGACCAAAGAGAGAAACAATCCTGAAAAAAAAAAACACAAGGGTTAGGGTTAGGTTAGGGTTATGGCACAAGATGTTGGGTATTAAAATTATGCAAGTCAATTGAAAACTGGAACAATATTCCACAAGTGGGGTTCAATTTGCAGCAATTTCTTTGCATTTGCATCAGCGGTCGATATTTCGAAGATTAAAGGATTCAAGCCATTGCTACTGTTGAATTTTCACTAATGTGCTTTTTTGTTATTCCTTTTTTAGGTGGAGATTAAAGGAATTGATTTTGTCTCTGCAGAAACTCTGATAAACTTTGCCTACACCTCCCAACTGAGTATTACTGACTCCAGCGTACAAAACATATTCCTGGCTGCTGATTTGCTTCAATTTAAATGGGTAAAAGATTCTTGTATTCATTTCATCATGCAGCAAATCGACATCACAAACTGCATTGGTGTCCGTGCACTTGCCGAGAGACACTCATGCAAAGCCATGTACGAGGCTGCTACACGCTTTGTTACTGAGAACTTTCTTAAAGTCTCCTTAACTGAAGACTTTAAAATGCTTAGTGCCACTGAAATGCTAGAGTTGGTAAGCCGAAATGATGTGAATGTGAGTGATGAAATTGAGGTATTTGAAGCATGCATAGGGTGGATTGAATATGACACTGAAAGCAGAAAGCAGCACCTCTCAGAGTTCTTAAAAGCAATGAGGTTGCCTTTTATTCCAGTTAAAAATCTTCAAAAGTGTGTTGCTGAGAATTATTTGGTAAAACGTGATATCTACAGCCAGGACATTGTTGAAGAAGCGACAACGTTTCATTTTGAGCATGCTGGATTGCAAATGAGAGACTCTTATGCTGAAACTGTTTACATACTTGGAGGAGAAACGTCATTTATGAAAGAAGTCAAAACTGTTGAAAGGTTTAATCCTGAAAAGACGCAGTGGGAAGGTGTAAAATCTATGACGGAAGCACGGGCATCGTTTACTGTAGCCACACTTGAAGGCAAACTGTATGTTATAGGAGGGTATCGTCGTGGAAGAAAGCTCAACTCCATGGAGTGTTATGATCCAACTCAGAATGGCTGGGTCAGTTTACAGCCGATGAGTAAATGCCAAGGTGACATGCGAGCTGCAGTTCTAGATGGCTTGATTTACGTAGCTGGAGGATCAAGTGAAGGACTGCTGACCTGTAGGTAAGTGGGCTCATTGTGACATCATCAATAACAATTTGGAAATAGTTCAGCAAATTTCTGGCGTCAAGTTTTTCATCATCTGGCCTAATGCCTTGATTGAAAGCTATGAACATTTTTTAAACTAATGAGCGAAAACATTGATTATTGTCACACAAATTCAATGTGAAAACTGTGTTTAATGACAAATTTCCTGCCAGTAAATACCAGAAAAAGATCAATCAAATGTCAAAGTTGGGGAAAATGATGTTGATTCTGTTAAAAAGCTAAAATTTTGGGTTAGATTTTAAAGTATTTTCTGTTTCAATGTAAATGTTTCTGTTTCAATGCTTCAGTAAATTTGTTTCCCTGGTCTGTGTTAATTATTATTATTCAACACATGTGCGCGTTGCCCATATATGGTCTGTGTTAATTATTATTGCTTCATTTATTTTTTCCCAGTTATGTTGAGCGTTATTCACCTGTCACAGAAAAATGGCAAGTAGTGTCCAGCATGCATCGTCAGCGGCGTCGTTTTGCTTTGGCTGTGCTTGACAGCTATATCTATGCCGTGGGAGGATTTGATGACAGCAGAGGCGACCTGAAGCATGTGGAATATTACGATGCTAGTTCCAACACATGGACTGAAGTGAAGCCCATGCAGTGCTGTCGATATGACTTTGGCGCAGTAGCATTGTCAGGCTATCTTTATGCAGTGGGTGGTGCAAATGGCAGACGAGGTTCATTAAACACTGTTGAACGATTTGATCCAAGCACAAACGAGTGGTCGATGGTTGCTCCCTTGAAGCATTGCAGGGGTGGAGTGTCCGTGGCTGTGCATTGTGGCAAGATTTTTGCTATGAATGGAATGAATGAATATATGTCAATTGTTGATTCTACCGAATGCTACAATGAAGTTCAAAATAAATGGAGCAGCCCTTCTGCCTGTACACACACGGCACGGTTTAGTGCGGCTGCTATTGTTTATCCCCCAGTTATCCCTTTACACGTCAAAAACCTTCATCACAACGTGTCCTTGTCATGAACAAAGGTAACAGTGCTACTTATTTCCATGGAATCATTCTGAGTTTTACCTTGCAATCTGGAAGAGCCCTGATTATAGTACACTGGATCATGTTAGCAAGAAAGTGGAACAATTGTTTTAGTATTAAGTTAAATTGCAGAGGCAGTACATTTTGAGCATTGTGTGTTTCGCCCTGACAAAAGAAAATGCTCGAAGGAACAGCTGGTTCATTTTACCCAGCAGTAACAACAACAAACTTTTTTCTTTTAAATAATGAATTCCCTCTCACCTAGTTTCTCCATAAAATGCAAATTTTGTAAAAAAAATTGGGTACTACTTTGCAGATTGATGTTTGGTTCATCTTGAACAATATTACAAATTTTCTATCTACATAAATTCTTTTTTGTTCTAGCTAGTGAGCACAAAGTGTGAGCAACCTACTCCTTCCCCAATTCCCACAGTTTGTAATTTCTTGTGTGCTAGACGAACTTTAAAAGTAAACTAGACTGTAAGATGTCTGATGCAGTGTCTAATATTTTACTATGTATTTCACCACTTGGAACTGTTCATGATCAGTTGTAAAGTAAAAGACTAATCTGTAAAGCATCAAACTGTTAGTATAAAAATTATTGTCAAGACAACTAGAATAAGGCAATCAAATTTCTCTTATTTCAATGAAACCCACCATACAATTTTTCTTTGATTGCCCTGTAGTTGAAAAAGTGCTCCATTGATAAGGTCCTTATTGTAAATATTTGTACATATTGTAATTAAAATTTAAAAAAAATAAAATGGTGAAAGCACTTTCACCGATACAGTGGCTCGAATCACGCGGGGATTAGAAAAGGACTGGCCTGGTTTGGTTCGCTGAAAATTATTTTCCCAACCGAACGGAAAGATCAAAACAAACCTGGTGGCTCGCGAGGACGCGAGGATACACGCGAGAAGTAAAAAAAAAAACATACACGGCATTTTTGAAAAAGGCAAGTAAAAATATTTTTACTTCAATCAGGACTACAGGAATGTAAGCGAGCGTGGAAACTCGCAGTTGCCCCTGGAAAGTGGGTATTTGAGTGAGCGAACAAAGTATAAATGATCGACCGTTCGATTGATACGTAAACTGCTGGTGATTATTTTTGGCGTGCGTCACGCAATCTATTGTCTTCGAACTTGGTTAATATTAGCGACGCGTTAGTTAGATCATATTTCATTACCTGGTGCGTTGTCTTGCGTCGGCTAGCTCGCTTGCGAAGGAGATTGCGAAGTTTTATGCGTTTCAAACTATTCAGGCGTGCGCCGGAAGAGGACAATCGGTAAGCATATTTTATAGTCTCATTCTTTATAGTTTCATCTCGTATCGACTGTTGTAATTTTCTCGCGTTCTTGCGTTTAGGGTATTATGTTATGTAACTATCGTTCGGTCTTGTACCTTTCGTGTTGCTTAGGCTTAATTACTTTTACTTGTATTTTAGTTTGGCGGTCTTCGAACATTGGACTTATCACTCGCAATAAATCATCTTGAATTAACGTATACGAAGTGCTGTGTTTGAAATCTGTGTAGCGATATCCTGTGATTCTATCTTGAACTTGCGACCTGCAGCACGCCTCAAAAAAACGGTAATGAAAGCTTACCGCAAGCAACTCCGTGTAAAATAGACCACAAGAATACGCTAGCTATTTATTAAA